>NW_021703770.1:38098026-38306692 GCF_005190385.1 Monodon monoceros
TCAGGTTACTGGGCAAGGGCTTCAGAGACAGCCACACAACCCAGAGGTAGGCAGCACCTTCAGAAAATAAGGAGACAATGAAAAGGTGTCAAGGTTTGAGCCCAACACAGTGACTCACATCAAACAATATGCTCTGAACAGTTCTGCAATATAACTGGCATTGATTTTTTCATTCAGCATACGGTTACTGAAAAGGCACCACCAACCAGCCACTGTGCTGGGAAAACAGTGAATATCAACAAAGACAGTCACTCCTGATGCTCCAAGTCTAGTGAGGGATACAGACTAGCTAATGGGACACTATAAAAGTGTGTAGCACTAAGATAAGGACAGCACCCAGGGAAGCAAAACAGTACAGAGATTGTAAGCATGAGTTCTCAACACTCACTGCCTGAGTTCACATCCTAGCCCTGAGCAACTGTCTGAGTTAATTGGTCTAGTGGGTTGAGTAGTGACTGCACCCCCCTGCCAAAAGATATTCTAAACCCAGAACCTGTGAACATGACCTTCTCTGGATAAAGGGGTCTTTGCAGATGTAATTAAGGATCTCAAGATGGGGTCATCCTGGGTTATCCAAGTGGGCCCTAAATCCAATGACAGGTATGAGAGACAAGAGGAGACAAGACACAGACACAGAGAGGAGAAGGCAGAGATTGGAATGGTGCAGCCAGGCAACACATGCAACCTCCAGGGGCTTGAAGAGGTAAGAAAGGATTCTCCCCTAGAGCCTTTGGAGGGGAGCACAGCCTGCCCACCCTTTGATTTTGGACTTCTGGCCTCCAGAACTATAAGAGAATAAATGTCTGTTGTTTTAAGTCACCAAGTCAGTGGTAATCTGTTACGGCAGCCATAGGAAACCAATACTCTTAGCCTCTCTGATCTTGAGTTTTCTTGTCCCTAAAATATGGAAAGTAATAGTACACACCTTCTTGGGCTGTTTAAATGAGATAATGCATAGAAAGCACTTGGCCCAGGACCAGGCAGGTGGTAAGTGCTCAGTAAGGGTTAACTAATAATTTGATTTCATTACTAGTAGTAGCAGTGCAGCAGTAGCATGCATACAAGGCAAGTCTAACCAAGGTTTGGGGGAAGCCTCTTGAGAAAGTGGCCTTGAGCTGAGACATAATGGATGAGAAGGCATTAGCTGAACAAAGGAAAACGAGAGAGGGTTTAGAGGACTGGGATGGGATGGGAAGAGAGATAACGGGGGTGGAGTTTCAGAAGGACTAGCATATTGAGGCCAGAAGGTAAGAGGGACCAGGTGACATTTTGGAAGTTGAAAGCATTTCTAGCAAATGTTGGATGGCATATAGGAGCAGCTTTATTTCTATGATGTGCCAACATCATTCCAAGTTTGTGTGAGAATAGGGAAATTTGATTTGGTATTATTTAATATTTACTCCCAATCTGATGTCCTATCAAATATTCACAAACAGGTCTTCTCCATCTCTTCCCTGGGTGAGAGGGACAAGGGTTTTCAGAAAGCACAACTGACAAACTATTTCCCTTTCGACCTTGTACTATAATCGCAAACTCAGAACTGTCCTAATTCTCTTTCTCTTTCAGCCCTTTTACTTAAGCACATATCCCTCTGGCACACATCCATGAAATAGGTGTTTTCATTTTGTTGGGGATGTAGGGATACTTCACGTGCCAAGTCCATGGCGACTTCTAGATGATGTGCCTATCATTGATCTGTTTGCCCTTAAATTCATCCCCAACATTTCCCTCTCCTGCTCTCCACATTCCTTAGGCTTCCTTGCCCTCTCGCTGCCTGGTAAGTTTGACCAAGGGAAGATGCTTCCTTGAGCCTAAATTTCCTGGGGATACTATATTTTTCAGAGTTGCTGTAAATATTAAATGAAAAAAATGTATGTTCGGTACCTCTGGCAACAACTACTGCTGCTCACTCATTGTGTACGTTCTCTTTCTTCCACTGTAATAGCATTTATAGCTGTGCACATGGTCATTCAGAGTAAAACCTCTATTTTCAACTTCCCTTGCAGCTAGATATGGTCATGTGCCTAAGTTCTGGAATTTGAAAAAAAACGTGTGTGATTTCTGGGCTTGCCCCCTTGTCACCTTTCTCCTTTGCTGGGGCTGGCATGTGATGGGATGGGAAGCCACCTTGGAATGCACGGGCAAGGACAACACCCTGGGGATAGCAGAGCAGCAACATCACAGACACGTGGGCCCCTGAATGACTTTGCAGAGCAAAGCCAACAAGCCAGCCAGACTTACAGATAGAGATATAAACCTCTATGCTCTGCAAGCCACTGTTACTTGGGGACTCAGCTGCACAACTAAACCTATATCTCATCTAATGTCGTTCCCAGCAAAGTGTCAGGTTTGCATTGCAAGGAGGTACCTGCAGAGATCAACTCTGCTTGCTTGAAAGCTGAAAAAAATTACTTCCTTCTAAAAGTAACAAAAGAGTTTCTGCCTTCTGGGTGCAGCCCAGAACTTGATTTCAAGCAGTCTATCCCTTTGTTCTCAGAGCAGTAACTTGGTTGACCCCTTTTAATGATGCGGTAAAGAAGTTATCTTAGAATTAGCTGGGGAACTTTTGATAGAAACTAATTTCCTGCAATTAAGCCAATGGGTACTCCAGACAATTAATTGGGACATTAAAAGAAAGTGCACTCTTACAGGCAGGACACAAACTAATAAGTCTGGGGATTTATTGGTTACATTAGTTGCTTCTAAACTTTCATCATGGCCACAATGGACCATCAAACATCTTAAACAGTAGCTGGATGAAATGCTTCTAAGTAGTTTCATTTAACGGCTCTTTTATTAAAAATCCAAAGCTCTTGCACAAGTTTCCCTGCCTTCTCCCAACAGGCTCTCAGTTATCTTTTCTCTCCCTGCCCCTCCATGATATCAGTTTTATGCCAAAAAGACATCTTGTCACTTCTTTCCTCTCTTTACTGACAGCCTCACAAAACATCCTTGGGAAGCTCGATTGTGTTCTCTGTCATCTCGCTTCCCTTTTTTCAATAATCCACATTTACCCACACTCACCAAATTCCTTTCCTTTTTACTTTGCATCCAAGCACTTTCTTGGTTGATCTCTTAACACACACTCACCTATCTCCAATTGCTATCAGTAACAGTCATCGTCACTCACAATTATAATCTCTCTTTCAATAGGTACTATTTTTTATTGACTCAGCACAGTCATTAAACAGTTGACCAGGACCTTCAAGATGGTGGAGGAGTAAGATGTGGAGATCACCGTCCTCTCCACAAATACATCAAAAACACATCTCCCTGTGGAAAAACTCCTACAGAACACCTACTGAACGCTGGCAGAAGACCTCAGATTTCCTGAAAGGCAAGAAAATCCCTATGTACCGGGGTAGGGCAAAAGAAAAAACGGAGACAAAAGAATAGGGACAGGACCTGCACCTCTGGGAGGGAGCTGTGAAGGAGGAAAAGATTCCACACGCTAGGAAACCCCTTCACTGGTGGAGATGGAGGATGGCAGGGGGGAAGCTTCAGAGCCACGGAAGGGAATGCAGCAACAGGGGTGCAGAGGGCAAAGCAGAGAGATTCGCGCACAGAGGATCGGTGCCGACCAGCACTCACCAGCCCAAGAGGCTTGTCTGCTCACCCGCTGGGGCGGGCGGGGCTGGGAGCTGAGGCTCGGGCTTCAGACGTCAGACCCCAGGGAGGGGACTGGGGTTGGCTGCATGAAGACAGCCTGAAGGGGGCTAGTGCACCACAACTATCTTGGAGGGAGTCAGGGAAAAAGTCTGGACCTACCAAAGAAGCAAGAGACCATTGTTTCGGGGTGCTTGAGGAGAGGGGATTCCTTTCCTGTGTGCCCACAGAAGGCAGGGCACCACCTAAGCGAGCTCCAGAGATGGGCATGAGCCCCGGTTATCAGCTCGGACCACAGAGACGGGCATGAAACGCTAACACTGCTGCCACTGCCACTGCCACCAAGAATCCTGTGTGCAAACACAGGTCACTACCCACACCCTCCCCGGTAGCCTATGCAGCATGCCACTGCCAGGGTCCCAAGATCCAGGGACAACTTCTCCAGGAAATCACATGGCATGCCTCAGGCTGTTGCAATGTCATGCCGGCCTCTGCCTCCGCAGGCTCTCCCTGCGTTGCAATTATGACTACTGTACCCCTCCCTCCCCCTGGCCTGAGAGAGCAAGAGAGCCCTAATCAGTCACTGCATTAACCCCCTCCTGTATGGGCGGGGAATAGATGCCTGAGGGCGACCTACACGCAGCGGGGGGACAACCCAAGACTGAACCCCAGGAGCTGGGCAAACAAAGAAGAGGACGGGAACTTTCTCCATACAGCCTCGGGAGCAGCGGATTAAATCCCCAGAATCAACTAGATGAACCCTGCATCTGTGGAATACTTGAATAGACAACGAATGCTCCAAAAACTGAGGCAGTTGGCTTTGGGAGCAACCGTAGACTTGGGGTTTGCTGTCTGTGCCAGATGTGTTTCTGATTTTTCTGTTTATCTTAATTTAGTTTTTAGTGCTTGTTATCATTGCTGGATTTGTTTATTGGTTTGGTTGCTCTCTTCTTTTTTTTTTTTTTAAAAAAATTTTATTTTTTTCTTGTATTACTTTTTCTATTAAAAAAAATTTTTTTTCTTCCCTTTTTTCTTACTTTTCTTCAGAAATGTGTGGCCGACAGGGTCTTAGTGCTCCGGCTGGGTGTCAGGCCTGAGCCTCCAAGGTGGGAGAGCCTAGTACAGGAAACTGGACCATCAGAGACCACGTGGCCCCACCCAATATCAATTGGTGAGAGCTCTCCCAGAGAACTCCATCTGAACACTAAGACCCAGCTCCACCCAACATCCAGCAAGCTCCAATGTGGTTCGCCCGATGCCAAACAACTAGCAAGACAGAGACACAACCCCACCCATTAGCAGAGAGGCTGCCTAAAATCATACTAAGTTCACAGACACCCCAAAACTCACCACCAGACGCGGACCTGCCCACCAGAAAGACAAGATCCTGCCCCATGCACCAGAACACAGGCACCACTCCGCTCCAACAGGAAGCCTACACAACCCGCTGAACCATCCACACCCACTGGGGGCAGACACCAAAAACAATGGGAACTACGAAACTGCATCCTGTGAAAAAGAGACCCCAAACACAGTAAGTTAAACAAAATGAGAAGACAGAGAAATACGCAGCAGATGAAGGAGCAAGTTAAAAACCTACCAGACCAAACGAATGAAGAGGAAATAGGCAGTCTACCTGAAAAAGAATTCAGAAAAATGATAGTAAAGATGATCCAAAATCTTGAAAATAGAATGGAGAAAAGGCAAGAAACATTTAACAAAGACCTAGAAGAACTAAAGAGGAAACAAACAATGATGAACAAAATAAATGAAATTAAAAATTCTCTAGAAGGGATCAATAGCAAAATAACGGAGGCAGAAGAACGGATAAGTGACCTGGAAGATAAAATAGTGGAAATAACTGCCACAGAGCGGAATAAAGAAAAAAGAATGAGAAGAATTCACGACAGTCTCAGAGACTTCTGGGAAAACATTAAATGCACCAACATTTGAATTATAGGGGTCCCAGAAGAAGAGAAAAAGAAAGGGTCTGAAGAAATATTTGAAGAGATTATAGTTGAAAACCTCCCTAACATGGGAAAGGAAAGAGTCAAGTCCAGGAAGGGCAGAGAATCCCATACAGGATAAATCCAAGGAGAAACATGCCAAGACACATAAAACTCAAACTATCAAAAATTAAATACAAAGAAAAAATCTTAAAAGCAGCAAGGGAAAAGCAACAAATAATATAGAAGGGAATCTCCATAAGGTTAACAGCTGATCTTTCAGCAGAAACTCTGCAAGCCAGAAGGGAGTGGCAGGACATATCTAAAGTGATGAAAGGGAAAAAACTACAATCAAATTTACCCTACCCACCAAGAATCTCACTCAGGTTTGATGGAGAAATTAAAACCTTTACAGACATGCAGAAGTTAAGAGAATTGAGCACCAGCAAACCACCTTTACAACAAAGGCTAAAGGAACTTCTCTAGGCAGGAAACACAAGAGAAGGCAAAGACCTACAAAAACAAACCCAAAACAATTAAGAAAATGGTAATAGGAACATACATATCGATAACTACCTTAAATGTAAATGGGTTAAGTGCTCGAACTGAAGGACATACACTGGCTGAATGGATACAAAAAAACACACTAATATATATGCTGTCTACAAGAGACCCAATTCAGACATAGGGACACATACAGACTGAAAGTGAGGGGATAGAAAAAGATATTCCATGCAAATGGAAATCAAAAGAAAGCTGCAGTAGCAATTCTCATATCAGAAAAAACAGACTTTAAAATAAAGACTATTACAAGAGACAAACAAGGACACTACAGAATGATCAAGGGATCAAGCCAAGAAGAAGATATAACAATTGTAAATATTTATGCACCCAACATAGGAGCACCTCAATACATAAGGCAAATGCTAACAGCCATAAAAGGGGAAACTGACAGTAACACAATAATAGTAGGGGGCTTTAACACCCCACTTACATCAGTGGACAAATCATCCAGACAGAAAATAAATAAGGAAACACAAGCTTTAAATGAAACAACGAAACAGATAGATTTAATTGATATTTGTAGGATATTCCATCCAAAAACAACAGAATACACTTTCTTCTCAAGTGCTCATGGAACATTCTCCAGGATAGATCATATCTTGGGTCACAAATCAAACCTTGGTAAATTTAAGAAAATTGAAATCATATCAAGCATATTTTCCAACCACAATGCTATGAGACTAGATATCAATTACAGGAAAAAATCTGTAAAAAATGCAAACTCATGGAGGCTAAACAATACACTACTTAATAACCAACAGATCACTGAAGAAATCAAAGAGGAAATCAAAAAATACCTAGAAATAATGACAGTGAAAACACAATGACCCAAAACCTATGGGATGTGGCAAAAGCAGTTCTAAGAGGGAAGTTTATAGCAATGCAATCCTACCTCAAGTAACAAGAAACATCTCAAATAAGCAACCTAACCTTACACCTAAAGCAATTAGACAAAGGAAAAAAAATAAAAAAAACCCAAAGTTAGCAAAAGGAAAGAAATCATAAAGATCAGATCAGAAATAAATGAAAAAGAAATGAAAGAACAATTGCAAAGATCAATAAAACTGAAAGCTGGTTCTTTGAGAAGATAAACAAAATTGATAAACCATTAGCCAGACTCATCAAGAAAAAAAGGGAGAAGACTCAAATCAATAGAATTAGAAATGAAAAAGGAGAAGTAACAACTGACACTGCAGAAATACAAAGGATCATGAGAGATTACTACAAGCAACTATATGCCGGTAAAACGGAGAACCTGAAAGAAATGGACAAATTCTTAAAAAAGCACAACCTTCAGAGACTGAACCAGCAAAAAATAGAAGATACAAACAGACAAATTGCAAGCACTGAAATTGAGACTGTGGTTAAAAGTCTTCCAACAAACAAAAGCCCAGGACCAGATGGCTTCACAGGTGAATTCTATCAAATATTTAGAGAAGAGATAACACCGATTCTTCTCAAACTCTTCCAAAATATAGCAGAGGAAGGAACACTCCCAAACTCATTCTATGAGGCCACCATCACCCTGATAGCAAAACCAGACAAAGATATCACAAAGAAAGAAAACTACAGGCCAATATCACTGATGAACATAGATGCAAAAATCCTCAACAAAATACTAGCAACAGCACATTAAAAGGATCATACACCATGATCGAGTGGGGTTTACCCTAGGAATGCAAGGATTCTTCAACATACTCAAATCAATCATTGTGATACACCATATTAACAAACTGAGGGATAAAAACCATATTATCACCTCAATAGATGCAGAAAAAGCTTTCACCAAAATTCAACACCCATTTATTATAAAAACCCTCTAGAAAGTAGGCATAGAGGGAACTTACTCAACATAATAAAGGCCATATATGACAAACCCACAGCCAACATCATTCTCAATGATGAAACCACTTCCACTAAGATCAGGAACAAGACAAGGTTGCCCACTCTCACCACTATTATTCAACATAGTTTTGGAAGTTTTAGCCACAGCAATCAGAGAATAAAAAGAAGTAAAAGGAATCCAAAACAGAAAAGAAGAAGTAAAGCTGTCACTGTTTGCAGATGACATGATGCTATACATAGAGAATCCTAAAGATGCTACCAGAAATCTACTAGAGTTAATCAGTGAATTTGGTAAAGTAGCAGGATACAAAATTAATGCACAGAAATCTCTTGCATCCCTATACATTAATGATGAAAAATCTGAAAGAGAAATTAAGGAAACACTCCCATTTACCACTGCAACAAAAGAATAAAATACCTAGGAATAAACCTACCTAAGGAGACAAAAGATATGTATGCAGAAAATTTTAAGACACTGGTGAAAGAACTTAAAGATGATACAAATAGATGGAGAGATATACCATGTTCTTGGATTGGAAGAATCAAAATTGTGAAAATGACTCTACTACCCAAAGCAATCTACAGATTTAATACAATCCCTATCAAACTACCACTGGCATTTTTCACAGAACTAGAAGAAAATATTTCACCATTTGTATGGAAACACAAAAGACCCCGAATAGCCAAAGCAATCTTGAGAAAGAAAAATGGTGCTGGAGGAATCAGGCTCCCTGACTTCAGACTATACTACAAAGCTACAGTAATCAAGACAGTATGGTACTGGCACAAAAACAGAAATATAGATCAATGGAACAGGATAGAAAGGCCAGAGATAAACCCACGCACATATGGTCACCTTATCTTTGATAAAGGAGGCAAGAATATACAGGGGAGAAAAGACAGCCTCTTCAATAAGTGGTGCTGGGAAAACTGGACAGGTACATGTAAAAGTATGAAATTAGAACACTCCCTAACACCACACACAAAAATAAACTCAAAATGGATTAAAGACCTAAATGTAAGACCAGACACTATCAAAACATAGGCAGAACACTCTATGACATAAATCACAGCAAGATACTTTTTGACCCACCTCCTAGACAAATGGAAATAAAAACAAAAATAAACAAATGGGACCTAATGAAACTTAAAAGCTTTTGCACAGCAAAGGAAACCATAAGGAAGATGAAAAGACAGCCCTCAGAATGGGAGAAAATATTTGCAAATGAAGCAACTGACAAAGGATTATTCTCCAAAATTTACAAGCAGCTCATGCAGCTCAATATCAAAAAAACAAAAACCCAATCCAAAAATGGGCAGAAGACCTAAATAGACATTTCTCAAAGGAGATATGCAGATTGCCAACCAACACATGAAGGGATGGTCAACATCACCAATCACTAGAGAAATGCAAATCAAAACTACAATGAGGTATCACCTCACAGCAGTCAGAATGGCCATCATCAAAAAATCTACAAACACTAAATACTGGAGAGGGTGTGGAGAAAAGGGAACCCTCTTGCGCTGTTGGTGAGAATGTAAATTGATACAGCCACTATGGAGAACAGTATGGAGGTTCCTTAAAAAACTAAAAATAGAACTACCATACGACCCAGCAATCCCACTACTGGGCATATACCCTGAGAAAACCATAATTCAAAAAGAGTCATGTACCACAATGTTCCTTGCAGCTCTATTTACAATAGCCAGAACATGGAAGCAACCTAAGTGTCCATCAACAGATGAATGGATAAAGAAGATGTGGCACATGTATACAATGGAATATTACTCAGCCATAAAAAAAGAAATTGAGTTATTTGTAGTGAGGTCGATGGACCTAGAGTCTGTCATACAGAGTGAAGTAAGTCAGAAAGAGAAAAACAAATACCATATGTTAACACACAACTATGGAGTCTTAAAAAAAAAATGGTTCTCATGAACCTAGGGGCAGGACAGGAATAGAGACACAGACATAGAGAATGGCTTGAGGACACGGGGATAGGGAAGGGTAAGTTGGGACAAGGTGAGAGAGTGGCATGGACATATATACGCTACCAAGTGTAAAATAGATAGCTTGTGGGAAGCAGCCACACAGCACAGGGAGATTGGCTCGGGGCTTTGTGACCCTAGAGGGGTGGGATAGGGAGGATGGGACGGAGATGCAAGAGGAAGCGGATATGGGGATATATGTATATGTATAGCTGATTCACTTTGTTATACAGCAGAAACTAACACACATTGTAAAGCAATTATACTCCAATAAAGATGTTAAAAAAAAAAAAAGAAAAGAGAAAACAGTTGACCAGAGTTTAAAATACTAAGCTTAACTGGAAATCTGATAACCCTGTTTAATTTTTTCAAAGAAACTGGACCTTATTGAAGATCTCTTCCAGGGCAGGAATTGTGCTTACAGTTTCATAGCATAGGAAAGGGCTACCAGTTGCTGACTGGTGTTTTCTTCTCGATTTTTGATTCTAATTGCTAGAAGAAGCAATAGTGGAATAAAAGTCGTCTCCATGTTTACCCATATTCCCATTTGTTGGACTAGGTTTGGATGCTCAGTTTTAATCTTTTTCCTTATCCTCCCTCTTGACTTCCTTTTCATCCTCCTCTTCCCCCACTGCCACCATCACCACCTGCATCTTCATAGTTATTTTCAGAGAATTAAGCCCCACTCTGGAGACCCAGGCTGTGCACCTTTGAGCTCTCCTGCTGCAGTCAGATGCTCTACCCCTGAGCTGTATCCGCCCCCCACCCCCAGTTTTCCTGCTGGCACCAGCCCAGAAGGCCCTCAGGGAGGCAGTGTGTGGGATTGCAAAGGGAGCG
This sequence comes from Monodon monoceros, assembly GCF_005190385.1. NCBI lineage: Eukaryota > Metazoa > Chordata > Mammalia > Artiodactyla > Monodontidae > Monodon > Monodon monoceros. The sequence continues at coordinate 38,108,814 of NW_021703770.1, forward strand.
GTGGAAGACTTCGGGGAGTCACTGCTGGGGGACTCAAAGAGCCCAGAGGCTCTGAAACGCACTGTCCATCAGCTCCTCCACTCTGGCCACAGGAATGCCTCCCCCCTCCTTAGGCAGGGAAGCATCTCTTCTGTGGCTCCTTTTCCCTTCCCACACTTTCTCTGCCTGTGTTTAACCAATTTTCTATTTGTAAGAAAACATGTAAAAGCTAGAGGGAAAGAGGCTGCATGCAGGGCACTATTCCGGCTGAACCCCCTGGAATGGATCCCTGTGGAGGGAAGGTGTGGGGAATGTGAAAGCCCCAGCAACTCTCAGCATTGCAGCTGTGTATTTGGGAGACAAAATTCACAATTCTGCCCCCATCCCTTGAGCACACAAAGTTTTGTTGTTGTTTTTTTTCCCCCAGACATTAAAAGAGGGTTATTTCAAGCAGGTTGCAAGGTTTTTGATTTAAGAAATCCACGGCCACCTGTCCCTCCCTGACCAACAGAGCAGACCCCCAGGAGGCTGACAGCTCCGCTGAGGTCCAGGCGCTTTCAAGGGCACCACTCTGGTTTATATGTGTTTGGAAAATGTTGCTGCATCAATCCGTCACCCCCACAAAAGAAAACACCTATAAAAGGAGAACCTGGCCTTGAGGAGGACAGTGGAGGTGAGATTCAACTTGCACAGGGCATGAATGGAAGAATCACAATCGGCAGGAAACAGACCAGAAATAAAAATGGATTCCCACCTCCCACTCCCCCAAGTTAAACTTGAAAGGAGATGGAAATGGCCGCAGCTGGGCTGGCACTGCCCTTGGTGGTGGCATCTACCTGGCTTGCTCTGAGTCTTGCTCAGGGTTTGGCTGAGCAGGGGGTGCCCCTGCACCACAGTCAACAACACACGGAACTCTGCTTTTAGTTCCCATAATGTATACTTTGAACCTGACTCCTCTGCTGAGAAAGATAAAGTTTGAGTATTGAACAGGATTAGAGATGATCAAACTGAACAACACGCCCTGGCCATGAGGCCCGTCCTAGACTATTCAGCCCCTGCCAAGCTGCCTGCTGAGTTGCAGTTGCACGAGTGAGCCCAGCAAGACCAGACTGCCCAGCTGACTGCCACCCCATGGCATCGTGAACTAACAGTATTATTCATGATTCATTAATTTAAATGTTATTGTCTTAAGTCATTATATTTGGCAGTGATCTGTTGAACAGTGTAAACTAAATGACAGACTCCAATATGTCAGGAGAGGATTGGCTTTCCCCCCGCAACGTACGCACACACACACAAGCTATGCTTTGGGATGCCCACCTCGAGTTCTCGCCACTATGAGCTGCCTACAAAGTGTCAATGTGTTAGGTTAAAACTGTTCACTGAACGCGTAGACAGTTGTTAAACTATCTTGTTTATTATTTAGGGTAGACTAAATGTTAGAATAAGTACCCCAAATGTAAAGTTCAACCCTAATAGTGTTGATTTTTTTATTCACATAACCATCCTGGGTGGTTCTAGATTTGGAAGAGGAAGGTCTGCTCCATGCATTTATTCAGGGACCCAAGTTGATGGCAGCTCTGTCATCTCTAACATGATGCTCCCAGGTTATCCCGGGCACTGCTCTTCCAGCTGGGCAGAAGAGGGAATGAATGAAGGAACAAACACAGAAGGGTACAGCCAGCCGGAAGTGGCCTACATCAGATTCACTCACACTTCATTGGCTAGAATTCAGTTACCTGGACACATATAACTGTGACTGAGTCTGGGAAGTGAAAGAGAGAATGACTCTTGGTGGGCAGCAGCAGTCTCTGTCATATTTGTGTGGCATGTAGGGTTTAGAAATTATGACCTTAGAGTTAGGGCTCTAAGACCGAGCCAGGGATCCAGGGTTGATGGCGTTCACAAGGGAGAAAAGTTAGAAAACTAGGAAGCTTCGTCATGGGCGGAGGGGTCACAGTATCTCACACTGTACCTTCTTCCAGGGAGAAGTGGGGCCAGTAGAGGTGGTGAGACTTTGTTCCATACCTGGGGTGACTTGAGAGGAAGACTGGGGAGCAGCGTCTGACAATCTGCTGATTCGTTTGCAGAGAAGGCCACTGAGGCCAAGGCTGACTGTCATGGGCGCGTCCATTCCAGCTGGGGTCCTGGCCTGAACAGAGGGAAGAAAGTCTTATAAGGGCTTATGAGCAGATAATTTCAGCTCTCTTTCCCAATTACCTAAGTTCAAGATGACTGGAATGAGGAAACAGGCCCTTAAAAGCATCATATCCAGGATCTCACACAGTGGAGAGGACGTTTCTTAATACTGAGGGCTACTACCCACAGAAAAATAATCAATTGATATAAGTTATGTAAGAAAAAACTTCCTAATAATTTGGCATGTTTTAAGAAAGATAATTATATAATGTATTTGATTTTTAGATTAAGAGCAAAAAATACAAGTGGTTTGCAATAAATATCATTAGTAAAATATGTACTGCAGTTTGATTTTAATGCTAAGTAAGATAAAGAGACAGAGCAAATGTCTAGAAAGACAGAAAATCAAAAGAGACAAAGACAAGGAAAAAGGGAGAGAAACAGAATAAGAAACACTTAGAAATACATTTGAGCAAAACATATACCCTAAGTCCTTTCTTCACATTAGGTAGAGAACATGGGATGCACAGCTAGAAAGATTTACGAAGCCAATTTGTATGAACTACCAGTTCTTCCTCAACTCTAATTCTTAGCCATTCACATAGTATCTACCTGCCTCCTTGAGGCACATATTGAAACTAAAGACATAATTCAATAGACTGAAATCATCTCTGCAGCAAAGACTTCATGGGTCATAACTTCCCCCTCAAAGAAGAATGCCCTCCAGACATAAAATTCATCTGAGGAGTCCAGGCATCTCTGCAGTGAGCACTACATGCCCAAGTACTTAACAGTGATACCCAGGCAGGTAGCAAACTTAACCCTAATATCCGTTTCTGTGGTTCCTGGGGAGCCCAGCCACTGAAGGCAATGTGCCCATCACAGAGACCTGGCATCCGCAGGCCACTGAGATGGACCACCACACTCCACAAGGTGAGTCTCTGCTCTGCGGACTGCCATAAATACCCCCATGGAAGAAATGGGAATTCTGTCATCCGTTGGGAAATCATTGCAAAACCCAGTGGACTTCGTTACATAAAACGTGGAAATAAGTACACTTAAGAAAAAAAATTGATTAAAATTCTTTTTTATTCTCAATTAAGGGGAAAATGTTTCTTTTCTCCATTTTCTTGACTAATATCAATGACTTACTCGTCACAAAGCTGAAGTCAATGCTTTCCTTCTCCTGAGATTTTCAAGAGAAAAGTTAAAGAGGCAATAAAACCAACTTGGAAAGCATATGAATGAAGTGCCATGTAACCCCGGGTGACAAATCACACATGTTCCCTTTCAACTCTTTGATTCTAGGATTTTTCTGGATGTTCCAAAAAAACAGGCCCAAAGCTTGAAATCATTTTCCTAGAAAAGGACAGCCTAAAAGTTTCTTCTTGTTCCCTTAGTATTCTAATGGCAGCAATAATGAAATGGCCATTCATTCATTTATTCATTCAATAAGCATTTTTGAGCACCATAACAGGGATAGGGTGATTAATAAGAGTCTTAACTATTGGTTCTTAAAGCATTCAGCTAGAATTATTGCAGTCTTGAGTTTGTCTTGCTTTCTCTTGTAAATGTTCTGGTTGTATATTGCTTAATAACAGGCCACCCCAAACTATAGTGGCTTAAAACAAAACTAATCATTTATTTTGCTCATCAGTCTATAACTAGGATAGAGCTCAGGGGAGACGGCTCAGCTCTGCTCCAAGTGACTTCAGCTGGAGAGGCTCAACCGAAGCTAGAAGATCTATCAATACTTCGAGACAGTGCACTCACGTGCCTGGCAAGTTGATGCTGGTTAACCAGGGCTGTCATCTAGGGGCCTTAGTTCTTCTCCACCTCTTCTTAGACCTCTCCATGGGATACTGGGACTTCTTCACAATATACTGGCTCTATTTCAAAAGTGAATATTCCAATAGGTCTGGGAGAAAGCTACAAGATTTCTTATGACCTAGTCTCAGAAGTCCCGGAACTTCATTTCTACTACATTCTATTAATCAGGTAAATCCACAAAGACCAGCCCAACTCAAGGGGCGGACAATTAGACTCCATCTCTCAAAGGGAGTTGTAGCGAACAATCTGGACTCCTCTTTATACTACCATAGCAAGATCAGGTCCCACAAATTCTTGCTCAGTTTTTTCCCTGTGATTTTAATGAGAGCTTCTTATATATGTGTCTGAAGAAAGAATGAACCTCTGAGAAGAACTTAAGTATCCAGGAGGGCGCTGTGGAGTTGGCCCAGCAGTCTTCTGGAGGTGGCAGGAAGTCTAACATAAAGTAAAGCATAAACTCAATTTGCAATTAAAATTCTTCCCATATATTCGTGCACACTCTTTCATTAGTAAGTATGGTACACACTATTGTCTGATTATCACAAATTCATTTCCCTTTCCTCTTCTGAGAGAGCCCCAGTCTTGTTCAAAATCAACTTCTCCGCAAAGCCATGTGCTTCAGAAAAGTGTGTGCATTCCCAACCCCAGGGGTGAATTAGGATTGGTTTAAGTCAATTATCATGGCCTCATTACTCTCGCCAGTAAATGATTAGACATGTGACATACTCCTAGCCAATGAGATATGAGAGGAAATCTCTCAGAATGCTTCAGAGAACTTTTCACTAATAGAAGACACACAGGAAGAAATGGTTTCTCTTTTGTGTCTGAATAGGACACCCAGAACTGCCACAACCATCTTGCAGCCATCAGAAGAACAAGTCTGAGAATGGACCTCTAGGTGTCTTTCCACCATCTTTCTGAATCTCCTCACCATGTTACGTCTATCTATCTATCTATCTATCATCTATCTATCTATCTATCTATATGGTATAGGCATTTGGACTGATTTGGTTTTAACCCCAAGGACAATGATAGAATCTCAGTGTAAGAAGGTGTGTTAAATGGTTAGAATCATCAACTTCTAACAATCCAAATTATAGACATCCACAAAAGCTGAAAATGCTAATATACAGTAGATTCTTACTATTCATGGATTTCATATTTGTGAATTCATCTACTCACTAAAATGTATTTACAACCCCTGTATCAATATTCACCCTGCTTTCACAGTCATCTATGAACATGCACGGAGTGGGGGAAATTTTGAGCTGCCTGACACGTGCATTCCCCACTGAGGTTGAACAGATGACACCTGCCTTCCTGTCTCAGCTCTCATACTGTAAACAAGTGTCCTTTTCATGGTATACTTAGTGCCACATTGTTCATAGTTTTGTGCTTTTTGTTGGTGATTTCACTGCTCAAAATGGCCCCAAGCATAGTGCTGAAGTGCTGTCTAGTGTTCCTAAGCTCAGAAAAGCTGTGATGTGCCTTACAGAGAAAGTACCTGTGTTAGATAAGCTTCACTTAGGCATGATTTCTAGTCCTGTTGGCCATGAATTCAATGCTAATGAATCAACAATATATATTAAATAAGGTGTCTTTAAACAGAAATATTCATAAAACAAGATTATGTATTGATCACTGAAAAAAATATTGTGACCAGAGGTTCACAGAAACCTAAGCCTGTATTTCCCTAGAAGCAATGGTTTGGTATGCCCATTCAGTGTTTACAGAGCCTTTATAGAACAGAACTACCATGAATAATGAGAATTGACTATATGTTTTATTTCCTATTATTTGTTTCTTTCGCTCACCAAAGGTACAGTGTTCGAGGGTAAAACTATAGAAAGTGAGTACCATCAATCTCAGTGAATCAGTCCCTTACAAGATCCAATGACTGTACAGTTATGAATCCTGGCTGCCTGGAGCCCTCAGTAGCTGGGCATCATGACCAGATGACCTGAGGTAGTTCACTCCACATTGCAACAATCACCAGCAAATACAGCATGCTACAGGAAAGGCTCACACTTTGCAGTCAAGGAGCCTCTGCTAGAGGAAAGTTTTCCCAGAAGCAGAATGTCCCACAAAACAAATATCTACAACCTGGACCTGACTGTTCTCCCAGGTTTCCTTATCTAGGGCGATTAAAACACACCCCTGTTAAAGTGTTACTTTGATCTGGGGTCTTCTCCAGACCCACAACAGACAAGAGGGATGTTCTTGCTAAACACAAGCATTTGGGCCCAGACTCAAAGTCTTCACAGCCTGGGAGGCCAGTTTCCTTCTTAATCAGGGGTCCAGCTTACTCTCTACAAAGAGTCTGTATGCATGTTCCCCAATCCATGGTGTATCATCGTCTTCCTCGTGTGGTGAGATCTTATTAGCCACTGCTAAAGTTAGGACCAATAAACCGCACAGCAACCCAGCCAACGCAGGCCATGTTCACCAACACTGGGCTCAGCCTGTGCAGGAGAACTCTGAGGCCGACTCCTCCATCCAGCTGAAGGTCATGACCAAGGGATTAATAGCTCGCTCCACTGCACCCAAAAGGGTATTCAGACTCTTTAGGGTCCTTATCAATTGGCCCATACTTGGCCAGGAGGAGGCCCTGTGTTCCTGGTCCAAGTTTCCTTCTCTGAAAAGCCAAACTTCTCAAATGGTTTGTTCCCATGTACTGTCTCCCTCTTTCCTCACTATTCAAGCTGGTTTCAACCTCCACTGTGCCACCTAAAACTTAGCGAAAGCTTTCAATGGCTTGCTCCATCAGCCAGGAACTTTCCAGTCTTAGCATTCAAGGACTCCCACCTGCTCCTCAAAGCTCTGTCTCCTCTCTGCTTCTGAACTTCTCTCTCTCTGTCCCACTCAGCCGCAGGCACTTTGGCTCTCTCCATCCTCAGTCCGCCCTTGGACTCCTCAAGAGCTGGAAGTCCTCTCTCGGAGTCCGCCACCAACAGCCTCATCGCCACCTGCAGCTTCACTCACCTTTCATGAGGAAGCCCCCAACTTACAGAAGTAGCCCAGACTTCTCTGAGCTTTGGACTTGTATATAAATTACAGTAGTGACTAACACTTACACAGTACTCACTCTGCACTAGGTACCCATCTAAGTGCTTTACATATGCTAACCTCATTTGGGCCTCACCAGAACCTTATAAGGTGAGTACCACTGTCATGATTCCCTCCCTTTTAACAGATGAAGAAACCAGGGGCACAGAAATGTTAAGAAACTTTCCCAAGGTCACATGGCTGCTAAGAGGCAGTCAGGGGGCTTCCCTGGTGGCCAGTGGTTGAGAGTCCGCCTGCAGATGCAGGGGACACGGGTTTGTGCCCCAGTCCGGGAGGATCCGTGAGCCATGGCCGCTGAGCCTGCGTGTCCGGAGCCAGTGCTCCACAACGGGAGAGGCCACAAGAGTGAGAGGCCCGCGTACCACAAAAAAAAAAAAAAAAAAAAAATGCAGTCAGGGTTCAGAGACCATGCTTTTAATCACTATACAATACTGCCTTTCAATGTATTTACTTACCAAAAAAAATCACTATTTGAATGTCTTATAAAAAGTAAAAATTAAACTTGTAATACTTCTCCCTAAATCTGATCTTTTTTCAGTATTCCCTATTTTGGAGAACGTCACCACCATGCCAGCAGCAATTCTGCTGCTCCCTTACCTGAATATCAAACAACCTCCAAATCCTATCCAGTCCACCTCAAAGATATTTCTCAAATCTGACTTCTCTTCTGTACTACTGCCACCTTAGACCAAGCAATAGTCACGTCTTGCCTGGGCTTTTGCAAGAGCTTCCTAATTGGTCTACCTGCATGTACGCAGGCCTGACTCCAGACCTTTCTCCCACTGCAGACAGTGACTTTTTAAAACTCAGATCTGGTCATGTTACATCCTACTCAAAGTTTCCCATCATCCAAACTCTTTCCCAGGCCTGCTCCCTGCAGGTGTAGCCCATGTTCCTCTCCAGCTCTCCCCTGCCCCTCACCTCCTCGCTCGCTGCAAAGGTGTGCTCTTAATCCCTCACATGTGGACCTTATTCCTCCCCCAGGCTGTTTGCTCTGCCTGATTCTCACCCTTCACTTACCCACTCCCACTCCCCACAAACTTACTCGATCTGATTAACTCTTGCTCACACTTGGGAACACCTTTCAGAGATCAGCCAGCCTTCCCTGACTCTTCACACCCCTGTAACACACTTCCCAAGCACACAGTGCTTCTCCTTCGTAGCTCTTTGCACACATGTCAATAAATAGCTGATTTTGTCATAAGCTCTTTAACATGTCTCCCTCATTAGAATATAAGACCCATGATGGCAGAGGCACTCTCTGTCCTGTTTGTCACTATGTCCCCAGAACCCATCAGTGTGCAGGAATAAGGCTCTGAAATGTTTTTTCAATGAATAGGTAATAGTTTGGAGCCATATTATCAACAGCTTAAATGCCATCTTGAGAGGTTGGCGCTTACTAGGTAGGTAATAAGGAACCAAGGCAGTGCTTTAAGTAGGGAAATGGTGAGAGTAAGCGCCACATTAGGAAATTAATCTGACAGCACTGTGGTGGTCAGTGAACTGCATTACCTAGGTGAGAAGTTAGTCCAGTCATGTGTGGACTACTAGAGACTGGACAGGCAGAGTGATTTTGGAAATGGAAACAAAAGAGGGGTCAGAATCAAAAGATGCTGCAAAGTAAAAATCTTGAGTTACGTGGTAACTCAAGTTATTAACTAGTTGGGAATGGGTCAGTTTTCTGATAACTAGCAGAGGGTGGCTCTGTATTAGATGCTTATGATGTAGTCATCTACATCAATGGAGGAGCGGAGTGCAGGGGCTTGATAGGAGGAAAGGACTGTAGGAAGGGTGCTCAAATTCCCCCTTCACCCTGAAAAAGTGCAAATAAATAACAAGATTACATTCTCAATAAGTAAATATGCAGATAAATTAAGACAAAAGCAGATAAGTAAAACAATTACATTTCATCAGAGGACACTCACTCTTCCCTATCTAGTATCAGAAAGACTCATCTCTTACTGCTTAAAGCAGGTCAACCTAGATGGTAGGAACAAAAGCCTTTCTGCTTTGAGCATGCTCTGTTCCCATCAACAGACAACCATTCTTTACATCTGACACTGAAGTTTTATAAAGTTATCATATTTTAAAATATCTACCTCCTCTTATGCAACAAAACTTCATAAAATGGGAGAAAAGCATTCCAAGTACTCCCTGATAATAGAGATAGGCGTTATCAAATAATCTGGCTGTAGTTACAAATACATAGTAATATCCAAACTCATTAATTTGAGTGCTTATACCTTCTTTTAATAAATGTATTCATTTATTTTTTATTTTATTTTTGGCTGCGTTGGGTCTTCGCTGCTGCGTGCAGGCTTTCTCTAGTTGCGGCGAGCGGGGGCTAATCTTCGTTGCGGTGCGCGGGCTTCTCATTGCAGTGGCTTCTCTTGTTGCAGAGTACTGCCTCTAGGCACACGGGCTTCAGTAGTCATAGCACACGGGCTTCAGTAGTAGCACATGGGCTTCAGTAGCTGTAGCATGCAGGCTCGGTAGTTGTGGCTCGCAGGCTCTGGAGCACAGGCTCAGTAGTTGTGGCACACGGGCTCTAGAACACAGGCTCAGTAGTTGTGATGCACGAGCTTAGTTGCTCCATGGCATGTGGGATCTTCCCTGACCAGGGCTTGAACCCATGTCCCCTGCATTGGCAGGTGGATTCTTAACCACTGCGCCACCAGGGGAGTCCCTGAGCGCCTATACCTTAAAGGTCATTATTTACTTTAGCATTAAAGGGCTTTCCATTGTGCACACGCAATAAATGAATGGAAAGGCTGAACAGCCCCACAAATGAGATGCCCCCACACCTCTTAGGTTTTGAGGGTTCCCCCCACCAACAAGTATACTTGGAAAATTTAAACTTTAATTTTCAGGAGTGGCTCAGCCCTAAGTGAGATATATTTAAGTAGATAAAATGTCAGACTGCATTTCTCATTCCTGGCTTTTTGTACTGAACTTATAGACCATGGGAATAAAATGGCACTCAACACCACACTCCGCGGAAGTATTTGGGGCGCATCACATAATTTCTCAGCCAGAAAAAGCTTGCCTGAATCAAAACGCATTGAAAGTTTCTTAAAAATGTAACACTCTGTGTAAATCTGCAAGTAAACTCTCAGCCCATTTCCCTGTGAGGCTGCAAATGGATTGAAAAGGCAAATCAGAACTGTAGGCTAAAACGTGCCCCCATTAACCAACTGCAGCGCATTTACTTATGCAAGCATCCATGTGGTGACCAGCTTTCCATGTTTGTGCTGGTGTCCCTCTTATCTTAAAAATCATGATTTATCTGCACAAACTTTTCATAAGGTCAATGGTTATGTCAACAAAAGAACAGTATCTGGTCTTGAAATAGAAGGGGGAAAACTCTAAGCAAAGTGCAATTAACGACAAAGCAATAATCCCCTCAAACCAAGAGGAGATGGCTTGAATGAACACAAATGACTTGAATTTTTAAAAAACAAACCATTTTTAAATTACACAAATGCAATTTCCCACTTTTATTTACTTTGGTCATATTATTTTTCTATTTACATATAAGCCAACCAGAGTTTGATGGCTGATTTCATCATGGGAAAGAGAAGCAGAGGAGTGCCAAGTTTCTTGGTACCTGCCACCTTAGAAACTGCTCCGTTCCATGTTCGTTGGGTTCAGCCTGCACAACTACTGGAGATTACTATTTTACATGACTTCTTACCTTTATACAGCACTAATTTCATCTTGGCAACAAGCCTGTGAAGTCAGTACTACTGTGCCCACTTTATAGACAGGGAAACTGAGACTCGGAAAGATCAGATGGCCAGAAGGATTAAGTAACAACTAGCAGAGGGGTGAGATGTCACATAAACTCAGGTCATTTGACTCTAGGTCCGTTCTCCCCATGCTGCTATGTGATAAGCACAGATCAAAATGTCTGAAATTCCTGATACATGCCCAGGGATAAATCAACACTCTTCATACCCCATGTTAGTCTGACAGCTGGACCTCTTCCAACCTAATGAGTAGAATCAAGCCTGGAATAAACAGCTCCACCTATACACCTCTAAAGAAGATACAAACGAAAATACCTAGATTTCCTTCTTGTCAACCACCCACACCAAGTATTTTAATACTTTGTAATTTTTTTTTTAAGTGTCATTTCCCCTCTTGACTTGCCTGTCGTGGTTGACTGCCTTCACAACTAGCTGTGGCCAGAACTAAAGGAAGCAGTGGGTCTGGGGTCAGGTTGACACTCCGGAGCTGCCTCACCTGGGGGACCATTCCCAGCACCCCATTGCTTGGCAGCACCAAGTAGGACCCATAAAAATCTTATGCCCAGACTTGTCCCACCACACCATAGAGCCTATTCCCTCAGACATCAGAGGTCTGGAACAAACACTAGCTACTGTTTATTCAGTTACTTTGTTCATTCAACAAATATTGAGTGGGGGAAAACCAACTATGTGTCAGGCACTGTGACAGATGTTGGGGAATAAGGCAGAGTTACATAGAGGGTGGAGTTTAGAAAACAAATGTTTTGAAGTGTGTTAAAGGGTATGGTGGGGAAGAATGGTGTCTATAGAAGGGATGCCTTACACAGATTTAGGAGGTCAGAGAAGGTTTCATGAAAGAAGGAAGGAATGTTTAAACGAAACTATTAAGGATAGGGGGAGTTTGTCAAAGGAATCGCCTACTACGTGCTGAGCATTTTCTGTTATTAAATCTTCTAAAGTTGTTATCTCTATCTGATACATGGGGAAACTCAGGCTCCAAGGGATATCATGATTCATGAGGGCCAGCTAGTCTCAGAATTCAAATTCAGCTCTGCAAACCCCAAAGCCCATGTTTCATCACTCTTTCACTACTCTGAAGGCAAAACGCCTTCCCACAGGTCCTACAGGAGCCCAGGAATATGCATCAGTGTCGGTCCAAGACCTCCCCGCGGTGCTTTGTTAGTCTTAGGGATGTGCAGGAAAGGTCTTGGTGCCAGCTGCTGTTTGGGCGGCCGTCTAAGGCATTACAGCAATGGTGCTGGAGCAGAGTTGGGGCAGGATCTGGGGAGGCTCTGTTCAGAATGTGCCCTTCCTGAACCACAGGGGAGCCCTGGGCTTTGTAGAACGCTGCGTTCATGTTCCACCCATGAGCATCTCCATGACTTTGTCTTTCAAAGCCATATATCCTTCGGCATCAAAATTGATATACAGCTTGGTCAGCTGTCTTCCCCAAACGTGATACCCAGAGACACTGGAATGTTTCACAAATCCCATCCACTGTCAACAGAAAAGGAATTGAATCCATTAGAGATGCTCAGAAGAAAAGTACTACAGGCCCTGATGGGTCATGGTAAGACCATGGGGATCACATGGATAAAAGTGTAGTACAGATTCCTACATTGGCTACTTTGACTTAGTGGGCCAACCCATCTGGGTGTGCAAATTCCGATGCCTTGATTCAAAGAACAGTGTCGTCAACCGCCAGCTGTACCTGCACCAGAAAATCTAGCTTTGATGACGGAAAATCTTGCAAGACTCCAGAGTTCTCACCCTGATAATCAGTTTTCACTAGTAAGATGTAGGCATTGTAGGCAATTTGCTAGACCTTAGATTTGGTCCCTATAACATCCTAGATGCCATCTTGCTCTCTCTTGCTGCTCTATCTTATTGCAGATTATACCAAACACATCAGTTAATTGGGATTTCTGGTGAGTTATATGCCAGGTAATTGAGGTGTCTTTGAGTATAGGTTATTTTCTGTTCACTGAAACCTCCTAGGTGCTGGGTGCCGTTACATCCTGCAGAGGACCTCCTCTTCGAGGCAGTTGTTCACAGTCACAGACAAACACTGTCGTTTCTCTGATGAGCCTCACTCTGACCCAGGCATTGACTCTGGGAGGGAATCCTCCCTTGCGAGATCGTCTTCAAGATCAGAGCAATGATACAGTTCTCTGGCTTCCTCTCTCCTCCCTCCCTTGTCTGCTTTCGCCCCTCACTGTTCCCCATGACCTCGCACCGCTACTGGATGCCCATAATCTCTTTATCAGGGTGTTCATCATGGGGAGAAGAGGTCTCCCTACAGTGGTGGCTTCTCTATAGGATTTCTATGCCCTCCAAGTCAGTTCCCATCCCGTTCCCTGTTCTATTATCCTCGAGGAGATCACCTCAAGTAGGCTGAAAGTAATTTGCATCTAATGTTCGAAAATGATTAAACAGCACTAACTAATATGAGTAAAATGAATGTCACTGAAATGTCAGTAGATTTAACCCACTCTAGAAGGTGCTTCTGTTTGCAGGAAGTCTTCATCGACCTAAAGAACTTCCTACCTGGGGAGATATAACCGAGCAGGGAGAGTCTGTCATCACTCCTCCTCTGTGCCAAAACTCCAGAAGAACCTGGATCAGCAATATACGCTGACCTTCTAGTCCACCATTGGCCTTTGCCTTAACATAGACAGTAACACCCACAGTACTCCATTTTCTCCCATGCTTAAGCAAGAATTAACTATGTGTCGTCCTGAAACACAGGAGGAGTGATGAGAATTTTGTCTCTACATTATTGATTCATTCTACCTTTACTGAACATTTCTCATGCCAGGCAAAGAGGCCTTAGGCCTCCATGCAATGCATGACCTTATATTCTAGATAAAGAGGTAGACATGTATGAATAAGGACAGTACAGCATGAAAGATGTCCTTCTTACTAGAGTCACACACGGGCGGCCTATGGGAGCAGATTTACAGAAGACTAATATTCTCCCAGTGATGGGGGCAGAGGGGAGAGTGCATGAAGACACCTGGAGGGTGGGAGGGCAGGGCCAGGAGTCCTGAGTGGAGGGCACCCAGCCCTTATCCGCAGGCATGTTCCTGATTTTCCTACAGTTGGAAAAGAGGCCCTGGGAACATGGCCAGATGATCTGCACTGCAGAGGTCAGTGAAGAATTAAGTTAATTGCCCAGACACCTGACAGAGCTGACAGACTGAAAGAGGTACCATGGTAGAGTAAGGAGCAAACAACCTGGCCTGGGTGTGCATATTGGCTCTTCAACTATTAGCTATGTTATTTGAGACAATTTATTTCAATTCTCAGAATCTCAGTTTCCTTGGCTGTAAAATGGTGAGAAAATAGACATCTCATAAAGTTGCCTTAAATATGCAATTATAGTGGTAGTATATGTGAAGCCCCTAACACCCAAAGAAATAATCTCACAGCACCCCCTAGTTTCTAATTTGCTCTCCAGTCCCATCTCTCTATCTAGAGAATCTAAGTAGAAATGACTGTTCCCAGTCACAGCAGAAGGAAGTAACTCCCAACACTCGGGTCTGAGAACTCAGAGAAGCAGTGGAGAAGTAGACGCAAGGGGATGTCGTATTTGAGAGAATAGACATGTGTGCCCTAAATATATCCAAAGGACACACTCGTGCTTTTTGACTAATTGATATGGTCCTCAACCTGTGCTTTAGCCCCTAATCCACCCTTTCGCTGGTCTTCCAACATTTTTCTGTTAGCAATTCCTTGAGCCTTTATTAGCTAACATTCCGTTTCTCCAGTAACACCTTGAGGGACGGACAGCCATCTAAGGGCAAAATCCAAGGATATATCATAGACACAGCTGGGGGAAGCATTCAGGGAGCTAAGCGAGTGAGAGAGAGGAGGAAGCCATGGGAGGATGTGGACGGGCCCAGGACAAGCTTCACCCCCTACACACATCCTTGCTGAGGATGGGTCCTAACTGTTGTGTCAGGGTCCCACAGACATGGGGGACAGCAGTGTTCTGGAAAAGTCCCAGAACTGAAAACGGACTTTCAAAATCCTAAGGTTTCTCCTCTGTCCCCAGACCCAAGACTACCTAAAAACTATAGTAAAGATGGAAATATGTCTAAGTATTGAAAAGGCCTTCATTTCTTATGAGCCACCAAATGGATTTTTTAATTCTCTTTACTGCCTCCCCAAACTAAGGAAACACATGCAGATTGACCTCAACCAGCTCTGAGTGACAAGCAGAGAAAACAAAGCAGAAAAGAGAAGGGGAGGAAATGTGTTCAATTAAATCAGTAAGATTTAATTGCCCATATGGAGTTAAGCTGACAAAGGGTGATATCAGAGGACTGCTGGAGGTGGGGCTATCTGCTTGCACTGGGGGCTGGGAAGGCCCTGAGGCCATTTACCCCACTTGTTTAATCCTTGGGCTTTGCTAATATTAATACCAGTTTAACTCCCATGTTAAATAGCAGCTAGATTGCTCTCACGAGAGACCAGAAGCAAGCAGCAACCTCCATTTATCCATTCACTCATTGGGCTCCTACTGTGTGCCGAGGGTGTGTCCAAGCCTTGGTCATGTTGAACTCCTCAGTAAATCAACTGGACATCTGCGGGTTATTGCCCTTGATAAGAGCAGCGCTCGTGATCTGGAACACCCCCTCCAGCCTGACTGTGAGCGCCTGGGAACTCAAGCTTCATTCTCTGCTTCCTCTCTTTTCACTTCTGCCGACAACACAGGGCCGGGCACCTGGAGGTACTTGGTAGGTTCTCTCTGACCCATAATTTCGAAGACAAGTTCCCTGACTTCAGGATAGCATTTAATCCACTAAAGGAAACTTCTTCAGAAAGGTCTATTTATAGAACATATGCCTATGTTCTCAGAATAAGTAATCTGACATGATAAGGGCCACGTTCAGAGTGTCCCTAAAATGCGGGCACACGTGGTACAGGACACGAACAGACTCCAAGCCTGCAATTGCTTTGTTTTCACCTTGGCAGCCCTGGAGCTTGGCTCCCAGATTCAAAGGGATGATGTATTTTCCCATATTTATTATTTGCACTGGACTGCTGAGGAAAAAAGCAGGGCAGCAGGCCGAGGTGTCTCAATGATCCTGCCAGGAATAACAGAGGGGCCTTGCACCAGCGACTCATTAGCTTATGGAAAACAGTTCCCTAAGGAAACTGCAGGGTGTAAATAAATTTAAAACATTTCAGCCTTTTGAGGCCTGCAGATGCCAAATTTGTAAAACAGTGGTGGCTCGAGAACGATGTAACATTCTGTTGCACGTCTCATAAATTTAGCAGAAGTTCTATAGTCCGTTAATAAGCAAAATAATGTGATATCACAGACATACTTTTTTATTGAAATATGCATTACTTTGTTATTTATAAGAAGCAAAAATGTAGTTGGTAGGGTAAATTCAGTCTAAAAGAAGAGGATAGTTCTAGAGATATCCATGTATCTACCTTCCTAACTCAGGGGCCCTATTAAAGGAGATCTCTTCTGTAGATGTTATCCCAAGCCCGAGTATATGGCCAAATCTGGCTACAGCTTCATGTATTATCCATGCTTCAAATGTGGTGTTAGAGAGTATTATACATGAGGGAAATAGGTGAGGCTTAAACCCGAACCTCTGATAGACTATATCTGTTAACTGTTAACAAGACACACAAAGAAAGCAGTATCTTTGAAGTCAAAGACAACCTTTAGTCTAATCCCTCCATTTCATAAACAAGGACCCTGAGACCAAGAGAAGCAAAGCAATTGGCCAGAGTCGCACTGCAGGAGAGTGGCAGAGCTAAGAGAGCGTTGTTCTCTCTGTCCACTGTTTGTAAGACTGACAGGATCAGGGCTACACAGCCTTAGCACCCTGTCTGGCACATTGGGAACACTTGACAAATGTTGGCTATGACTGTCACTGTTACCGTTATCATTATTTCTGCTACCCCAATGTGCTAAGTTATACTGCTTATTTTCATCTCTTTGCCAACAATGATGACTTGAGAAGCTCAAACTAGGATTAGTTTTACATCTATTATCAGAACATCTTTTTGTAATAAATTTATTTATTTATTTTTGACTGCGTTGGGTCTTTGTTGCTGCACATGGGCTTTCTCTAGTTGCGGTGAGCAGGGGCTACTCTTCGTTGCACTGCACGGGCTTCTCATTGCGGTGGCTTCTCTTGTTGCGGAGCACGGGCTCTAGACATGCGGGCTCAGTAGTTGTGGCGCATGGGCTTAGTTGCTCCACGGCATGTGGGATCTTCCCGCACCAAGGCTCGAACCCACGTCCCCTGCATTGGCAGGCAGACTCTTAACCACTGCGCCACCAGGGAAGTGCAGAACATTTTAAAGTGTTGTATCAAGTCAGTGTCATTCATTAGATGATCCTCCCCAGTCCAAGAAACCCTATACACTCTCAGTTTCCCTTAATAATACATAACATACTGTTTCCCGCTAAATCATGATTTATTCATTGAGTACCACCAGACTAAATTTTATAAACATATCTACTTTTCCATCATTGTAGCCTCAAATCCTGTGCATAGTATGTGCTCATTAACAAATATCTGATAGTCGTGGTGTTAGATGATGGGGACACAAAAGCTAATAAGGCATGGTCCCTCTCCTTTAGAGTTTCACAGAATGATGAGGCTAATCCTTATTGAACCTATTTCAATTTTTAGCCCACATTATGCCTATATATGGTTGAGCCCATGTATTTACCTCTTCACAATATAATGCAAATTCCTAACATTCCAAGAATAGTCCTTAAGCAAGATTTCATCCAAGATTTGTCATAAATAATAGCCCAAACAATAATGTGCCACAAATATATTAGAGGAAGGTGATCTTTAAGAGACAAATGGACAGTTGGGCTATAGAATAAAAGAAAGCTACATAACACAGGCTAAATAATTAAAAGCCTCTATAATTTTTTAAGGAAGCAAGAGGAAATTCACCTAAATTTAATTCAAATCAGATAAAATGAACTTCTCTAAAGAATCAAGTTCTGAGAAGCTACTTGATCTATACCAAAGTTGCATAGTACGTGACTTAGAGAAGAGCCAAAGGTCTCAGCACAAGTTTATGAATCAGAATATGCAAACTAATGCCAAGAACTAACACCTGGTCCCAGGCTAAGGCCAGTCCCAAGAAGGGAGCAGCTGGGCAGCCTGGAGGTGCACAGTCAAGGTCCCGATTCATGAGGAACTATCCAGGGGGGTTTAACAGTGCTTCTCAAATATTAATATAGATCAGAGTCCCCTGGAGGACTTGTAAAAACACAGATAACTGGCCACCCTCAAAGTTTCTGGGGTAGAGCCTGAAAGTCTGCATTTCTAACAAGTTTCCAGATGACGCTGAGGCTGCTGGTCCAGGAATCCCTAGTTCAGGGAAAGCACAACACACATGTCCCAAGACATATGGACAGCAAGGATGTACTATGTTTGCCTTTTTAAAAATTCCTTGAGCCAATCACCAATTTTGTATGCTATACATCTGAGTGACTCTTGAGCCAAAGA
Source organism: Monodon monoceros (assembly GCF_005190385.1). Classification (NCBI taxonomy): domain Eukaryota; kingdom Metazoa; phylum Chordata; class Mammalia; order Artiodactyla; family Monodontidae; genus Monodon; species Monodon monoceros. Next base: position 38,127,082 of record NW_021703770.1, read on the forward strand.
AGAAGATGAAAGAATTAAGAAACCATTCCGGTTAATGGGACAGAATGTAGGAAAATAGCCTGACATGGAAACCCAAAAATTTTTTTGAAAAAAGCTCCTGGAATAGAGAAGAATCAGAACCAGAGTCAAAGGGGTGGTGAGTGGAAGAACTTGACAAGAAAGGGAAAAGTTGAGAGGAGAAATTGCACCACTGGAGCAGTGCCAAGGAACTGGCAATCCCCCAGAATGTGAATCCAAACCTTGTAACAGCCCCATTTACTGAGCACTTACTGTTATTCCAGTCCCTGTCCTAGGGGTTATACATGTCTCTCTGAAACCTCAGAACATCCTCTAAGGTGGTTATTGTCTCTCTTCTACAGATATGAAAACAAAGGCTCAACAAGATGAAGTAATATCGCCATGGCAGCCGGTAAGTGCTGGGCTCAGGATTCAAACTCATGTCTGTCTGACTCACAAGCTTGACTCTTATCACCCACCCAGTCTGCTTTCCTAATTCCCCTTCTCTAAAGATAAAACCTAAAGGAAGAGGTATTGAGGGAAACCACAAATAGCTGCATATGGCTAGAAAGAAGTAAGGTATATAGAATAAGAGGGAGTATAGTATAGTGACTGAAGCTTCAGCTTTGAGACTGGATAGACCTGCATTCAGATCTGTGCTTCTCTACTAAGGAGCTATGTAGTCTTGGGCAAATCACATAATCTGATCCCTATTTATATATCTGTATAGTGGGGATATTAATATCTACCCTCCAGAGTTATTAGAAGTAGTATGGATTTTCACATTAGAACTTCAAATTTTTACATCAGAACTTTAAATATTTTTACCTTAGAACTAGTAAGTTTTTTACAACATTTCCTAGCAAATTGTAGCTGTTCAAAAATGAAGGTGGTGGTGGTGATGATGGTGGAGAAAAGACCGGAACCCTAGTAGCTGAGGAGCTGGAAAGAGAACGTTGAACAGCTTTAAATATGTTTCAAGTCTCCATGTTTGAATCAAGCCTACACCCAATACAAAGAGACTCTGCCACTATCAGTTAACCAACATGAGGTGTGGAAAATGGAGAGGTACCTGAAGATTGGAAGTGAACAACCTCTGATCCTAATTTTCAAAACAGGAATAAAATACACACTCCAGAAATTCTAGACTTTCAAGCCTATGGTTGAACGTGTACATGTGCAGTACTTGAGCGCCACAATGGAGCATTCCTCCATGATTTAGAGATAAAATAAACAAGGCTTCCCTCTGAGGGTTATCCAATAAAATCAACGTACAATACTGGAGTTGAGATCCGAAGTATTCAAGGTGACCTTGAAGAGAGACTGGCTCAAAGGCTCCAATGGATTTCACTGGAACCTAATGGAAGATATTTACAGAACTGAAGGAAGAACATAAAGGGGAGGCTGATATGAAATGTGACAGAATAAAAAGGAACAGTGGGCAGTAACTCTTCCTTACTAAGAAGACTTTGCCATGATCCAAGTACCTGAACCCACAACTCCTTGAAGACAGGAACTGTTCTAATTCACCTTTGCATCTCCAGGAACCAGGAAACCAGTGCCGGGCACAAAGTAGCAACTCAGTACATGAAAGTCATACCGTGTGTCTTCTGGGAAGCCAGGACCATGATGACAGCCTTCACAAAGGAGTTCCCTGTACTCTGCTTTGACATGTCATTTGAAAATGTTCCCTGGTTCTCCATGACCCATACTCTGAAGTCCCAAGTCTCTCTTAGCCTGATACTCCAGCCTCATCCTATCCTCCTTTCCAGCTTGGTTTTCCATTCCTTTTCCTAAATCAACTCTCTCCTCCTGCCAAACTTATCTATTCATGCCCCCAACTAAGTAGCCTTATATTCTCTTGACTCTGTGTATTTCCCTACATTATTTGTCTCAACCGAAACTGCTCCCTCTGCTTTTCCTCACCTTCCGAGATCCTATCTCTAGAAACCTCCCCTGACCATCTCAGAACTTTCCATCTCCCACTTTCAAACTCCTTGAGCTCTTGTTTCTCTACCACTCATTCAGCATTCACCAAATACCGCCTTGTGTTGATGTTTGTGTTTTTACAAATGACTGTGTTTTACCTCCCTAGATGAACTACAAATATCACGTCTTATTCATCACTGCATCCTGCCTTGGGCCTTGCACAGAGTTAGCACTTAATAAATGTGTGTTGCTGCTGTTAATGATGAAAAACAAATGCTTTGGTAATTCTGAGGCATCTGACATGCCCAATCCGCCCACACTCTGTGTCATTTCTTCCACTGTAGGTAAACAATGTGCCTTCCACCAGCAGTTTCCACCGGTCCCTCCCTGTGCCCTGAGTAAGCAGAGACAAAGAGAAACACTTGTTATGTGTCTCAAACTGGTTGGGAATCTCCAGACTGTCAGAGGTTCACAGGGTTTCATATCCCCAGTAGCCATCTCTGTAGACCTACTTCTGGTTGTCAACCAGCTATAGGATCTTCTAAAAAGCATTTAACATCCCTGGGCCTCTGGCCCTAAATGTTTCTGCCCTTTCAACATGGGGTTGTCATTAAGATAAAAGAGATAATAGATCTAAAAATGCTCTCAAAAGTCTAAAGTTCTATGCAACCAAGAAGAAACCAACTTAGCCCTTTTAGGCCTCTAGGACATCACTTAGCCCTTTTAGGCCTCTAGGACACCACTTAGCTTGGTACCTTAGTAACCTAACTCCTTGAAAGAATTGTCCCCTTTCCTTAGAACCTAGTTCTGTTTTTGTTTTGATCAGAGAAAGACTAAAGCATTAGAGAGAAACTGGCTCAGAGAGGAATGCTTGGGCAGGAAGGTATTTTAAGAGTTCATTTGATTGTGTTCATTTTCCTCTGTGGCCTAATTCTGAGTTCAGACATGCTGAAAGGTGTTTCTTTTCTTTCAAATGCTTCAGAGAATAGCCCTGAGAAAACAACAGGGATTGCTTAAACATGCAAGACAGCTGAGAACAAAAGGTCAAGCAGGCTTGGAAAACAGCCCCTCCAGATTCCTCCAGTTACATGAGCCATGGGTAGGTGGGTCGATTACACAGCATCCATCAACTGGCTAAGAGGAGACAAGAGAAAGCCATCTCCCTAGAATCCCTGGTAGTTGTTTCTTCTACTAAGAGATCGCTTCCACTTGTAAATGAAACCCCCCCAAAGAAAAGTTCTTTCTCCTCTACAGGTGCTCCTAATTACAACCCCGATGAGTAGGCCCTGACAGGCTTAGCTAAGTCACCCTCAAACATCTACTGAGTGCTTACTGTGTGCCCAGAAGGGCCATAAGTCTGGCCAAGCTTTAGGTTTCCTATATATAACTGGAAGGCATACCACAGTTAGAAAATACTTTGCCCAAAATCTTAGTACCTGCTCCACTGCAATTCCCCTTGACAGAGATTCTTCTTTGATATTTGTCCAACCCCATTATTTCATGCTGCTGATTGAATCAGGCCTCTCTTGAGAACAGATATTGACAGGTGCACAAATGATCATAGAAGCACATGAGAAGTGGACAAGAAGGTGCAGAAAACATAACAAGACCTTTCCCTGATCCATCATTGCATGAAAAAACAACTGGCAAGCTTGTCTTGGTCAGCTCCAGCTGCCATAACAAAATACCACAGACTAGGTGGCTTATACAACAGAAATGTTCTCATAGTTCTGGAGGCTGGAAGTCCAAGATCAAGGTGGCAGCATAGCTGGTTTCTAGTCAGAGCTCTCTCCTGGGATTGGGGAGAAGGAGAAAGCAAGCTCTCTGTGTCTCTTCTTATAAGGGCACTAATCCTACCATGAGAGCCCCACCTTCATGACCTCATCTAAACCTACCAAAGGCCCCATCTCCAAATACCATCATACCGGGGATTAACACTTCAACATATGAATTTGGAGGAGACGCAATCATTCAGTCTATGCCAGAGCCCCAAAGAATATCCAGAGCAATCCTCCATACTAGAAGAACCAGCAAGCCCCACCTGTTATTTCCTCAATGATAACAGCCTTGGGTCTCCATTCAACCTCCAATTCCATTGGCTTTCAAACCTTTAAGTGGCTCAAAAGCAGTAGACCCCAAATATGAGTCCCGAGCCCCTGCCCTCAGTCTCATTCCTTCATTTATTTTAAGTCTTAGAGATTGACAAATTATAAAATATTATATGCAAACACAAGCATAATAACCCATATACTTTTGTTGTTACACAGATACCCAGAAACTAAGTTAAACGAAGAAGACTAAGGGTGCAAAAAGTCTGATGGGCCTCTCCCATATCCTGTTTCTGCCCGAGGGGCTCCTTAATCTGAATCTCTCCCCAGAATGTGCTCTGATGCACAGGCATGATATTCAAAACACTTACCAACCAACCAACCAGCCAGACAGCACTCAGCAAAGGACTGGGCTGGGTCCTGGAGACCCCTACTGTGTCCAGACCATTTACCAACCAGGACTGAAGTCTCTCCACATTTAGCAACCAGTACAGCTGCACGCCTGTGTACTGAGACCTTGCCCTGCTGGTGCACAATCTTACCATTGAAAAGTTCTTCCCCAGGATTTGTGCTTGGGTTCAGAGGCTCTCACTCAGTACTCAGCCCTCTCATCAGCAGCCCACCCTATTTCTCCCTTGTCTTTTCTACATGTTATCTGCTTATTATACTACATAGTAAACTCCTCTGAGAAGTCCACCCCACTGTTTCATCCACTGCCCACAAGGCTCAATCCCATGCTTTTGCACACAGTGGGTCATTAAGCAACACAAAATAAAACCTACCCTGAGCTTTTGGAACCACCCAGATGATCCAGACATCACTGCCTGACAGACATGTTATGGACTGAATGTTTGTGTCCCCCCAAAATTCATATGCTGAAGATCCCCAGTGTAGCTATTAATATATTTGGAGATGGGGCCTCTAAGGAAGTAATTAAGTTTAAATGAGTTCATAAGGGTGGGGTCCTAACTGGACAAGATTAGTGTCCTTATAAGAAGAGACACCAAAGAGAGCTTGATATCCCTTTCTCTCTCTCTCTCTCCCACCTCTCTGCTGCACACAAAAAAAGAGGTCACACGACCACACAACAAGAGGCAGCCACCTACAAGAACAAGAAGAGGGCTCAGAATGAAACCTACCTTACCAACACCTTGATCTTGGAGTTCTAGCCTCCAGAACTATGAGAAATGACTTTCTGTTGTTCAAGCCACCCAGTCTATGGTACTATGTTATGGCAGCACAAGACGACAATACAACACGACATGCCCATTTCTTTCATTCTCACAACAACCCTATGAGGTTAGTATTATCATCTCCATGTAAACAGTATGAAAATCAAGGCTTAGAGAAGCCACCTAACATGTCTGTGATCACAGAGGCAGTAAATCCAGCATCAGGCTCAAGTCTCCATTTGACAGACAGCAAAGCCCATGTTCTTAACCACTAGGCTAGACTGTCTCCTAGAAGTGCCTCAGAATAGAAATCCTCATCCTTACTGCCACAATAACAATAGCTAACGGACACGGAGTCCTTACATGTTGAGGTACTACTAAGCACTTCTCATTTAAACTCACTTCATTCTCGCAACAACCCTTTGAGGCAGATGTAAACATATCCTCAATTAAAGAGCACCTAATGAAGTAGCCAAGGACAGCACGACTCCCTTGCTTTAAACCCTCATTTCTCCTTGTCGCCGCCTTCACCAAACATTTATGGTGAGTCAGGTACCATTTTGTTGGGTTGGGTGTGACTTTCCGAACGGCCTTAAATTCTTTCTGGAACAGGGCAGGGTGCACCCTGACTCTTCTTCTTCTAACGCACAGAACAGCAAGATGTCAGAGCCCCACTGGACTCACAGGACGATGTCTGGAAAAGAACCAAACAAGATGCCCTCTGCTGGTAGCTTCTTGTTTTCTGACTCTTCACACGCAGCCCGCGGACTGGTACTGAGAGAAGCAAATCACATCCAGGCACACGCCGGGGAACAGGTCCAAGCCCGCTTTGCAGGCAGAGCCGCAGCCCTCACCCTGCCCTCCTCACAGCTCTAGCAGCCCGAGCCGGCAGCCAACACCACGCTTCTCGGGTTCGGCCGAATGGCACGTGTGGACCAGTGCGTCATCATCCACCTTCCCCTGCCTCCTCTAGGATGTTAACGGAAAGTGCTGGATCCTTTTCCAGCAGGGGTCAGAAATGCAAGCCCTGCCTTCATGGCTGACCCTCTCCCAAAGCTCCCAGAACGGACCGCACCTCCCCAAGATGCCCAGGCTTCCTGGGGTGGCTGCATCCCTCTGCAAGGCTTCAGGGTAGAGTCTGACATCACAGCATGCCCAGAGTGTGAAGTAATAAATGGGCCATGATCCAAGAAAATGTCTTTCTTCCCCACCGGAGCCCCCAGAGCATCTATGTACCCTCTAAGAGAGGGTTTGTGAAGCTGAGAGCAGCATTTCCAGCTGCCTGCCGATCTCCACTGGGGAACCCAGCAGAGTAAGATGGCTGCTCCAAAGAGCAGCTCCACGCCCAATGCTGTGGCTGCCAGGAATGGGGGCTGGGAGAACGCATGGATTTTTTTTAGAAAAGAGAAGACTTCCTGTTTCAGTGCTTGTTACTCCAGCATTTCCCACGGCGGTTTTCTTCATGGGTGCAAAACTAAAGTAACGCCGCTGCTGTTCCCTTCTGACTCGTTATGTCTAAGGATCTGCCCCACAGTCCCCAAAGCATCTTCTGCTATGGAAGGTCAGCCCTGTCCATGCCCATCGCAGTCAGGGCTCACCTGGTTTCACAAGAGAGGTCTGGAAAGGTCCAGCTGACCTAAATCTCTCCTCCTGCAAGAAATGCCTACCACTCAGTCATTCCTTTAGGCAGGGAAGCCAACCAGAACTAATTTAGGAGACAGAATTTGTCACCGTTACCAAAAAGGGCCTTGAGGGCTTCCCTGGTGGCGCAGTGCTTGAGAGTCCGCCTGCCAATGCAGGGGACGCGGGTTCATGCCCCGATCCGGGAGGATCCCACATGCCGTGGAGCAGCTGGGCCCGTGAGCCATGGCCACTGAGCCTGGGCGTCCGGAGCCTGTGCTCCGCAACGGGAGAGGCCACAGCAGTGAGAGGCCCGCGTACAGCAAAAAAAAAAAAAAAGGGGCCTTGATTATTTTTTCCAACTGGTAACACCTGTATCATGGGTCTGAAGTTCGCACACTACCATTCCAATGTGCAGAACTGTTGCTTCTTTTATCTTCCTATGTCTGAACTGAGCCTGCTCAAAAGCTCCCATTCCCAGGCACAGTAGAAAAATAATACATCTGCTAGTTACGTTTACCCAGTCTCTTCCCATTTAAAGCATTTTCACTGAGGGTAAATATTCTCTCGAAGTTCAAAGTTACTTCAAGGGTAACTTTGAAAGGTTTCTTTCTGCAAGGGTCTCCCCTGCCCCTCCTAACATCCCTTACTCCATCCTAACATGGCAAGTAAGGTGATGTTGTTTCCTCAAGGTGCTGAGAGGAGGGGTGCCCTGTGACCCTCTGTTGACCACTGTGATGCCTCCTGGTTCCTGGGCATTGGCATCTGTCTACTGCAAACTCTTCTGAAGCATCAGCCACTGGGGACATTCGTGCTCTTTTTCCTTGGCTGGGATAGGGCCCAGGGACCCCCACTGGCTGAATCAGTCCCACCTTGGCTCTTGGGTGCATCAGAGTGTCACCCACACCCTTCTGATCTATGGACTGCCTACCTCAAGGCCCCCAAAGGCATGCTCACCTTGGCCCCCACCACGGTGACCCCAGGGGGGCAGGCTCACTGCTTCTCAACTGTCAGCTATTTTCTGAGTGCCCAGGAAAGGCACAGAATCCAACCACAGACCCAAGCCACGTGGTCTACTGCCTGGGTGACTGCAGCAGCTACTCAGCAAGTCTCCTGACCTCCACCCCTGCCGCCCACGGGCTATTTTCAACACAGTAGCAGAGTGATTTTTTTTTAACATCTTTACTGGAGTATAATTGCTTTACAATGTTGTGTTAGTTTCTGCTGTATAACAAAGTGAACGAGCTATATGTATACATATATCCCCTTATCCCCTCCCTCTTGCCCAAACCTAGGGGCAGGACAGGAATAAAGATGCAGATGTAGAGAATGGACTTGAGGACACGGGGAGGTGGAAGGGTAAGCTGGGACGAAGTGAGAGAGTGGTACTGACATATATACACGACCAAATGTAAAACAGATAGCTAGTGGCAAGCAGCTGCATGACACGAGCAGAGTGACCTTTTTAAAACAAAATTCAGGTCCCATCACTCCTTTGCTCAAAACCCTCCAGTGGCTCTCATTTCACTCAGGTTAAAAGCCAAGGTGTGAGGCTACACTGCGCGGACACCCGCTCCCTCTCTGACTTCACCCCTCCCCACCTGGCACTCTCACATCCCTCTTACCCCACTCATCATGCTGGCCGCCTTGCTGACTCCAACTTAGGGCTGGGAGGGGAAAGGATGGAGAAGGAAGCAGAAGGCTGAATCAGAAAGGAAAAGGGTGTAGACGGAAGGGTCAGAAGCTGGAGGAAGGCAAACATGTCTGCAGGTAGCCCCATGGCTGGCAGACACTGGGGAGAGAGAACACCACGGAGCTGATCCCTCTGCCTCTGTCCCAGCATCCACTTGGCCAAATGCCTGTTTCCTTCATGCCTTTATTCACCCTCCCCTTCTCCATGTGACCTCCCCTGCCCATTTGATGCTGTCTACTTCCTGCCACTCCGACCTCATGAGGCCCCTCATCCTGTTCTACATTTCCATTTTTCCACAGCACTTATTACGTAACAAAATCTATAAGCTACTTACTTTTTATGTCTGTTCGTGTATCTTTCTTCCCCACTCCCTCACCCTGCCTCATTCCTCCAGAGCAAGGATCCTTGTTTTGTTCACCAGGGTGTCTCAAGTGCATAGAACAAAGCCTTACACATGGTAGGGATTCAATAAATGATTTTTCAATGAACAAGGGAACTTTCTGGATCCCTTCCATCCATACAGGAGCTGAAGGAGGACTGGGGGAGTCTCTCAGGCCCTTTGTCTGCTGACATGCTCTCCTGGGCTGCCATTCCCATTGCAGCCACTCCACGTAGTAGGGCAGAATCCTCCCAGAATTCCACAGGGGCTTTGGAGACCCAAGAACTCCTCTGTTTCTGGCTTCTCCCTCAACCTATCCAGCATTTCTGTTCTCTCCTTGCTCACCATTCCCTCCTCTCCCCATCTCAGGTGGAGGAACTTTGCATCCTGTCCTATTTTCTCTCTGCCTATGCCTTAGGTTCTAATCCACTAAGCTTTATTCTTAATATGTAGTGGGAGTTGGAAAATTCAGGGCTTCCTCTTGTCTTTCAAGAAAGCCTGGATTTCTGGGCTATTATCTCTTTAAGGTCGCAAAGGCACATAGTCATTCCTCTGTTTTAGGCCATTCCTGCTCTTTCCCTCTCTGGGACATCTGGTCTAGGACATTTGGACTGTCATGACTGGAAGAGATGCAGGAAGGAGACTGGCTGACCCATAAGGGTATGGCTTACTGTCCCCAAATCTATTCTCTCCTCTGCTAGTATTATAGAATTATACCTGGGCACACGGCTGCTCAGCGGAAAACACACTTCTTAGTCTTCCTTATGTATGAAAAAAATGTATACTTATATAAATATTAAATGTAAATATTTGTATAAATATTATTCAGCCATTAAAAAGAAGGAAACCCTGCCTTTTGCAACAACATGAATGGACCTTGAGGTCATCAGGCAAAATGAAACAAGTCAGACAGAGAAAGACTAATATTGTATATTCTCACTTATATGTGGAACCTAAAAAAAACTGAATTCATAGAAATAGAGAGTAGAATGATGGTTGCCAGAGGCTGGGAGGGCGCATGGGGAGATGTTGGTTGAAGTGTACAAACTTCCAGCCATAAGATGAATAAGTTCTGGTGGGTGGCCCTGAGTAGGCACTCAATGTGTGTTTATTAAGAAAACAAACAAATATAAATAAAATCTTTTTCTCAACAGAGAAAAGTCTTTCCAAATGTAGAAGACTATAAGCAATGAAACTCATTCAGAGGTAAATAAACATAATTTGAACCTTCTCCTTCTACATGTCAGATCTGACCAGTGCCCCCTACATCCTCATATTGTCTCTGACAGAGCATCTAGTCTAACAGGTAGAAGGAAATCACCTTCCTCTGTGATGTCAATCTCACAACTTGTGCATGTAACTAAAGGTTCCCTTAAGTACTCATCTTCCATGAATTTAACTACATGCTTCTTGGACCTATTTATAGCTTCAGCCTAGACCACCTTGGAATTGTACCATATTTCTTAGGTCTACCTAAAGTGTCATGCTGAAGCTCCCAGCACAGCCCCTAGTCTTACCTGACTTCATAGAAGTTTAAGCCTATGCTCCTTCAACCTTGACCCTGCAAACTAAAGAGTCTTAGTCTTCATAGTCATGCCTCTGCAGGCCCTGGATTGTTCCACTGTTCTTCTCCAGAAGAAAGAGTAAGAAAAGAGGTTGCAGATTTCCCTGGAACACTAACACAAGGTTTTTGAGAAGAAGTGCCAGCACCCTTCTTCCCCCCTCCCACACATCTCTGCAAAGTGAATTTTACTCCCTCCCGACCCCATTTCGTCCCCATCTCCTCCTCTCTCGGCCACATACCCTAAGCTAACCTCAAATATCCCATCATCCACAGGTTCCATCATTTTCTAACATTTACACCTTAGCGTAAATACTTTTCCTAGTCCGGAACCCACAAAACAAGGTAGAAAGAAGAGGGGCTTTGAGTACCTGAAAGAACTGGGAGATCACCAGGGAGAGGAAAGACAGTGACTAGGAGGCACCGAAGAAAAAGAGACATAAGATATACTATCCTCTTGGACAACTATTGAATGCCAGGCACTATGGTAAATGATTTTATGCAAACATTTCATTTAGCCCTTTCCCTTCAAGACACACATTATTAATTCCATTTTCAAAGGAGAAAACTGGCTCCAATGGGGTTAAGTGACCTTTCATGAGGTCAACTCAGTCAACAAAAATTTTAAGTGCTCCAGGCACAGGCACAGTGGAAATTATTAAGGCACAACACCCATCTGTAGTAGACACAACCTGCTAAGGCCTGAGTTAGTAGATGAAATAACCAACATCTAAATACCTGGTGTCATATACACGCCTCTACACCTGCTTTTCCTGGAACCAGCCCTAATAAACATGACTCCATCATGTACATGTGAGTGGTTCCTCTGAAAACCAGCGTTTAGCTTGAAGACAGGATGGTTATTCTCTCTCTGCACCAGCCAGGTGGGAGCCCAAAGCAGACACAGAGCATGAGCAGCGGCCAGAGCAGATGAGACAGAGCCGGCTGGGGGCAGGGGGGACCCGCCCAGCAGAGGTGACACGTCCCACCTCCCTCCTCCAGATCCCTCTAAACACAGTTCTGCCCAAGAGCTTCTAAGAACCATTTACCGGAAAGCCCCACAAATAATAGTGAACAGTGTGGTTCAAGGTAAATTACTAACTCTTTGAACCGGAGAGATGTGCTTACTAAACTCAAGAAAACACCCAAAGACAAGAATGGACGTGTGCTTCCACGTTGCCGGCCCACACAGAGGTTGGGAACAGGCCAACAGAGAGAGAGGTCCTTGTCATCAAGATTTACATGTACCCAGCAGGAGCAGAAAGGCTGCAAGAGTTATGTGACTCACTGAAGAACAGGGTTAACTGATACATCGTAAGCACATAAAACCAGGGATTTCTGAAGGTGACCATTAAACACAACATTCAATCTTCTTGAGTCTGGAAGCCATTCTTCAGAGTGTCCCAGTAAACTCCTTTTTATTATCAGCAACTGGCCTTCCTTAAAATATCCAAGCAGCTAGTAGCCTTCTACTGTCAAGAGAGACTCAGGGAAAGTGGATTTTTTTTCCCCTTAAAAAAGTTATATTGAAGTCACTTATTTAAAAAAAAAAAAAAAAAAAAAAGCCAAGTAAAGGAAATTCTTACTTGGAAGCCAGGACTCTGGTGCTTTAGCAAGATACAATCACAAAACCAAGTTCCTTAAAACTGGGCCATGCCGACCACAGGCTCCTGCTCACCCAGTGCCTAGCTGGTGATCTGTGCTCTGAAACACGTGCTGTGTCTTTTACAGTTAGGTGATATATATCCCATAGGGGGAAAAGTGAAAATGACTGAGGAATTTTTCTAAAGTTCAATTACTTTGCAAGGATAAGGATACAAATAAATATCTTCTAAAACTTCAGAGGTGATCCTATAGAGGAAGCAGACATTGGAAAATGAGAAAACAAAAATCCATTCTTATGGAAATGTAGAGGAGATCTTCTTGAAGACTTACAAAGACTTGATGAGGACTTACAGTGCCTGCAGATACCTGCACACACAGCACACAACAGTGGCTGTCCAACCGTCATCCCCAATCACCTTTCTCTCTTGCTCATTCTCGCTATAGAGGCTGAGAAAAAACAGACACTTGCTTTCCACGCCTCTCTTGCAGCTAGAGTGGTCATGTGACCCACCTCTGACTAGTGAGAAGCATAGGAACGTCTATGGGAGGCATCTGAGAAAGACATTTTTTCTCCTTGATGAGAAAAAAGGGGCTCATTTTGCTCTCAAGTTGAGTGTTTGGTCATCTTGCAACTATAAGGGGCAGAATTTCAGGAGAATTCCAGAGATTCTGCACCAGCATCAGAATTCTACAAGTGTTCAACCAGTCCTAGAACCGCCTGCCTACACGCTTATGAAATAAACAGTAAAACGTCTTTTGGTTAGATCACCACTTGTTGGGCTTTCATGTTACTTGCAGCCGAAAGCATCCCACAGAATACAATGAGCATCCTCTGTTCCCACTCCAAGCAGGATTTGGCACTTCACGGCAGATCCTGAAAAGCAGGTCCCATTCTGCCAAGCATTAGAAATTAATGCAGATTTTTGCTGAAAATCTTAAGGAAACATGAAGGAGGATCGAGGACACGTCACTCAGTGAAAATTAATAAAAACCCAGAATCAGTCAACTTGTTTCCCTTCAGAGTCCCAGTGTGCACCTAGTTGCCTTATTTCCTCTGGATATTTGTCCCATGCAGATTTCACAGCCTTGCTATCTTCAGTCTTCCCAACCTACCGGAAATTCCCAGTTCCCGGCCCCTTTTTTCCGTCTCCAGCAATTTAGCCCTCTCCTTAATTCTCCAATCATGAGTTCTTACACCTATAACTCTACTTGGTAAACAAAGGGCACTACTTAGTAGGATCTCTCCTATTTAGAGGACAGGGTCTATGGATAGTAAATAGCAAGTAATCCTTCTTTTTCACAAATACAGTCTCTTCCACTGCTAGAGTTTGATTGGTTAACTGAGAAGGAAGGAGGAAGACGAAGGAAAAGGAAGAGAAAGGGGGAAGAAAAGAGAAGGAAATAGAAATAAAGGTAAGGCTTCCCCTCATTGCTTAATTTTCTACCATTAAGCCCCTCCCCCCCCAAAAAAAAGATACTTCCTTCTATTCCCCCTTCTATCTTCTGCCTTTTGGATCTCCTTCCATTAGCTGAAAAAAATTTTGAAAGAACAACCTATACTCCCCAGCTCCCTTTTCTTGCTTCTCATTCGCATCCTCACCTGATCTATGGCTTCAGCCTCGTGACACAGCACTAGAACTGCTTGGGTAGAGCCCATAACTCTTTGGTACCCAGAAGACCCTGAATGAAATTAAAGTGCCATCATGACGGTGTGGTGCTCTTTCATTTTGATGTAGTTCCTATTACAAGCTAGCATCGTAAGGTGTCTTTGGGCTACAGCTCAAATTAAAAGCCCACAAATTGAAAGACCAAAACTATTACCTTTTGATCCCCCATTACTACCAGGCACACACACTCTCCAGAGTCACTGTATCCCCACAAGAAATTCAATGGTGACAATACTAGTTCAGGCCCAGAGGCTGGCGTCACAGCCACCCAGGACTCTTGTAGGTGGAAGCCAACGCCAAAAATGATGAAAACTGCAATCTATGACACAACAGATGGCAAGCAGTGGTGGTGATGAGCAAACAGGCAAATGGGCTTTGAGGTTTTCTGAGATACTTTCTGCTTTTCACCCCATGGGTAAGGCAAGTATGTTCTGAAGAGATGGCTTCCAGCACTTTCTCACCTGACTGGAGTCATAGGTGCCAATGCTATGATCTCCTCTACAGGACAGAAGAATAAACCTTGGGCATCAAGAAGCTTTTGCCATTTTTTAATATTCTTTCTGAAAGCATAAAACCTTGTTTTCAACTTCAAGAGATTTCCTACCCATTGGGGCTAAAAGTTGAAAACCCAGAGTCTGGTTCTATCCCTCAAAATCACCACTGACTGCCTATGGCCAGAGGAATGCACGAGGCTGCTGGGCTTCCTCCCCTGGGCTTCTGAAGGGTGCTTCAGGATGGGGGCCTGGAATTTGGAACGTTCTTTTGTCTCACGATTGCAAATGGCATGAAATTGAATCATGTGGAAAGAAGAAGGAAGGAGGAGCTGCCGGAGCTACAAGGGCTCTTGTCTTGCTGCAGCACCATGGCTGAGCTTAGAGCTAAATGCCTTTTCCATCCCCTGAGGTCTCAGCTTGATCGGGTGCCATATTGCTGGCCTCCTCTTACCCCAGCCATCACTTTCGACTCAATTTTTGTCAGGCATCATGAGGCCGAGGAAAAGCCTAGAGGAGTAAATCAGGCATCTGTTTATTCAAGTGTTTTTGGTTCAAGTTTTTTTGTTTTTTTTTTTTTGTACTGTGCTCTTTCCCAGCCCTACTTGTAGAAAGAGCAGCTTTGCCAGAAAACCTGGTAGCACCAGCTGCTTCAGAGGGCAGGCATCTTAAACAGAGCCCAGAAGAGGCCAATTACCTGCCTGCTCGTCTGAGTAGGTTTCATTTGGTCAGTATGTGCTAAATGCAAGTTGCCTTGGAGGGCACACAATGGCTCAGTTAATTTCATTTTATACACATGTACATATGACGGGGATTCCCAGGAAGACACATCTTAAGTCTAATCTCTGTGTACCTTACAGAGTTGTTTTTCCACCCATGTATGGGCGAAGTGGGGGAATCTGCTTTCTTGCTAATTAAAAAGAAACAGAAGTGCTAGGGATACACAGCACTTCATCTTAGAGCTAGAACGGAAGGCTCATTTGCCTTGCTTTCATCACTATCCCTCTCATTCCTCCACTGGCACAAGTCAAGCCTCCAAAGTCTACCCAGTCCCCTTTTCCTGAGCCAACACTGCCTCCTAGGAAGGTGCTAGAAATTATTACGTGGAGCTGGTTCCTGTCTTTTCACAGCTGAGTTAGTCCCATTGCCAACTCTCTATCTTACAAGAATCATATTTCAGTAAAATTGTCAAATCATGTGGGTCTCTCCCTCTAGACCACAAGCTACATGAGGGCAGAGACTATGTCTTAGTCATATTCTATGCTCAGCCTCTTTCTTGGCACATAAGAGTCACTCTACCAATGTTACTTGAACCAAATTGGTCATTTTCTGGAATTAAAAGGGTTGAGTTCTCATTTTTTATATTCACCAAGCAAAGTCCTTGCTATCAGCTTCTCTCTTGTCTTTAGGAATCTCAATCAAAGCATTCAGGATTTCTCCAAAAAATTTTGTTTAGGTTTCTCTAAGCCAGTCCTGGTTTACTACTGTTATTTTTTCATCTGTGTCAGTGTGGTCCACTGAGAAGCAGACACCAAGATGGGATTACATGGGCAAGGACTGTATTAGGGGAAATACCTTGTAAGAGATGAAATGGGGAGGGAGCTAGGGAAAGCTGGGAGAGCCGTCAGATTGCCAGGCAAGTCTCCAGAGGGAGGGTAGGGTAGAAGCCTCCAAGACAGCCAGAAGTCTAAGGAAGGTTTGGCAAGGCAGTTGGAAACTCTGGAGCCAAAGTTGGCCACCAGAGGATTCACAGGTCTCCCGGGAATGGGGCTGCCTCAGTCTCCCTGGCACGTTCAGCCATAGGCTGGAAACAGCCTGTGAGAATCATGACCTTGACACAAACATAGAGACGGATTTCAGAGCTAAGGTCTTTGGTCAATTACCCTCCTGTGATTGGTGATCTGCAAAGCAGGCACATTCTCATGGCCACCCCCATCACTCTATTTGGGAAAAGGATCATGCTTCTTGCCCTCCCCTCAGCCAGATGAACCCCAAGTTTTGCTACAACAACCATTACAAACAAATCAACTGTCCTCCAGGTGGTCAGAAGGACCCAAGCTAAGTCACACTATGGTTCACCCTCTCCTACCACAACCAGGCCTGGGAAGTGACCAGATGGTAAGAGCTACAACAGGACAGAGTGCCACCACATTTTGCCCAGTGATTCTTCTCTGCAGAGGGAACTAGTCAAGGGTGACTTGACAGAGCTACTGCTCCATGACCCCAGGGCAACGTTCACACTGCAACCTGTGTGGTTGGTGCCCCCTTGGGTTGTATGAGGCAACAGCCCACCTAGCGAGGCTTTGGCCAAACACCCATAACCTCTGTCAGGCTCTGCAGAAAGCCGCCCCTCATAAACCTACACTCCAAGTAAAGGGAACGTCCTTGGTCTGCCTACCAGACCCTGCTGTCCTCCTGCAGAGGGATCTGAAGGACTAGCAGAGCATATAATGACCCAACCTGTCTGCACTTGCCAGGCAAGTAGGTTCATCAAGGGCAAAGACCTCCCCATACCAGGGTCTGATAAAGAATCATTATGTTTCCAGCCTTTGTCCCCTTAATTGTTTGAAAAAAAGAATGGAGCTGGCAATGAGAAGGGCTGGCAGCCAGGGTCCCTTACTCTGGTCTTCCTTTATTACAGCAAACAGATGAGGCTGTCAGACAGGGACATTTCCCCCAACCGCCATGTCACATACCACCCCCTTTGCCTGCCAGCTAACCTAACGCCGGATCATGCAACCCCTTCTAAGATAAGAAAAGGCCTCAGAGAATTTGTCAGTGAGGCCTAAATTGATCTTGAGGTCCAGGTGGAAAACTGCCCCAGGCCATCAAAATGTCCACTTTGCCATTCACCATAAAGCGTGTGCACAGGGAGAGACAATTACTTCAGCTTTTCTTCCTGCTCTCCCTGGCACAATTACTCACCTGGGCATTAGGGGGGAAAATGTTTCCTACCACGTCCTCCACAAAGGCATCAGTTCTATCTCTAAATCCAGTATTCTGTTCACCCTCTCTGGGTACTCTGACAAGTCCTATGTCTACGTACCTTCACACAACCTAGCCTTGCACATAGGGGAGGCCAGAGGAGTGTTTCCTGAAATAGCTGCCCATTCCTGCCAACATCCAGTCTCCTCATGCTGCCTGTTTGCATTGAATTGAAATGTCACATTGGTACTATATGGTCACAGCGGATACGCCCAGGTTGAACACCTGACCCAAATTTGGCGAATCAGATTGTCTGTCCTGGGAACTTTGAATTAGAATTTAAAGTCTGATGGGATTTGGGTGTGTGGCTGGGAGTGGCCAGAAATCATATTCCACCATGTGGACAGAGGAGAGGAGAAAGGTGGTCTGCAGAGAGAGAGTGAGTATAGCAGACAGACGGAAGCACGTGCTGCCAGCGCCCGCTCAGGTGCCTGGTTCTACTTCAGTGCACACTGGCCAACTCCCAACTGCCAGCATTTGCCTGAGAGCTTCCTTCAAAGTCTTCCTCAGCAGCTCCAAGCCAATGACAGAGAAATTGGCGTATAAATACCCCAACTCCCTCACCTCGAGGTGCGATAACCCTGTGTGTGCTCTAGAACACTGATTATAAACCAGTCCAATTTTCCCCCCAAGGGACATTTGGCAGTGTCTGGAGACAGTTTTGGTTGTCACAGCCAGGGGAAAGGGAGTGCCATGGACATCTGTGGTTAGACACCAGGGATGCTGCTAAACGTCCTATAATGCTCAGGACAGTCCCCACAGCAAGGAATTATCCAGCCCAAAATGTCCATAGTGAGAAACTCTGCTCTAGAGGAAAAGATTGAAGACTAAGTGCCATTCACCCAGTGCCAGTAACTAGCTTGCTAAGGTACCCTTGACTGGCTGCCCTATCTTCCTTCCCTCCTCCCCTACAGTGTTTTCTTTGACCTCCCAAACTACTTGCACTTGAATCCTTAAGTCAGGATCTGCCCCTGGGTGAACCCAAACTGAAATACTGAGTTTCTGTTATGTCTTCGGTTCCTGATTCCAATGCTTCCTAAGATGCAAACAATTAATGTCAATAATGAGAGTTAGCCAACTGTACACTTTTAGAGTGGGCACAGTCAACCTACAAGACTACTCTCACTTCTAACAACAATTGTAGGTTCAAGGGGTTATCAAAACCACCCTCAGTTTCAACCCAGGGGATAAATCAGGCTAGACCTGCTCTCTTTATACAGTTTTTTTCCTTCAAGGACCCACTGCATTCTCTAATCCAAACCTCTATTGAGATTAGGGTGACCAACCCTCCCAGTTTTCCCAGGACTGTCCTGGTTTTAACAATTTAAGTCCCACTTTCCAGGAAATCTTTCAGTCCCGGGCAAACCAGACAACTGGTCACCCTAATTAAGATTCACCATTTGGAGGGTTTTAGTACTGGAAGCTTGCCTGGCCAGTGGATACTCCAGTCTCCATTTGAAATCAACATGAATATATTTTGTGGGTCAAAAACATCAAGAAAGGGGGGCAGGGCGGGAATGAGTGGCTGGATTCAGGCACACTCCCCAAGCTCATAACATTACTGAACACCAGATCTGCAGGCTGGTTGGACTGAGAGACCTCCCCCAGGGCTACATGGAACCTCTCGGCAGTGAGGCATCACAGCTTGGTGGTGAGATCATGCCTAGAAAGACTTCTGAATGTGTGAACTGCTGAAAGCCATCATTAATTATATATTAGAGGGCACTCAACCAGGAGAGCTGGTATGCACAGCCAAAGGAAAACCTTCAGTGGTCAGCAGCTGGAATTAGAGATTGCCTCATGTTGTGACTGACATCAGCCATCTCCAATAAAGGGATGTGGCCCAGAGGACTGTCAGCCTCAGGGGCTTCAGGATCACAGCATCACAACCTTGTGCTTGGGGAACATGGGGATTGCTTGAAGAGAGACTCAGAGATATCACACCGGCCATAAAAATAAAACTGATAGTCCTTCAATTCTCGAGTCCAAAAGAATCCAGTATTATCCTGCAATCTGGGGGCACATGGGAAAGTCTTACCCGCAGAGAGCTCAAAACCTAGCCGTAGAAACAGACAAAAAGAGCACAACGTATAAGGAACCACCACCATATTTGCAATAAACAAGTTCTCTAGGAGGCTGTGACATTCATTTCCTCTACAGGTGTTTGTTGAGCATGACAGAGCACATCAGGCATTATGCAGGATGCTAGAAACCCAGGAGGGGAAAAGTCAGGTATCCTTGACCTCATGAAGCTCATATTCCAGCAGCTATGAAACTTCTGATGATATAATTGTATAATGAATAAATATTTGGTAAACACTATGAAGGAGAATGAGAACAATAATATTTGAGCAAAAAAAGTTTTTGGCTTAAAACAATAAGCAAGTCAGTGTTGTCATAATTCAGGTGGACACCAGGGCGGAAGATTACGGGGAAAGGAAGCCTTGACCAGACAGAGACCGACTCTCAAAGGCTGAAGTGACCCTGGCAGGAACTGACTCAACTAAAGAAGCTGACCCAGGAGAAGGCGGCAGAGTGGTCCAGCAGTGACAGAAGGAAGAATGGGGGCAATCACCAGGAAGGCATGCTGGGTCTGAGTCTGAAAGGGCCACTTACTTCTAAGACCGAGTGAAAGCAGTTAAGGTATGACTGGCCTGTTGTGGAAACTACCTGGTAACTACACCAGCTATGTGCTCTTCTCACCCTCCTCCTTCATCCAGTCAGTCAGTAGTTACTGAGTCTCCCCACTCTGTGCCAATCACTGTGCTGAATGCTGGGTTTATACCATACTGAAAGAGTCATAACTTCTGCCCCCGAAGGAATGCTGTCTGGTGGGGGAGCTAGACAAGTAAATAAGAAGTTATGATGGGTGTGATAAAGCTATAATCAGGTAAGCAGAGAACGCCAAGAGCGCTCCTACCCCAGCTAACACATTACTCTATTCAAATCAAGTCCTACCCAACTAATCATGGTTCCCTCACTTTGCCTACTATGAACGCCATTTCTTCCCATAATGCTTTACTCATGCTGTTTCAGATGCCTGTCGTTTCCTTCTCCTCCCCACTTCATCTGGCTGAGTCATACTCACCTTGCACAATCCTCCTATCCACATGTTCTGTCTCCTCCTTTGCTCTGTCACGGTGCATACGGCATTCCCCTACTAGAATACTTAACACACTCTAAGGCAATTCTTGGCTCATGTATCTTTCTTCTCTATTAGACATGAGGAAAGGGCCCATCCATGTATCATTTGTGCTGTTTCCCAATTTATTCATTCAGCACAGTGCTGAAGGTTTCTAAATGAATGAATGAACACATGAATGAAATGGGATGATCAAAAAATGCAACTTCTGGGAACTAAAACAAAAAAACAGAGGAATGAGGCATGAGGTTGATAATTCTTACAAAGATCGGCAAAGCTGACTGTGGCCTTTGGCAGGATTTTTTTCCCAACAGTTTTCTCCTTTATTCTGGTTTTTTAAAACGAAGAACTGCACATATTTAACGTGTACAATTTGATGAGTTTGGACATATATGAACAGCTGTGATAGCATCACCACAAGGTAATAGATATATCCAACACCTCCCAGAGAGAAGGCTGACTGATCTGGGCCACTCTGCCCCAGAGTTGGTCTTTTGAGCCACTCAGACATTTAGAGTCAATCATATTATACCAATCAGTGACATTTACAGTCTCCAGGTACATTCCACCTGATCAAAAATATAAATACCCATTTGCATGCATAGGTACACATGACCTGCTATTTAGCCATTTAATCACAAAGAAAAAATACATTTGTTCACTCACAACTACAGCGTATAAGCCCCTGAAGCACTCTGTCATTTAACATCTGGAATTCATCACCAAAGTTATGCTATTCAAAGAGCCTGCAACAGGGAGATAGGATAAGCCTTAAAACTTATACAAACACAGAAGTGGGCTGAGAGGCAGGGTAGATTACAAGCTCATCTTCAACCTAATTTTGCTTCTGGACAATTAGTTTGCAGGTCGAGTGGCATTTACTAATAAAACTAAGGTTGACAAAGCCATGAAAAACACATTGTGTTAGAAGCAAAAGCCTGGGGGAGGTTGAAAGTCTGAGAAAAATCCAGATACCTCTCAACATATGGCTGTTTTTAGAACTTAAAGATTTTGTTTGGTTTGGTTTTTTAAGTGGTTTCTCCTCACCTACAACCAGGATCTTACCACACTTTACCGGGGAATAATCAGGGTGGTGTTCTTAGGATAGCCCAGCTCCTTGCCTTGTGCCATATGAACTGTGTTCTCTGTCCCTCAGGAGCTCTACAACCTCAGTGAGCTCGTAAGTTATGAGTCCTTCACCAGGCAGACTTCCCAGGGCTGAGTGCTGTTCTTAGTGTGGGATTTGTAGCCCAGGTGAGAACTTAAGTCACCTTGACAGCCAGGGGGCTGTTACACCCACTCAGGAAAGGAAGCCTTCCCACTCTGGAAGAGCCACTTGGGGACCCATAGGGCAGAGGAAGCCTGCAAAAGAGCCTAGAGCCATGTAAGGGAATCCCTGGGTCAGAGAATAAGAACCAAGAAGAGTATGGACTGTGGAGTCAGAGCTGATTTTGAATCCCAACCCTATTTTTTGTTTGGTTGGTTTTTCGTTTGTTTTGAGCTGGGTTGCTTTATGTCTCTGAGCCTTAGTCTCCTCATTTTTAAAATGGTAAAAGTAATAATAGTATCTATCAGAGTCTTATCATGCATTTGATAGTATGTCCTATGCGATAGTTCTCCAAATCCCTACTGGTTGTGAGTCTTCAGTTACAGTCTCCTGAGAACAGGGAACATGGGAGCTTATGATCTGCCCTGTATACAGCCCCCAAAATTTGAAGGCTTTAAATACTGATCACAAATACCCAAAATGTCAGAACTAGAAGAAACCTGAGAAATTGTCCAGGCTGAGTGCTTTCTTTTAAAATTTTCTTTTAGACCCATAATTTGTCCTTCAAACAAAAAGTTTCTGCAGAAATTCAATACAAAACAGATAGAGCAAAGTTAATTTGGTTGTAGTGAGGGTGACAGGGCATGTCAGAAACCACTTACTTGATACTCGCAGCCATCGCTGCAGTGATCCCTTGAAGCATATCCACAAGACCCCCAAGTCCCCAGATAACATAGTTAGAAAACTAGTGGCCTGGAACACCCTCCTATTTTATAAGTGGAGAAACTGAAGCCCAGCAAGGTTAAGTCCCTGACCCAGTGATACAGATTGAGTATAAAGCCAGGTCTGGAACTAAGACTCTTTGCCACAGATGATGGTCAGTCCATGATCATCACATGAAATAATAAATTTGTCTTTGGTGCTCCCCCACCTTCCCAGCTCATGCTCTATTTCCTCCATCATCTCCCAGTTACTCAGTGCCCTCATTCAAATCTCTGACAACACGACATTGTAGATCAATTAGACTTTGATTAAAAATAATAAGTAAAACAAATTTCCCCTCTAAAACTAGCAGAGCCCTCCACTCCAGTCTGCCCTCCCCAGAGTATCCCGTCCTCCACAACTCTTCAGTTTCTTCTTCCCTCTCAAAACTTATCCGCCCTCTCTCGTTCCCTCAAGACCCTGCTCACTACTGATCTACATCCTGACAAACCAATCAGTAAAGAGATAGCTTTGAATGTTTGTATATTACCCAAATAATTTCTATAAGTGTATTTTAACAAGAACCTTCTAGTAGCCCTTAAAAGAAAAAAAAAGACTTTAAGAAGAGATTCATGTTGACCACTAGGAGGTTTTAGACACATGCTCCTTCAAATCATACCATGCCTCACCTTACAACACTGGAATCACTCCACCAATGGCACTGGTCACTTTGGCTACACCTATGACCCACACCATGCTCCCATTTCTCACGCACCTCCAAATCCAGCCAATTTATACTATTGTTACTTATCATAAGGAGAGGGGACTTCTGTTAAGTCAGAAGTGAAAGACTAGAAGGGTAAAGTGGAAGCCAAATTAAACACACCAAAAGGAAACCTGACTCAACAACCCCAACTGAACTTTCCACAAAAAGTTACCCATCCACTGTTCTCAGGTACCTGATATATAACTATACCTGAGCAGCGCAAAAATCACAAGCACTTTGTACACAGTGCTGCAGAAATAACTGGCAATCAGAAGACCCAGGTTCTAATCCCAACTCTGCCATTAACTAGCTGTATGGACTTGGAAAATTCTCATTCCCTCTTTAAGTCCATGCATCCTCAACTGTAAAATGGAGAGTGGAGTTATCATGGCCCTGAAGTCCTTTGAGAGATAATTTTGTATGATTCTGTCATTCTTCAAGGTATTTACCTTTTGGGAAAGATGGTAGAGATGGCTGGCCTCCAAAAACATGTGCTCCTCTTCCTATAGCATCCCCTTCTCTACTGAGAAGCAGCAGCCTGCCAGGGACTTCTTCTCCCCATCCCCCTGCATCCAGGTAAGACCACGTGACTAGTTTTTCCCAACAGAATACGAATGAAAGTGATGCATGTCACTTCTAGGCAAGGTCATTAAGACACAGATGTCCTTTTTCCGTACTCTCTTCCCCTATCTCTGGCTGGATGCAGAAAATTCTGGGGGCCTAGAGGAGGCAGAACCACAAGACAGAAGGAGCCTGGGTCCTTGAGTCACCATATGGAGGAAGCCGCACTGACCAGGCATACTCATGCCGGACAATTCCATGAATGAGAAGTAAACTCTTCTTGGGTAAAGCCACTGAAATTTGGTAGTTTACTTGTTACAAGCAGCTAGCATTACCCTAGCTACCACACAAAAAACCAGAGTTCTGTATGATTGAGACCTTTGATAAAATTTGAAAAATATTTATGGAAAGCACTATGTTAAGAGCTGGGAAGACTGAACAATGAGAAAAATAGTCCCTTCCTAGGCTCAAACCCAGTAGAGCATAGAGACATACATTCCTAGTAGAACATAACATATTACTATATGTTGCAAAATGAGATAAATTACGTAAGAAAAGCAAAGATCTGTGGAGAAGGGAGAAAGGGAGAATGAATAAAGCCCACCCAACGCATTTCACTGAAGACTATTCAGGAAAACATCCAAGTGAACCATAATTAGTTCCCAGGTTGAGTTGAAGTTATGTTTCAGTACAGTTCTGTCTCCTGATACTCAGGGTGACCCATACTGCCCTCTGGTTAACACACACGGTTTGGGGGTAATGGCTGCTCCCCTTGACACACCATAAGTCCCAGCATGCCCCATGCTCAGCCCAGGCACAAAGAATGTGATTTGCCTGGAGCTGTAGTTCATCCTTTCCTAACTCTTTAATTCTCACAGATGAAGGAACAAGATATGTCAGGCCCACCGACCACCCAGAGGGACTGGGGGGAAATACAATTACCATCATGGGAAAGCAACCTAAAAGGGCTGATCCTGAGGTATTTCAAATTTGCTAACACCTCCGAAAGGAGAACAGTTGGATATTAGGTGGTCACTAGCCACTGAAAGTTACTCTAAACTACTCAGGGTTCGAGAATATTGCCATTTATTACTTGGGGACTTGTCAAAGTATTACTTTCATTACACTAATAAATACTGTAAATGTCAAAATAAAAAATACTCTAAGTTCTGGAACTTGTCTTATCTAAATCTATGTGATCTGGAAATATTTAGCAAGGGAGCCCTGTAATACAAAACAGATACAGAAAGGGTCCCGAGGAAAGCCCTTGGGAAATGCCAAACTATTAATTACACATTAAACTGAAACTCTCTTTAGCAGCAGTTGCCTCGGCTGCAAAGAACAAAGCCGAATGTATTCCAGGGAAGGAGAGAGGAATCCAAGTTCTTTGGCTCCTTCCAGTAAAGGCCCTTTAAAGGTGAAAAAAATTACGATGGGTATTTGAATTTTGTTTAGATTGTGGAGAGAGGAGAAGAGAAGCTTGCGTATTTCTACTTCTCAAATTCAAAAAAACAAAAATTCTGATTTTTTACCGTAATCATGAACCTAAACTAAATAAAGATTTGAATGACAAAAACTCCAAAGGAAAATTGCCAGGAAGACGCTAACTTCCTACAAACCTGTCTAGAAGCCCTCTTCTCACATGAAATCCATGTCATTTTTCAAAATATTTCAACTTTAAATCTAAAAAAGAAGAGAAAAATAACATAATGTGCATTCAAAGGTGAATTTCACATACATACACATTGATGAGTGGATCATAGTTTTTAAGGATATCCACTTCGATGTAGCATTTAACTATGTAATATGTGTTCTCAATTATTTCACAGAAGAGCATAGAATATATAATCATTAAGCAGTAACACTGATGATACAGACTGATTAGGTCAAATTCAGAATGCACATGAATGTGACTGGCACACAGAGGGCATAGTCTTGCAAATGGATCATAAAAAGGGCTCAACTTCCACATAAAAGCCCAGCAACTTACCTGCACCACCCCAGCTGAAACCGCCCAGCTCTGCACTCTTCCGAGGGTCATAACCACCCACAATGACGCATCCTTGGGCTCCAGTGGAAACCCCATAATAGCTAACATGCTACACCGGGCCTCTGAAGCCTGTTTTTAAGTTTTATCTTTATTTATGTGCTTTATTCCCCCTGAGCCTCCTTGATGAGGCCATGTAAGTGCTGGGTTCTGAAGCTGGTGCAATCCTTGTTTTTCCTTTGACTTTTGCCATTCTAATCTGGATCTCCACCCATGAGTCCCTGGTTGCCAGCTGGCTCTTGGGTACCTACTTGGCAGAAACCACTTACTCTTTTATTCCATGCTACCTGGCTTCTTCCTGCCACAAGGAGGTTTTCCCAAAGAGGATGAAAGGCATTTCACACAGGATGAGCGATTATTTGTGTTGTGTTTTGCCACCAAGTTTCTTTATTGCTCTCCTGGGCAGATCTGATAGAGTTCCTCTGAACAGCTGTAAAGGATATGAACCTGGGAAGTTTCTAGTCAGTTACTTCATTGGCTGTGATCATGGCATTGATAAATTTTATTCTGTGGTTCATTTTTTTACAATCTATTCATTTCTCCAAAAGGTGTTTCTGCCAGTTATACATTTTTTTAAACTGTAATAAAATGTTAGTAATAAAACAAGAATTCGTAACGTGTAAGATATTGTTGAAAATACTCTTCAGACCCATCCAACTTGTTACATGTAGGTAGTGAGTAAAATTCAAATGATAAATTGCTTCTATATTAAGATTAATTATAAACCTAATCTTAGAAGTATGTTTAAAATCACAGTAGTAGATTCATAGTAGCAGGAGTATAAAGTTTAGTCAGGTGATGGTGAACTAGAAGAGCTACTCCTCCTACTAAAACACAAAAAAAATTTCAGGCGAAAAAATGACAGGGTCACAAAAGATCAATTTATATCATGTATTCCAGAAAACTGGACATGGAAAAACCTCCCATTCTGCATTTGGCCCTATCGGCAGAGCCTCAGTCTTTAGAGGCACCTCTCTAGCAAGCATGAATTGAATGCTCTTAGGTCAATTTCTGTTTCTCCAACCACTGCAAAGACCAAGGACTAAATGTTGAGCTCTTAGTTGAATGGTCAGTCCACTTTGCTCATTTCAACTCTTCTAGCACTAAAATTGGACAGACATTTTTGTAGTCAATTAATTGACCTGTATTTCCAAGGGGAAATAAACAAATTGATATCAAAAGGATGACGAAGTACACATAGGCACCGCATATATAATGTATTGCATGAACTCTGATATAAGCACTAACCCAGACTCTATAATATATAAGTAAAGTATATGAATATAAAGTAAAATAAATAAAAGTGAATAAAGAGTATATAAGTAAAATATTTAGAGCTTGAAAGTATATAAGTACATATACTTACATAAGTAAATAAAGTAAAAAGCATAGAGTATAAAAGTAAAGCATGTAAGTCTAAAGGTATGAGTATATAAAAGTATACAAATACTAATTCAGACTATCAAAACAATGAATTCCTTCCTTAATATTTAGATAATTGCTTCAACGCCCTGAGGAGGAGAAAAAAATTCTGCTACAGACATGTACAAATGAACCAATCAGTTGCCCACTTTACCTGTATAGACACGGCCAGTGCAGACAAAATAACTGGGGTGAAGTTAGGCCACGGACAGTTTTTCTTGCAACTGGTTACTTTTGTCTGTACAACATTTATTTATTTATTTATTTCGTATAATTACAGTGCTACTAAGAAACTTGACATGGAATGAAATCTCTGCTTATGATGTGGTTTTTTGCTTCACCAAATTTTTATGCAGGAAAAAAGTAATGAAAAAATGTGTCAAAAGCAAGTGATGTGAAAAAGGAAGAGAGCCATAACATTTCTAATTTGTATGCTACATTTCAGGACATTCACTAATTTTTGAAAAATAGACAGTATTCTGCTGAAATCCTCGGCTGTTTCCCCGTGAATTTCTAAGGATGGGGAAGTCCATTTCACCTCAGAGTATTCCTGGTGTTCGTGACTCCTGAGTTTCAAATCAAGCTTGAACATTTTGGGGTTCAAGTTTGTTTTCTCTCAGTGATACATGGTTTCCTGTTTATAAGAAAAAAGCAAAGTCCTTAAAAAGCTTTTAAAAAAACTCAAAAGGCTTCTTGGACCTTGACTCCCTCTTGCAAAACAACATTTTGATGAGTTAAGTGTAAATAAATCTGAAACATATGATTAAATTTCCATTAAAATGCACACAAGTTTAAAAATTATGAGCAAAAAATTCTGGGCAAAACAAGCTCTATGGTTTTGCTAACCCCATAGCACTTGAAAAGTGGCTGGGTGTGTCCAAATCATTGCTAAGTTTGCCATCAGTAAGTGAATACACCTTTCCAAGTTTCTAATGTAATGCTCATCATTTTAGTGCACCATTCATCACCCCAGAGCTCTGCCACAGAAACAAATGCCAACATGACTGACCTTCATCCAGCCATCTGGTATGCTCCCCTCAGCTTGCACCTTGGAGTCTACACCCCCCAGCACCTCCTGAGGGAATGGGTCCAGGCCAGGATGTGCTAATCCCAGAGCTACCCTAGGAGATACGGGCTATTTCCAACAGCTCAGAAAACAGACAAGTGTGTATGGTGGGCAAAGGGACAGGGAACTTAGCCTCCACACTCAGGAGCTTTCTTGGAAGACCACTCTGAACCACGAAGAAAAGAACTGGGTTCTCAATGCATTAATTGAAGTGAAAGGACTATTTTTGTCATCTGTCCCTCTTTACTGTACACTAACCTAAACTCTCCCTTTGGTTTGGTTCAGCAAAATACTGGCAGTGAATCAAAGAAGTAAGGTAAGACCATGGATCTCATTTTCAAACTAAACATGGAAAGTAAGCAAAAGTAGCTGGGGTAAGGCTCTGAAGCATGACAGGCGTGCTCACTTTCCTAAGGCACATGTTCCTTATCACACCCCACACTGCCTACCTCATGGAAAGAACCCTCAAAGGAGTCTCCAAAAGTCAGTGTCAGTGTCTCCAGGCGTTCTGTAAAATCTAAGAATTGTAAAGCTAGGAGAGGCCTTACAGGACTATCATCTCTAATTACCCCCACCCTATAGATGAGGAAATGAGGCCCAGAGAAGCTGAAGAGACCCGCAGACATCGCAGATATTATTACCACATAATATGTCTCATAGCCTGAGCCTAGAGCTATCTTCACTGCATCAGGCTGGCACCCTGGTGCCTCTCACCCCTAGCCCTTTGGTGGTTTACCTACTTAAGAGTCACAGTGGGGGGGTGGGATAGGGAGGGTGGGAGGGAGGGAGAAGTAAGAGGGAAGAGATAGGGAAACATATGTATATGTATAACTGATTCACTTTGTTATAAAGCAGAAACTAACACACCATTGTAAAGCAATTATACTCCAATAAAGATGTAATAAATAAATAAATAAATAAATAAAAATAAGGTTGGCCATATTGTTACGCAAAAAAAAAAAAAAAAGAGTCACAGTGGGATATCACCTCACACCTGTTAGGATGGTTATTATCAAAAAGATAAGAGATAAATTTGGGAGAGGGTGTGGAGAAAAGGGAATCCTGTACACTGTTGGTGGGTATGTAAAGTGGTACAACGATTATGGAAAACAGTATGGAGGTTTCTCAAGAAATTAGAGGACTCCACTGAAGTCTCTTGAGAGATAACTAAATTAACATCATAATATTGCTAGACTCTATATCAGTTCAAATTCAAAGAAAGAGTTCTGGTTAAACATGGAGTATTGACAACATGAGTTTATCACCTCTTCCTACTTAAATCCAAATAAAATACAGCAAAGGCATTTTTTTAAATCTTTTAACCCATAAAGGCAATGGGGAGATTTCAGTAGGCAAAACACACTAATTTTGAAAAGATGGAGTTGAAGGAATGATGTGCGACTTAGCAAAGCAGGAGAAGTGATAAAATTTGTGATTTGAGGGTCTACAGAGGTCACAATACCAAGGAGAGTTGTGTCAGCTTGCCACATAGAACCTCTGACAGAGTCACATTTGGAGATACAAGCCCCACAGGAGGCAGCTGTGAAATTCTGCCTCCACAATCCCTGCCTGGGCAGACTAGGAGAGGGGACTTATCTCTCTCCAAGTAGGTCCTTTCCCCTATTTCTCCCAAACAAGAATTGACCTGACCCTGGCTCCTGCCAGACACCACAGCCTTGTTCTCTGCAAGAAACCAAGCTACAGAGGCTCCAGACTCAGGGGCACCAAACACAAAGGAAAGCAGAGAAGGGGCTAAAAATAGGGGGAGAAAGTTAAAAATAGAACTACCATAAAACCCAGCAATCCCACTTATGGGTATACATCCAAAGGAAATGAAATCAGTCCCTTGAAGAGATACCTGTACCCCCATGTTCACTGCAGCATTATTTGCAATAGCTAAGACACAGAAACAACCTAAGTGTCCATCAATGGATGAATGGATAAAGAAAATGTGATGATAGATAGATGACAGATAGATAGATAGATAATACATACATACAATGGACAAGTATTCAGCCTTAAAAAAGGAAGAAATCCCACTATTTTTGACAACACGAATGAAGCTGGGGGGCATTATGCTAAGCAAAATAAGCCAGACAGAGAAAGAAAAATATTGCATGGTATCACTTATATACGAAATCTAAAAAAAAAAGTCCAACTCATAGAAACAGTAGAATAGTAGCTGCCAGGGGCTGGGGGGGTGGGGCAAATGGGAAGAAGTTAACTAAAGGGTACAAACTTTCACTTCTAAGATGAACAAGTTCTGAGGATCTAATGTATAGTACTGTGATCATCCTTCATACTGTATTGTATACTTGAAATTTGCTAAGAGAGTAGATCTTAAGCATTCTCAACACACATGAAAGGTAACTTTGTGAGGTGATGGATGTGTTAATTAACTTGATTGTGGTAATGTATATCAAATTGTGTACACGTATATCAAATAATTATGTTGTACACTTTAAATATGTACAGTTATATTTGTCAATTATACCTCGATAAAGCTGGGGGAAGAGGGAATGACAAGATAGGAATTTGCAGCTAGAAAGGACAACTATCCGAGTTAAACGCGGCACAGTCGGCTTCCAACCATCTGCAGCAAGGAAGAGAGCAAAAATCTGGACAAGTCACAGCAGGTGACAAGTCAAATGGAAATGCTGTTTGTCCTGGGAAGGCACAATGTGACTTCTCAGCCACAACAGCAAATCTCTTTCAATATTAAATTCAATGTCATGGGCAGAGATTGGTCTTCATCAACAGATGGGTGGGACACAGGGCCCTGAACCATGCTGGGTGTCACTGAAGAACGAAATCAGAAGCAGAGAAAGTGCACCTAAGTTTTAAAAATAATAATAAAGGGTGTGCGTGTTGTATATGTGTGTTTTCACCCATACAGTCACACCTGCATGTCTTAGAAAGTGACAAGAGAGAAGGGAGTCCCTCTTTTCTGCTCTGAGGAGCCCTCTGCAGTGCTCTCTGGAGTCAAAAATAGAGAATGGAGCCCAAGGTGCTGTTGTGGCAAAGTCTACAATGGCTAGGATCCCTCTGAGGTTTATATGATTCTGCACTTGGGAATCAGCATACTTGGTAAACTACATTTACCTTGTCATAGAACTATTTGCAAAGTTGGCTATGAGTTTAGATAAAATGCATCACTACCTTTTACAAAGGCTCTAGAAAAACCTACAGATCAAAAATACCTCCCTCCTTCACCCTGATCGAATGCCTAGAATGTCACTCCTGGTGCAGTTCAGTTATCTATGGCTGCACAGCAAACCATCCCAAATATTAGTGGCTTAAATAAACTGTAACCATTTTACCGTCTCTCACAATTCTGGGCCATGCTGGGCAGGTCTTCTCATCCACATGACGCTGGCGGGGCTGCAGGCATCTGGAGCCCAGTTGGGCTGAACCATCAATGCACATGGCTAGCAGTTGAGGCTACCTTTTGTAGCCTCTCCATGTGGTCTGGGCTTCTTATCTCATGCCAACTGTGTTCTGAGAGAGGAAAGCACAAGAATGAACATTCCAAGAAGGAGCACATAGGAGCTGCCAATCCACTGAAAGGCTGGGGCCAGGTGGACAGTGGGTCACTTCCATAGTGTTCTATGGATCATACAACCACTGGCCTAGCCCAGATACAAGGGGATGGAGCAACAGACTCTTCTTCAGTCAGGAAAATGACAAACAATTTGTGGCCATCTTGACTCCACCACAGAGCCTCATTCCTTTTCTTCCGTACTTTTATCACATGTATAAAGCAGATAGCCATGGCAGGTGCAATATGTTAGTTCTGCACAAAACCATGACCTCAGCTCAGTGTAAATGTAGCTTGGACCCTTTCCTGAGAGGTCATTGCATGGGAGAAAGAGTATAATACATCAAAAGTACAGTCCAGTTCATCAACCCTTTCTGTATCTGCATCTTTTGCCATGTAATTTGTGAATGCCCCCCACTCTGACTCTGGGCTCACCCAAGTGATTTGCTGTTCCAGTGAGATGTTAGCAATGTGATGCAAAAAAGATTTGAAAGGTGCTTCACAGTTAAGCTTGCCCTCCCTCTTCCAACTCTGCCAACATCATAAGAACATGCTTGGACTCACCTGACAGAAGATGAGATACCTAGCAAAGCCAATTGCCCCAGCTGAGGCCATCTTCGATCACTGAAAAGCTAGCTGACCTCGCCCAAGATAAGTAAACAAGCCCAGCCAAGATCAGCAGAACCCTCTAGCCAACCCCTAGCTGACTCCAGAATGAACAATAAATGCTAATTACGTCACTGAGGTTGTACACCTATTTGTTACTCAGCATTATTGTAGCAATAGGTAACTGATACAGAAAGAATGTTGGGACTAGAGATGTCTGAGAGTAGTCAAGTTATCAAGAAGAAAGGAAACAGAAATCAAACTTGACACACTTTCAATTTTTGCCCTAACTGTTGCCGTGTACAATTATTAAATATCTAATAGACTGAACTATAAATATTCCACAGAACTGATTCATTTGCAGCAGGGAATCATCTGGCACCAAGAGAGTGGGGCTTATAAACAACTTGCGATGACAACAGGAAAGTACAAAGAAAGAGCTCCATTTGGTTTCGCTGGAATCAGTCACATCCATGGGCACTTGGGGCCGGATGCAGCTCAGCAGGGCCCAGAGAAAAATGACAAATGAGGCCACTGGGTGCGTGTACACCAGAGGGGAACCTGGCCTTTGGCTATGGTTCATTAACGAGATTGAGGTTTCTCCTTGAAAATCTGGGCAGCAGCTTTGAGAATCCTTCTAGGGATTTAGCCGTAAGTTTAATAGGCAGATGTAAAGGTTCCTTTTGTCTGAGTTGGGGTGCTTTGCAAGGCTTTAGCCATTGAGCTTATTTATTTTCTTTGCCATAAATTTTGAGCATAATGTGTGTGTATAATATATGCGTATAAGTATATAACTGTATATACATCTGTGTGTCTGAATATATATCTATCTCAATCCGTGTGAGTATACTGGGGAAAATCCTAGAGGAGCTATAATAAATAATGGGAAATGCATGAAGCCCTTAAAAAAAATGGTAATAATCCATGATTCACATTGTCTGTCACAGCCACACAGAAATTATAGCCTCCTTGCAGGTGCAGTTTTACAAATATTTCTATCTTTTCTTTCCAGAAAACATCCTATGTTATCACGATGATTGTAAATTGTCTTATTATGTAACACACTGCTCTGAGCTTATGCAATCCAGTTTTAACAAGAAGTTGTCAGCGGTGGATGGACTTTTTCCATTGTAGATACACCCCTAAAATGTGTAACCATTACAAGGTATAAGCAACACTAGAGTTAACCATAAATTTCAGGATAATAAAATAAATTGAATTCTCATGGTAACATTAAATTATTAGTCCTCTCTCTCTTTCATTTAAAATCTGTAATTAAATAAAATATGTATGCAGTCACACAAATGCAGAATGGTTAGGCAACAGAAGAGTTTCGCATTCATTTTCCCAGATATGACAGGTGTGTTTTATTTGATGCAAGGTGCTACAAGGTCACATAAACAAACATGAGCACAAAAATGAATGTAAAAGATCTAAGGACACAAATTATTAACAGAACACATGGATACTTATATATTTTTTCAAGTATCTAATTAATACTCCTACAGAATGGCCATATACTCAACCATA
Organism: Monodon monoceros; assembly: GCF_005190385.1. Taxonomy (NCBI): domain Eukaryota; kingdom Metazoa; phylum Chordata; class Mammalia; order Artiodactyla; family Monodontidae; genus Monodon; species Monodon monoceros. Next base: position 38,160,876 of record NW_021703770.1, read on the forward strand.
TGATGGTTGTATCCATTTTGATTCAAGCTCTTTTTTGAACTACCTAGAAGACAGCAACCAAAACATTTTCAAGGACAAGAAAACAGTTTTGTGGACAGATGCCTCCATACATAGACAGTTATTCAGTCTCCCTGGGCTTTGAGTAAGCTGTGAGGTGGGGTTGGAGGAGGGAGAAGAGTTGGGGAAAACAGGAAGATGTCCCATTTCCAAAGATGTAGCTGGCTTTATGGCTTTGCATTGCCCCCGTGGAGGGCCATGCTCTCTAGGCAGATAGGTGTCAAGTGTGGAAGCCTAGATCAGAGAAGGGGGAAGAAACTGATCAAAATAGACTGAAGGTTTTCGTGACACTCAATTATCCACTTCCAGTAACAGTCTCTTTTGGTATTGAAAAGGCACTGAATCCATGAAAAGACTTTTTTTTTTTTTTTTTGCTTATAGCTTCAAAACTCTTTGAGATAATCGTTCATACAAAAATATATACTACTACTTGAAAATCAGATTATTTCCAAACAAAACACAAGTTTAGAAGACTAAATAACCATTTGTGATCCATGACTGGTGCTTATTTTTTAAAGGAAAGAACCAAAAAGTTGTTTGCATCCAAAGGAGGAATTAACAGATCAGATTCACCCCTCCATGCAAGGGAACATTCGTTCCAATATTTAGTTTTAATTCAATTCTAAAATTTATCTTCTTCCTAGATATAAGGAAAACCCTTTGTTCCCACATCCCTTCCTCCATTCCTCCCTCCTGGTGCACTCTGGGTGGCAACTGACTCCTTTTTCCTTAGAAATCTAAGAACAAGAACATTAGGATCATGCCAAAGAATAACAATAATATAGTCAATTACTGAGCTCTTAGAATGTGCCAAGCACTGTGCTTAAGTGGAGGAGATCACCATCTCACCTAAATCTTCCCAACACCACTCCAAGGTTTGTGCTATCTCCCATTCAACGGGTGGGAAACTGAGGCTTCATAAGCCTCCTGAATCATGAAGGGCATTCATTTGTCTTAGGGTGGGGCCTTGAACATCAGCCAGCCAGGAAGTGGCAGAGCTAGGATTAAAATGCAGGTCTTCTTCCACCCAGCCTGATATACCTCCTTTACACCAAGGTTGCTCTCCGAAGACTTTCCAAGGGTGGAATGGGCCAGCACCTAGTGGGGAAAAGAATGCCACTAGCCAACCTTCCTGGGAAGAATGAAAGACTATCTTCTCTGCCTCCAAATTCTCCTCCTCCCTTCCCATCTCCTGCCACCATCCTTACGGAACCAGCCAGCCTCACAGCAACCTGCCAGAGCTGCCATCCACATTTCCAGGTAAGTTCAGGCTCTGCCCCACTGTAGGAGAATGGGACTCTTTTCCTGTGTCACCTGAAGATGCCACATATGTGCTCAGCGTCATCCTGCTGTTGTTACAGTATTTCCAACTTTTCCCAAGCATTTAGGGTTTGGTTTGGACAAACCTAAAAGACATTTTGCCCTGTGCTTTTTCCCATAATTTTAAACCTAAATGTATTTTATGAGAAATCTAATCCGTATGTTTCTGATTAATTTGTAAGAGCCATTTGATGTCCAAGGGCCTTTTAAGTTTTTATAAGCCTTTTTAAGACTTTCCCTTAGAGATGTTTTGCCAACAGAAAATGAACTTAGATCCCCACAGTTCGAGTTCTGTCCCAATCTCAACAATCACAGGACTCTCTGCTGAAACTATATTGCTTGCTGCTCTAAGAGTTAATCTGTAGCTGCCCCGGGGAACTAATCACTTATACCTTTGCTCAAGGGCCCCACCGAGACATTGCTTATCTTATAAATGGGATGATGTTTACGTTTCATTACCAAATACATACTTCACAATTTAGCCTGTGTTTACACCCAGCTACCAGAGAGACTCTTACACCTCAACTGGATGGTTAATTCAGTAGAGCATTAAGATCAGCCCCCATTAGGTTCCTCAAAAAACTAAAAATAGAGTTGCCATATGATCCAGCAATCCCACTACTGGGCATACATCTGGACAAAACTATAATTCAAAGAGATACATGCACCGCTATGTTCATAGCAGCACCATTCACAATAGCCAAGACATGGAAACAACCTAAATGTTCATCGACAGATGAATGGATAAAGAAGATGTGGCATGTATATACAGTGGAATACTACTCAGCCATAAAAAAGAATGAAATAATGTCATTGCAGCAACATGGATGGACTTAGAGAGTATCATACAATCCAACTGAGCTGTAAGAGTCTCTCTGGTAACTGGGTGTAAACATAGGCTAAATTGTGAGATATGTATTTGGTAATGAAACTTAAACACTTTTTTCCTCAACATATAGGATTATTTCTGTATTGATAATCTGGCTTCTACTCCCAGCTCTACAGTTTACTAGCTGTGTGACTCTGAACAAGTCACTTATTGTCTTCAGCCACAGTTTTCTTAACTATAAAATAGAAATTATAACTTACAACCATTTTGAGGATTGAAGACATTATGCCAGGTACTTGACAGACATTTAATAGACCAGTGATTCCTAAATTTTAGTCTTTAGACAGACAGATAGCATGATGAAATACATAGATTACACAGACATAAACAGATAAGACAAATATATAGAAAAAACATGATATATATAGAAATCATCTGAAGAACATGTTTGAAATGCAAATTCCTGGGACACACTCCAAAAGTCAGCCTTAGTAGATCTTGGATAAGGACCAAGAACCTGCATTTTGACAAGCCTCTTGGCAATATAAGTGATCTGAGGACCACACTTTGAGAAACAATGACTTACGGTAATGTGCGGTAAGAGGAGACAATAAAATGTAATAAAAATTGTAATAAGATGATGATACCATAAACTATACTGCAATTTTAAAAAGAAAAAAATTAACTGAAATAAATTAAAAAAATTTTTTAAAGATCATGATATTAATAATGAGGAGAAGGTATTGCCAATCAAACAAAGGAAGATTATGAAACACTTAAGGAAAAATGATTCACTGCTTTTTCTCAATACCTGCTTAATTATTTGTATTCTCAGAGGAGAAACATAAGCATGCACATAAAAGTAAATTCATGGATGTATTCTAGTTAACATTCAAAACGGGTTCAATCAATTTGACACCAAAGATTGCTAAATTTTTAGTTATAATGCAACCTATTGGAGAAAACCTTTTTATTGGGGATAGAGAATGTTGAATTTTAAATTATAAATCAAATTTTAAAATTCAGCCTAATTTAAAAGTTCAAATCAGAGGACACAAATTGTCAATAACAGGAAAGTTGAGAGATTGAGAAACTTTAAATTATTGACTCAGGACTTTGAGAATACCAGCACGCTTATAGGCAACAGGGGAAAGAGGAATATCTTTACAAGACAAGGTTTCTTGAAGACACTACAGATACGTGGAAATAAATCAAGACCAACCAAATGAGAACAAGCAAAGGCTATTTATTCAGAGCTTGCTATAGCAAGAGTCAGTCACCATAACTCGCATTTTGGCAAAGACTCAAAGGCAGGCAGAGGAGTGGGGAAGCTTCATAGTGGAAAAAAGGGGGCTTCAGGTATGGCCTGATTGGAGGCTGTTGGCATGGGGAAGCTACAGACAGACTGACTAGGAGTGGAGCATCCTAGGTGATTGGTTAGGAGACATACTCGGCTTTCTCCCATTGGTCTTAAGTTGGAAGCAAGGGCAAAAATTAGGGAAGCTGCCAGTTATTAATCAAGTCCTGGCCATCTGGGGCCAACTGTTATGGGGGTTATTGTTTGGGTTCCTAGATTGTTACTAAAAATAGCAGTCTGACTTCCTCCAAGTCTAATGGATAACACACTGGCTTCCTGGGCTGGTTATTACAAAAAATGGGTTGGTTTCCTGGGCAGGTTGAGGCAGGTTGTGGGTCAAAGTTCTGTTTTTATATATTGTGTGGCCATTATCCATCTGTATAATCAGTCCTTCAGATATAAATTTTTGCTAAGATGGGGGTGAAGATATTATCATTTCAAATTTATATTTATTTTATATCTGGCCATTATAAAATGGACTACTTCTTATAAATTCCACCATGAATTCTAATTAATTATAATGGTTTTATATAACCTTTAATAATGAGACTACAGTATTTACTTACGTGTCATAAGAAAATTAATTTACTCATTGGTTATAGGAAAGTTAGGGTAGCACTGTTTAACCTACTTATGCTCTGACTTAAATTGTACAGTTATGTTAATTCAATCAGTATGAAAACTATTCAGATCTTCTTGAAGATGGGAAAAAATGATCTTTTTTCTCTTACCAATCACAGTATAGGTAAAAATGTGCAATGACTTCAGCAGAAACATTTTAAAAACACAATACCATTCAACTTCTACCTTACAATAGAGAACTAATTCAAGGGCAGATTTAGCCTTCTCTAATTAGAAACATATAAACAATAGAACTTTTACTATTTTTGCAGGTAATCTGTAAGAGTTACTATTTTGATATGTAATTTCAAAGGAGCACCTAGTGGTATCACTAATTGGTGTCTGACTCTAAACTCTTCTGGGTAAAGAGTGAGTGCCGTGGACCAGACCCAGTGGAAAATCCCTGATCAGGCCCAGGATATACAGTGCCATAAATCATTCTTGGCCACAGAGAACAGACCGTAAGACTCAGCTCAAGACCTGAGTCAGGGGCTGGGAGAACTGAGTGGCTATTAAGGCAGGCAGGCAGGAGATCCAGGCATGGAGTTCAAAGGCTATGCCAAGGTCAGGATACCTCAAGCAATAGTTTGCACAGAGCAGTCCACTCATACAGGCGGAGCCCCTCAAAGAACTAAAGCAGCAGTAAAAGCTGGAGCTCAGTCAGGCCAGCAGGTGCCAATCAGAATATCTTTTCATGGCTGCAGGACAGGTTTGAGTCACACCCTAACCCCAGAAAGCAAGTCTTAAAGAGGAAGACAAGGTACCAGGGTCTGCAGTCACAGGCCTCAGCATATGACCAAGAAAACCTGGACAAAATCAGAGAGTAGGAATTATATCTGGCAGGGTTCAGTTGAAGGAAACAAAACCAATCTAGCTAGTTTCAGGAAAAAGGGATTCAACACAGGCAAGTTTTGCCTGGAATCTAACTGGAAGCCAGGAGGAGCAGGCTTGAGGCTGAGCCACCAGGAATGACCCCAGGTAAAACACTGCCAAATCAGTCTGCCAGGGGAGCAGGTTCCTCTGCCAAAAACAAAGAAGATGGGGAGTCAAGATGCTTCTACCACCTCCACAACAGCCTCTTGACCCCATAAAGCTAGGAAGTAAGCACGGGGAGGCTGCTGTAGTCAGTACAATCAGTACAAAACTACTGCAACTGTCACAGCAAGTCACCTCTTGATGTTCACACCAAGAGGCCCAGTGATAGGATCACTGCTACAGAAAAAGCAGACACCTCCTCTACCTTGCTTTCCAATAGATAATAGCCGAGCAGTGTTCCAAATATCATACAGTATGTCTAACTGGTGGAAATGGATTCTCATTTAGAACCCCAGCAAGCTTCCCAGCGTCTGCCATACAGAAAGGTGGGCCAAAATATGGAAATAAGTAAAATCTCTAGGCCAAGACCCAGTTCCATGGACTGGAGAAAGAAATTGCTATTCCTCAGAGTTATCAAGCATCTGGTGGTCATTCCTAGAGTACCCCAGTAACGTTTCATAATAGGGCAACTCAAGAAGCAATATGGAGTCCAGCAGTAGTCTTAATTAGAAAGATAGTCACTGTTTCCTGAGTGTCTATGGGTCAGAAACTTTAGGTACACTTTATATACTGCAATTTAATCCTACAAGGTGAATATTATCTCCATTTCACAGAGAAGGAAAATGAGTTTTGAGTAACTTTCACAAACATATAGCTACTAAGTAATAAAGTAAAAACTGGAGGCTGGACTCTAAACCCAAAGCACCTCCTACTGTACCACACTGTCTCTCAGTGTTAACTGAGCCATGGGTTCCCAAGTCTTGAAGGAGAATTTAATTCTAAGTCCTGCCAAGTGTTGGCATCACAGCTGCTAATAAATCCTGTCCTGGATCAAGACTGAGTCTGGAAATGGAGCTGCCACAGGCTTTAGGTGAAGAGTCATTCCAGTGAGACAGGAAAGATAGGTCAAAAGCTGGTGTTATAAGTCTCAACGAGTGACCAAAAGAATAATAAATGTGTTTTAAGTAAAAACTTGAAATTATTTAAAATATGCATATACAATGAAGGGTTCTAGAGAACAGACTTTGACCCATGGAAAGGGCCTCACATTTACTGTAGTTTATTCCTACAGAACATTGGTTCCATGTTCTGTCATCTGCCTTAACCCTTGTCTTTTTTTTTTTTTTTTTTTTAATTTTTTTTGGCTGCGTCAGGTCTTAGTTGTGCCACCTGGGATCTTTCATTGCAGCACACAGGCTCTTTGCTTCATTGAGGTGTGCAGGCTTAGCTGTCCCGCAGCATGTGGGATCTTAGTCCCCTGTCCAGGGATTGAACCGGCATCCCCAGCATTGCAAGACAGATTCTTAACCACTGGAACACCAGGGAAGTCCTTTAACCCTGTCTTTAAACAAGAGGACAGTGCTCCTCAAAGCTATGTCATGTTCCACAGCACTGTTTATGGCAATTACTCGGAGGGCTCTTTTTCTCACCCTGAATCCTATTTGGCCCCCCTTGCTCTTAAGACAACAACACCATTTATCCTCTGGTTTTCCTCTTACCAGTCACTTGAGACAATTATCCCTCCTGACTGAGTTCCAGCCACCTACATTCAAGGCTCCCCTCAAACAAGGAACATTCAGCAGTGGTCCAAGGAGAAACAAGAATAGTCAAAACCAAAAAATTAGGTTCCTCCCTAATGTAAAACTATGTAAAACAACAGCTGGAACATTATAGAAAATCCTGATAATCAGATAACAAAGATCATGTTAATGGAACCAGGAAATTTTTTGAAAAGCAATGAAGAAAGTGGTAAAAGACAAATACTATCCATAAAGATTTCACTGCTCACAAACTCAAAGAGGCTATGACCAAAATAAATAAAAGCATGAATTATATGGATATGAGATGAAAAAATCCTGCTGAGTCCTATGGTTGGTGAGTTTGAGGCTGAACTTGAACTATTAGAAATGTGTTCACCAAATACTGAAATGTAAAAATTCAAGACCACCTTTTTTTTTTTAAACATCTTTATTGGTGTATAATTGCTTTACAATGGTGTGTTAGTTTCTGCTTTATAACAAAGTGAATCAGTTATACATATACATATGTTCCCGTATCTCTTCCCTCTTGCATCTCCCTCCCTCCCACCCTCCCTATCCCACCCCTCTAGGCGGTCACAAAGCATGGAGCTGATCTCCCTGTGCTATGCGGCTGCTTCCCACTAGCTAGCTATTTTACGTTTGGTAGTGTATATATGTCCATACCTCTCTCTCACTTTGTCCCAGCTTACTCTTCCCCCTCCCTGTATCCTCAAGTCCATTCTCTAGTAGGTCTGTGTCTTTATTCCCATCTTGTCCCTAGGTACTTCATGACCATTTTTTTTTTTTTAGATTCCATATATATGTGTTAGCATATGGTATTTGTTTTTCTCTTTCTGACTTACTTCACTCTGTATGACAGACTCTAGGTCCATCCACCTCACTACAAATAACTCAATTTCATTTCTTTTTATGGCTGAGTAATATTCCATTGTATATATGTGCCACATCTTCTTTATCCATTCATCTGTTGATGGGCACTTAGGTTGCTTCCATGTCCTGGCTGTTGTAAATAGAGCTGCAATGAACATTGTGGTACATGACTCTTTTTGAATTATGGTTTTCTCAGGGTATATGCCCAGTAGTGGGATTGCTGGGTGTTCTATTTTGAGTTTTTTAAGGAATCTTCATACTGTTCTCCATAGTGCCTGTATCAGTTTACATTCCCACCAACAGTGCACACCCTCTCTAGCATTTATTGTTTCTAGATTTTTTGATAATGGCCATTCTGACCGGTGTGAGGTGATACCACACTGTAGTTTTGATTTGCATTTCTCTAATGATTAGTGATGATGAGCATCCTTTCATGTGTTTGTTGGCAATCTGAATATCTTCTTTGGAGAAATGTCTGTTTATGTCTTCTGCCCATTTTTGAATTGGGGTGTTTGCTTTTTTGATATTGAGCTGCATGAGCTGCTTATAAATTTTGGAGATTAATCCTTTGTCAGTTGCTTCATTTGCAAATATTTTCTCCCATTCTGAGGGTTGTCTTTTCGTCTTCCTTATGGTTTCCTTTGCTGTGAAAAAGCTTTTCAGTTTCATTAGGTCCCATTTGTTTATTTTTGTTTTTATTTCCCTTTCTCTAGGAGGTGGGTCAAAAAGGATCTTGCTGTGATTTATGTCATAGAGTGTTCTGCCTATGTTTTCCTCTAAGAGTTTTATATTGTCTGGCCTTACATTTAGGTCTTTAATCCATTTTGAGTTTATTTTTGTGTATGGTGTTCGGGAGTGTTCTAATTTCATTCTTTTACATGTATCTGTCCAGTTTTCCCAGCACCATTTATTGAAGAGGCTGTCTTTTCTCCACTGCATGTTCATGCCTCCTTTATCAAAGATAAGGTGACCATATGTGTGTGGGTTTATCTCTGGGCTTTCTATCCTGTTCCATTGATCTATATTTCTGTTTTTGTGCCAGTACCATACTGTCTTGATTACTGTAGCTTTGTAGTATAAAGACCACCTTTTAAAATTTGAGAAACTTAATTTAGGAAAGAGGAGGAAATACTATTTCACAAAGTAAAGATTAGACTGTGGAACTCATTACACCAAGAAAGTGGTAGAAATGGGAAATATAAATTAAGCCCCAAAGGATTTGGAAAATTTCATGAATGACCAAGCCAGAAATAGCTACTAAGGAAACACAGGTTATAACTAAGTTTAAAGATTGCTATCAAGCCTTCCTTCTGTGGGTAGGGATTCTGAACAGGGTGGAGTTTGGGGTCTGCATAAAGGATTTCCAAGCAGGCTGATGGCCTGAAGACTAGCTACATTCAGAGAGATTAAGTAAATAAATGTATTAAAGATAATGGGCATATATTTCTTACTACTGGAGAAGGTAGATACAAATTTGGAAAGAGGAAAGCTAGAATGAACCCTGTGGTGTTTGATTGGAACTGAAAATAGCAGTATAAATTATTTTTATATAGAGAGATACAGAAATAAATACAAATGTAAATGCATACATATATGTTTAAACACACATATGTTTCCTAGTTCTGTCTTCTAAGAGGGCCTGGGTGCAGTTACATCTCAGTAACAATGAGCACACCTACTGTTCAGGTATGTATTTCTAAATATCACTCTCCACTAGAAAAAATCAGGGCTCCTTGGACAAATGGTTGAGCCTAAGAGCAGGTCAGTGAAAGAACAAAATGAACCTGGAATATCTGTCTTGTGGGGCAAGTAAGGAAGTGCTCAAAGAATGATCAGGGCATGTCAAAAGATGCAGAAGACAGTTTGAAAGGCCTCCCTCTTGTCAAGTCTGGACAATTTGAGAATCAAAATAAATAATGATAGTAATAGATTATGATCCATTGAATAAACTGGAATCCAGAAGTCCACACTTATAAACAAATTTTAAAAATTAATAGGGAGAAAAGAAAGACCTCCCTTACAGTAGAATGTCAACTAATAAAAATAGAAAGAATGATGGAACTTCAAAATCACCATTTGGCAACCACAATAGTAATAATTAAAGCAAGAAATATTCTAAAACTAGTGGGTGAAAGTGGGATGAAGAATGTGTTTTACAGTCTTAAAGTACCTGTCCTCAAAATGTTTATGAATTGCAAAGGGGTAGGGGGAAGGAAATTTACAGTGGAGAAACCTGGCAGACACCATCTTCACCAAATGATCAAGGTTATGCCACCAGTAATAGGGCAAGTCAACGCCATATGCAACGCTTTGGTACAATATAAAGAACACAGACTCACTTCTGTGATATTCCAACCAAAAATACATAATGCTGGGGGACTTCCCTGGTGGTCCACTGGTTAAGAATCTGCCTTCCAACGCAGGGGACGCGGATTCAATCCCTGGTCGGGGAACTAGGATCCCACATGCTGTGCCGCTGGGCAACTGGGCCCGCGCACCACAACTACTGAGCCCGCATGCTCTGGAGCCTGTGCGCCACAACTAGAGAGCCCATGCGCCACAACTGGAAAGAAGCCCATGTGCCGCAGCAAAAGATCCCACGTGCCGCAACAAAGATCTCACGTGCCGCAACTAAGACCCAATGCAGCCAAATAAATAAATCAATAAATAAATATTTGTTAAAAATACATAACCTGGGTCTAGTCATAAGAAAACATTGGAGAGACCAAAGTGAGTCTGAGTGATATTTTACAAAATGACTAGCTTATAATCTTGAAAAATATAAAAATCATGAAAGTCATGGAAAGACTGAGGAGTTTTCAGATTGAAGGAGACTAGAGAGACTTGACAACTAAAAGCAATCACAGCTCAGACCTAGATCCTTGTGCTATAGAGAACATTATTGGGACAACTAGCAAAACTTGAATGGGTCTCCAGATGAAGGATGAAGGACATATGGGAATTCTTTGTACTACTTTTGCAACTTTTCTGTAAGTTTAAAATAGTCTCAAAATACTATCTTACTTTGTGAAGTAGTATTTCCTCCTATTTCCTAAATTAAGTTTCTCAAATTTTAAAAGGTGGTCTTGAATTTTTACATTTCAGCATTTGGTCAGAAGATAAATGACAAACTGAGGGTGGGGGAAAAAGAGGAGACTGACATTAGGAAGAAACACAAATGCTCCAAGTACATTACCTGGGATCACCTCTTTGCATCGGAATACTGTGTAAGATGAGCTATGATTCTAAGTCAGTATGGCTGTTGTCCCCGATTTAAAATGGACTATCAATGAAACGCAGGGCTCTAAAATTGCAAGTATCACTCTACCTAGAACCATCTTCAAAAGCTATGGAATTCAGTCAATTCTCTATCATATTATTAAGAGTTATTGCATACAACATCTCCATAATTTAGGACTCAGGACATGAATTTTATGGGATAATAATGAGAGTAATTTTAAAAAGGGAGAGGGGAAGGAAGTGAGTTTTACGTAGTTAAAAGTTTGTGAAAGGGTAGGTATACAGGAGCCAGTTTACGTGCCTCTCCAGATTTGCTCACCCCCACACCCTCCTCCCAGGCCAACAATCATGGCCTCATCTCCTAACACAGCACCAAAGGCTGTCCTCAGCCCTTGAGTCCTCACGCCGGGAGTGAGGACAAAGCTTTAACAAAGCCACCACTGTGCTCTCTGCAGAGGCCTCACAGGGGCTCCAGTGCCCCGATCTAACCAAGGGTCCAAGGCCATGTTGTGAAGCATGGGATCTGCCTAACCTAGCAGCTACCCAAAGAAGACAGGTAACAATCCCTAAGTGCAGTAATATTAACACTTCATGGGTAAACCTTGAATAATGGAAAATGACTCCAGAGGATTCAAGAGTGTGTTGATTGCAAACAGCCTGTCTGGAAGACACAGCCCTCACCTGGTCATGAGGTGCTCTCTCTTATGAAGCCGTCGAGGTAACGCACCATCCAGCATTTGCTTTCCCTTTCTCTGTCTCAATTCCCTTTTTGCCTCAATCTTGCTGCCCTAGGATTGCACCTCCTGATAAATCCTTAGGATATGAACTTCGGCTCGGGCTCCATTTTCTAGGAAACTTGTGTTAAGATAGTATTTCTTTTTTAAGTTAAACAGGTTTCTTCACAGGACTTTTATAAGCCTTTGACATGCTGATGTGCATCGTGAGTCTGCAAGAATGGCATACTGTGTGTTGCAACCAAATTATATTGTAACATAGAACCCGTTTGGGGGAGAACATCTTGCAGTAATAGTGCTCCATGGAGTAAAAATTTGAGGAAAGCCAGGGTTGTAGACTTCCACTATAGAATAACTTATTATTACATGAATTCAAATGGGCTACAAATTTAATCTTGTTTTCCAAAACATAATAATTAATACAAAAGATGTTTAATAATACCATTATTCTTGAACCTAGGTTGTAAAATCAATGATATAAAATAAGGCTTCTCTAGAGGGTCAGAGGATATGAAAATTTTAATTACATAATTATAAACTAAAATGTTTATTAAAATTATAAACATTATTTTTACATTATAAAATTATAACATATAAACTCCTACCATGTGCCAGACAAAAGTCAAAGCCTTCACATACCACTCTGAAGTGGGCATTACTATTATCCCCATTACACAAATGAGGGAACTGAAGCATAGAGAAGTTTGTAACTTGCTCCAAATGCCACAGCCAGGGAGCAGTGAGTCCAGAATTTGAACCCAGAGGCTGCATTCTAACCACTGCATCATCTCTACGTTATGATTAGTTCATACACTGCACTCAGCCCTAACAAGGACACAAGACATAAGTTTTTTGTTTCCACCCAGCTCAATATGGTACAAATAAATCAGGCTTTTGAAATAATCCCAAAGCTTTGGAAGGAGAGTCTTCTTTTGATGCTCCAAATTGTTACTACCCATATCTTTGTCTAGCTGTGCCTTTTTAGCAAACTGACACCAGAGGGGCAACCCTATTTGGTAGGATTTGCTCTGGTAGCTGGGCCTCTCTAGGTCATCCCCTGCCATGTGGCTTGCTGTAGGCTGAGCCTGTCTCCTACTCAGCTGGGATCTGCTGGTAAACCCCATAAAGTACACGTTCATGTGTTTACCAGATGAGCAGGTAAGGGAATGGAGGGAGAAAAAGGGACAGTGAGGAAAAGGACCAGAAATGGAGGGGGTACATTAAATCCAGCAGAAAGTGGAACAAAAATCCTAGGCAGATAAGACTAAAAAGATCAGGATGAGATCAGGAAAATCTCCAAAGGGTTCAGTGTGTGATTTAAGGTAATCAGAGAACAAGCAGGTTTTCTTAGCAGGTAGGACAGAAGAGAAGGAAGTGAGAGTCACTCCCTCAGGAAATCTGATGCTCATGCCCTGCCCTTTAATAGCAAAAAATGTTTTTCCCCCTATAGGAATCCTAAGTACACAGCAAGAGAATAACCAGGGCACAGTGCAAAGAGTCTCAGCCCACCTATTTCTTTCTCTCATTTTTTAGCACTAGCGTGATTTTTTGGTAACGTAAAAATGTTGCGCTGAAGAGGGGTAGGAACTGGAGAAATGACCAAATAGAAAAATCTCCAAAGGACTTGTGGAGAAGGGATCCAAGCCCATCAGGCTCATCACCATTCTGTAATGATAAATCTTGCAGATTTATCATTGATTTACATATATATATGTAAATCTAGCTTACATACATATATATACTATTTCAGAATATGAAAATACTACCCTAGCTATAATATAAAGGATAGATGAAAGTAATTTATAATAAAGTAACTTTTGTGTTACTTTATATTTCAATATGTAAATGCTTGTGCAGGACAACATAGCGGAAAACGTAACAGAATAGTCTGATGTACGCATTTGCTCTTTATGAATGTTTGCTTTTGAGAAAAGATCAGAAGTCATTAGGTATGGGAAAAACAGGAAAATGAAAGAAGGTACTGGTGCATACTAAAATTTATTATAATACACACTTACCCCTAACAACTTCATATCTGGAGGCAATAATAAGGAAAATGGGGGACATTACCTTGAAGATCAAGACATTAGAAAGGTGAGTGAGAAACATGGGGGAGGGGGACAAAGGTGTGCTGCAGGGACATCTTTCATTCTTGGGCTCTGCTCACTACAGGCTAATGGTGCTTCACAGGAATGCCTCCACAGATTTCAAAAATGCCCCCAATGAGAGCAACTGATCCAAAAGTCTTCACCCAGAAAAAGGCTATTCTCTTGAATTTCAGTGTACATCCACTTTGACCACCATGGAAGTTGGGTTCACTGGCAAGATTCTTTCTTTTTTGGAGGGGGCAGGCGGTAAGGTGCTATTTCAACTAAGTCTGTACAACAAATACAAACTGAAAAGCTGAGGCTTATACATTAGGTACTGCATGATCATTCATATAACCAAAACACTCAGGTAAACGGTATCATTCTTTTACTAAATCATAAAAGATAGAGTTTCTGCCCCCCAGAATTCAAGTCTTGCACATTCTGCTTCAAATAAGTGGGTAACTTCAAGTCTTCCATATCACTGGACACCTTGCAACTTGGACCTTTTATGCTAAGATTCTGAGAAATTCAAAATCTTAAGAGTCAGAATGCTCACGTGGGAGAAATCTTAGAACGGGAGAAGAAACAAGTATCTTGAGCAACTATCATGCACCAGCCTCTAAGTAGGCTGCTTTACATATAACTAAATAGGTTACTTTGCTCATTTAATCCTACTACAACCCTATAAAGTGGGCAATATATCACCGTTATCTTACAAATGAACCTGAGGCTTAGTAAAGTTAAGTAATTTGTCCAAGTCAAACAGCTAATTCATGGCAGAGCCAGGTTCCAGGTTCCCATCTAGGTCAGACTCCAAAGCCAAGGCTAATACCAGGCATCACAATGCCACCAAGAAATTGAAGGGAAGCCACTATGGAAAACAGTATGGAGATTCCTCAAAAAATTAAAAATAGAAATACCATATGATCCAGCAGTTCCACTTTTGGGAAATGAAAACGGGATCTCAAAGAGATATCTGCACCCCATGCTCATCACAGCATTATTCACAATAGCCAAGGTATGGAAACAACCTCAGTGTTCGTCATTGGATGAATGCATAAAGAAAATGTGGTGTATATATACAACAGTATTTTCTATTAGGCCTTGAGAAAGAAGAAAATCTTTCCTGCCATTTGCAACAACATGAATGGACCTTGAGGGCACTATGCTAAGTGAAAATAAGCCAGGCAGAGAAAAACAAATACTGTATGATTCACTTATTATGTGGAAATTAAAAAAGCCGAACTCATAAAAACGGAGAGTAGAGTGGTGGTTACCAGGGGGCGGGAACATGGGGGAAAAGTAGAGACGGTGGTCAAAGGGTACAAACTTTCAGCTATAAAACGAGTAAGTGGCAGGGACCTAAAGTACAGCATTGCGATTACAGTTAATAATCTGTATTATATACTTGAAAGTTGCCAAAGAGTAGATCTTAAATATTCTCACCACAAAGAAGAAATGGTGATTATATGACGTGATGCAGCTGTTAGCTAACACTACTGGTGGTAATCGTTTGCAATACATAAGTGTATCAAATCAACACACTGTACACCTTAAACTTACACAATGTTATATGTCAATTATACCTCAATGAAGCTGGAAAAAAATTTAATTGAAGAAAAGAAATCAAAGGGAAGAGAAGCTGACTTTTTTTTAATAGTGTGCATCCCTTGGTTCCTGGCCCCTTCCATCTTCAGAGCCAGCAGCGCCCAGTTCAGTCTTTCTCACATGGCATCGCTGATCCTGACTCCTCTACCTCCCTCTTCAAGGTTGACGTTTTTATATGCCATCTCTGGACTTGCATTTTCACAATCACCATCCTTTCAGCCCAGAGAGAGGTAGACATTGTCATTGCCAAGACAAGCAAACAAGCCCAGAAAGATGATGACTTGATCGGGGTCACATAAAGAGGGTGTATCAAACGTGAGGTTGAAACCCAAATCATGTGCTTTCTACCACACCATGCTGCTGTCTTCCAAGAAAGGAGCATGTCACATCCACCGTCAACAACCAGCTAGAAATTATTTTCAGGCCGTCGCCTGAACCCACAAAAGAGTTTAGAGCAAAGAGCTACATTTATAAATTAGAAAATTTGTTAGATCATCTAAGATGACAAAACCATTTTATTATTCTCAAATAAAAAGATTGCTGTTTGCACAAGACTCTATTACTTAAACAGGCTTTTTGGCTCAGTGGTTTACAGACAGTCATTTGGTTCACCTTTGAGTAATATCCTGAAATTAAATGGCAAGGAATGGGGTAAGATTTTCAAACAGTGCATGGAAGGTTTGAATCATATTGTTCTCTTTCTCAAGTTCTGGATGATCTTGATTTTCCTGCAGTTTCTTGTAGTCTTTTTGCAGTGCGGAGAATCTGATTTCGGTGAGCTTCTGATTGTTAATTCCTTTATGTTTATCACACCCCTACCATCCATAGTCTCTGTGCAGGCACTATGGCTAACACAAAACATATGAACCTGGTTGCATGCTTTCCTGTACAAAGCCACGTCAGGGAGACAAGATATAAAAAGTTAAAAACATCGGAACTCTCATACACAGCTGGTAAGAATGTTTGCTAAACAAACATTTTCCAGTCACCTAGGAAAATGTTTCTTTAGCAATGCCTACTGAAAGCAAGCACACATACGCCTATGGCCCAGCAGCTCCCCTCCTGAATATATCTCCAGCAAAAAATGGTCTTGAACACTAAAAGACTTGTATTAAGAATGTTGCTAGGGAGGGGGAAGGGTAAGCTGGGACGAAGAGAAAGGCTGTCATGGACTGATATATACTACCAAATGTAAAATAGATAGCTAGTGGGAAGCAGCCGCATAGCACAGGGAGATCAGCTCGGTGCTTTGTGACCACCTAGAGGGGTGGGATAGGGAGGGTGGGAGGGAGACGCAAGAGGGAGGAGATATGGGGATACATGTATATGTATAACTGATTCACTTTGTTATAAAGCAGAAACTAACACACCACTGTAAAGCAATTATACTCCAATAAAGATATAAAAAAAAAGATACAAACTTCCAGTTATAAAATAAATAAGTCATGGAGATGTAATGTACAGCATGGCAACTACAGCTAATAACATTGTATTGCAAATTTGAAAGTTACATGAAAAACTAAATCTTAAAAGTTGTCATCACAAGAAAAAAAATTTTTGTAACTTTGTATGGTGACAGATGATAACTAGACTTATTGTGGTAATCATTTTGCAATGTATAAAAATGTTGAATCATTACGTTGTACACCTGAAATTAATATCATGCTGTATGTCAATTGTGCTTCAATAAAAAAAAAGATATTTGTTTCCCTAAAAAAAAAAAGAGAATGTTGCTGGTCCAAAACTGGAACCAACCAAAATATTCACCAACAGTAGATAAGTTAATAAGTTATAGTATACTTATACAATAGGATATAACACAGTAATGAAAAAGAAAAATTAGTAATACTCTCAAAAACATGGAGAAATATCACAGAATGTTGAGGGGAAGAAGTTCACACAAAAGACTACATACTACATGATTCCATATATCTGAAGTTCAAAACTAGCCTGAAATGATTGTATGGTGATAAAGTCTGAATAGTGGTTACCTTTAGAAAACTATTACCTGTGAGCACAAGGAAATTTTCTGGAGTGTTGGAAATAATCCAAGTGGTCACTACATGGTTATATACGCATGTGAAAATGGAATGAAATTTAACTGATATGAAATTTAAATGATGTGCATATTACTATAGGTAAGTTATACTGTAATTTTTAAAGTGAAGTTTGATAGCTGTGTGAGATTTAGCTAAGAGATATCACAAGGCAGAGTAAGACGAGTTGTCAAAAAAGTTGTACAAATAAACTCTATGAAAGCAGATGACAGCAAGCACGTTCTATGGCAAGGGTGGACTTGGAGATCTCCATCTAAAAGGTGAACTTGAGCTATGCCTACAATGATAGGAACTATTTGGACTGCCAGAAACATTCCCTATGGCTTAACTCCCACAAACCACTGAAAATTCACTAACCCCACTCTAGGATTCCTCCTTGGAAATCTGGGCTCAGTTCACGTGGAAGGCTTGAAAATCTACAAGTTCTTCTGAACCAACTGCCAACTGTTCCTCAGACTCTAGCGTGCAACTCAGTCACAGGGTTGGGGGATTGGGAGGGTTTAAATGTTGATTCTCAGCCTCCCAGGTTTGTGATATGACGAGTCTAGCTGGGATGGAATCTGTGGCTCTGGACATTTTTAAATGCATATCTCCTACATTTCTTTTAACAATGTTTTTTCTTTTCTTTTTCTTTAATTTTTATTTATTTATTTTTATTTTCTTGACTGCGCTGGGTCTTCGTTGCTGTGTGCAGGCTTTCTCTTGCCATGGAGAGCGAGAGCTACTCTTCATTGTGGTGCGTGGGCTTCTCATTGTGGAGCATGGGCTCTAGGCGCATGGGCTTCAGTAGCTGTGGCACGCAGGTTCAGTAGTTGTGGCTCGCAGGCTCTAGAGCGCAGGCTCAGTAGTTGTGGTGCACGGGATTAGTTGCTCCGCGGCATGTAGGGATCTTCCCAGACCAGGGCTCAAACCCATGTTCCCTGCATTGGCAGGCGGATTCTTAACCACAGCACCACCAGGGAAGCCCCACTCCTACATGTTGAAAAAAAAAAAACACTGGCCACAGTCTGAGAAATACTTTGTGACTGCTGCAAATTGGCCCCAAGCCAATTTGGCCCAATCCTGAAAACTCCTTATCAGTTCGGATCTATCTTTAATGAAACCAATGAACTACAATTTATCCATATGACTGTCTAATCAAAAGAAACAACACTTCCAGCTTACTATGCTGCCAAGGGGAAAGAAGAGACTGAGACTCTTGATTGAAAGTTACGGTCAGAATAGCTTGAGGATAGTTCCATTATTGCACTTGCAAAAACAGACAAAGCCTCATAGGTTTCTTTAAGGATGCTGTGCTTCTCACCTCTTTGCCATCTCCACCCTGGCAGCACCCACTAAACTCTGCATAAAAGGTGTGACTCACACCTATTTTCTCACACCTAAGACTATTTTTAGGACTATTTCCGAAAGTGCCAAACACACCTGCTTTGTACCTCTTTCTTCCTCTGTTCTCCATCAACCCTGCTCAGACCTCTCTAGCCATGTTCTTATCAAAACACTTCAATATGAAACATCTTCTTGGCACTCCTGACTTTGTCACTGGCCTTCATCCTCATCCCTGCTACAGTTTTCTCACTCCTCTCTGCCTGGGCATATTCAAAACACTCAAGGTTCAATGCAGGACCTCTTTACTGCCATGAGCTGCTCCATCTGGCTGGTCCTGGGTGGAACCAAAATCTAGGTAGACTCATTTGCATTTATAGAAAATATTCTTAAAGTTTTATGGACCCAAACTACATGACTAAAGTGAAAACACACAAACACACACATGTGCAAGAGAAATCATCATTATCCTTCAGTTAGTTTCACTATTATTTCTTGGCTGGATATTCTAATTTCACTCTAAGTGTGCTTTTCCAAGGCATTCATCAAGGATCTATGTATTCGTGGCTAATGCCAGTTGCTATATAAAAAGCCAAAACAGATACAATCTTGAACCTCTTAAGATCTTACAATCTAAAACACTCAACATCTAGGGGAACTAACCTCAGAGAACATCAGACACAGACCTGGATTGATGCAAAAACTACAAACTTGGGCTTCCCTGGTGGCGCAGTGGTTGAAAGTCCACCTGCCGATGCAGGGGACACGGGTTCGTGCCCCGGTTCGGGAGGATCCCACATGCCGCGGAGCGGCTGGGCCCGTAAGCCGTGGCCGCTGAGCCTGCGCGTCCGGAGCCTGTGCTCCGCAACGGGAGAGTCCACAACAGTAAGAGGCCCGCGTACCGAAAAAAAAAAAAAAAAATACAACCTTGTGCTATCATGTCTCCTTTTTTCTTTTTTTAATTGAAACACTGTCAACCAGTCCTATTAGACAAGTATGAGAAGAGACCATTAATAAGAAGATAGCCAAAGAACTGTTGTCCATTCACTTCCTTCAGAGAGAGATAAGAAGCTGTTACAAGATCTCAGAAACACAGATATGAATCAATAAAGCGTTTTCAGGATGGGTCAGCCATAAGGCAAGCCCAGTTAATGCTCTGGGAAGAGGAGGGGAGACCATGATTGAGGCAAGTTCATCTGGAGAAGGGAACCCAGCAGAAAAGATCAACTCTCCTCTCATTGAGTCAAGAAAGGATTCCTGGAGAAGGTATTTTAAGAACAGTTTCCTGGGACTTCTGTGGTGGTCCAGTGGTTAAGACTCTGCCCTTCCACTGCAGGGGGCACGGGTTTGATCCCAAATCGGGGAACTAAAATACTGAATGCCGTGTGGCACAGCCAAAAAAAACAAAACAAACAAAAACAAACAAACAAAAAATTCAAAAATAGTTTTCTGGAGAAATGCCTTCTAAGTAGGAGAATATTATAGGAGAGCTCCTCACTTGACTAAGATTGAACTATTTTAGCATCTCTAAGTATACAATAATAAGTACAGTTGACCCTTGAACAATGTGGAGATTAAGGGCCCCAACTCTCCACACAGTGGAAAATCCACGTATATACAGCCCTTCGTATATGCAGCTCCTCTGTATCTGCGGATTCAACCAACTGGTGATGGTGTAGTATGTAGTATTTACTATTGAAAAAAATCCACCTATAAGTGGACCTGTGCAGTTCAAACCCGTGTTGTTCAAGAGTCAACTGTAATCATAAAGATATGATTAAATGCTTTCTTAACCAAAAAATATGACCGACATAAAGTAAGCAAGAAATGAGTCTCTCTGGCTGTGCCTGAAGAGCACATATCCAACCGTGCAGAAGGAGCTTGATTCCTATGTCAGGAGACAGCTACACTAATCTAAAGAGAGAAACACCATGTGGGGCTGAGCTTGATATGGAATAGCTGGCTTTAACAAGGAAGACGTGTCCGGGCTGGACACTCACGTACAGGTGAGGCAGCAATGCAGGCACCAGGAGATCAGCAAGGGGCTCCTCTCTGGCCAAATCAGGCAGCTGTCAGGTACTGTGCTGGGTTCTATCAGCTGGACACACTGAGCTCTGCGTGTTCCCATGGGGCTTCTGGAGAGCAGGGCAGCTAGAAGTCCCCTCCAGAAGAATGATAGGGTTGCACAGCGGGTGTGGGAGAAAAGTAGAATTTGGAGGTTTGGATTTTTCTTATTCTTTTTTCTTCCAGTATATGGCAGAATCATTCATCTTATTTCCAGCAGGCTTCCCTCGACCTACTTGTAAGATTAAGCAGACATGCAAAGAAGAGTAAGAAGGCTCGGGAACCAAAACTATTAATCCAGGCCTAAAGTAAATGAGGCCACTGTCGAGCAGGAATGTTCACCAAGAAGAGAAAGTCTGATGAGAAGTGTGCTATACTCATTTGGGCAACGATCCGGTGACTATCAGAGTCAAAATATTTAACCAGGCATTCTGGGGAGACAGAAAGGCCCTGAAAATGACAGTTCCTTGACAGCCTTCCTTGAGTTTACAATCTAAGAGCAGACACACAAAATTTACAAATCAGCCTAAATGCATCTGATGAAAGAATACAAAATATAAATATAGATATATTCATATCATATCACAAAAACTGAGAGCCCTGTTAAAACGCTCCTTAAAATGTCAAGTTGATTCCATCTAGAAAGACCTGACAGGAAAGGTCAAATTCACTGAACTGAAGAGAGAAAAAAACTCGGCAGAATGCAAAAGTTGTGCTAACAGGAGGGTGGATAGATCCTGAGCTGGAAAGGAAATTATAAGGTAAGGTGCAAAAGAACAGGCAGTTAGGTAATAAGAGGCAGGGATTTGCGATTAGGAAGGCATGCCGTTGGGGTCCTCAGAGCTGTTCTAAGAGAGGAAAGGGGCTCCACATAATGCTTGGGAAAGCCAATTCTCACTGCTGAGAGCAGGACCAATTAGAATGGAGAGAGCCAGGAGCAAGGTAGGAAATTTGCAAGTCGAGGGTATTGAGGCTTCACACTAACTGTTCTTGGTTACCTGTGAAGGGCACACAAGTTCCCCGGGCAGTACTTCCCTATCCTTGCTTCCTTCACATCCTTCCCCCGTTCAAGGACCTATGGGAGCTTCAGTTGTCTTTCCCATGAGATAGAAACATGCCTTCACTGCCCCACTCCCAAGGTATCAAACTTCATCTCTTGCTCCACCTATGGAGGCCCCTCCCTTCCAGCCAGGAAAATCTCTCCTAAGCTAGTCTTGATCATTTTCACTCTTTGGAGTCAAGTGGACCTGAATTTTATTATCAACTCCAGTATGTACTCTTTGTGTGACTTCCTCGGTCTTAGGTTTCTTCTCTAAATTAAAGACATAAAACCTCCTACCACACTGTAAATTAATAAAGAAGATTACATTTTTAAAGATACATAGTAAAGGACTTTACATAGTTCCCAGCACATAGGACTGTCCAACAATGATTAGTTTCCTTACCCACCTGGCTTTTCCATTCACATCTCTTCTCAGCCATCTTCCAGCCTGAAATTATCACCTCCCACCATCTTCTCCACATAATCCATGTGGAGCCTACACTCTCCTGTAAGAAACATGCCCTGGCAAAGCCTACCCTGCCCCCCTTTTGGTTTCTACATACTTTGTACCATTCACAGTCTGGACCATTCGTGGCTAATTTGTACCATTCACAGTCTGGACCAACTACAAACATGTGATCTTTATTTCTAAATACTTTCTTCATCACACCTTCATCCCCCTTCAGCCTTCATCCCAGAACCCAGGAATGTACACACAGTGAATTCTCAATAAAGGCTTGGGTGGTTTTAGTTGGTAGGGGTAGGAAGAACTGGTGAAAACGGTAGAGGATGGTAACAACTACCTGTTAGACTGACTAAAAAAGAAGAATTTTAGACATTTTAATAAATGATCTACACTTGGGTAACTATGAGCCATGCTTGCCCAAACAGCTCAAGAGTAAGTAAAATATCCCTTTTGCTAAATTACAAGAGTAAAGAACTATTAGGATAATTATCCCATAACAAATGCCAGAAATAAGTGGCTATCTTGACTTACTTTTACAGATACTTTGCAAAGTACATACCCTAGCCTTGCAAAAAAAAAAAAAAAAGGTATTAATATTGCTCAGACTTTACTAACCCATGAATCTCTGGGAAGAAAGCCCCAGTTTTACCCCATAATGGCAACTGGCTACTTTTTCTGTGGACATAAGAGAAATTCAATTTCTCTGGACACATTTTTCCTTTGCTACCAGTGAGCTCCAGGGACTGGTAAACTCCTAAAGGAAAACCGTAAAAAACCATCATCCAGAGAAAACAAAATCCAGCTAGTTAAACTATCGCCAATAAGAAGCATAAACAGGAACAATTTTCAATTGCTTGGAATCAAAAACTCAATTTTAAAAGGCTTCAAAACAAGAGTTTACTGTTTCCCAGACATCTGCAGTTGAAAAGAAAACACAAAAACAGCTCTGGAAAGTGCTGTGGGTTACTTCATACTGAGTGATTTCCAGGTGTGAAGGGGAATACTGGGGGAAAATAAAAAATGAAATGAGCATGAACCAAGTGTTTTTTAGGGCCATATTTATATTCACCTTTTTGGTTGGTAGTTCCTTGCACACATATGTGGCACTATGTGCTGCTTGTTTGACACAAGCATTATCCTGGGGACAATTTTAGGCAGATTTCCCACTGATAAGCTCCATGCAGACTTCTAGCTCAGAGACCCTTGGGGGAAGAGCTTGACTTAATATTATTTGCCATTGTCCTGTCTGGAGCGACAGTCAGAGGAACCGCCTTTGATGGTGAGTGCCACAGCTTTAGGAGCAGAGATGCCAGGCAGCTGCGTATGCTCTCCAGACTGTGGAACAACCAATAAAAAGAAAAAAGCAAGAAGAGAATTGCCAACTTCTTGCAACATGGAGCCATTACTTTAAGAGCCAAACTGGTCATTTTTCTACCCAGCCAGCCCTAAGGTTGGCATCTGACATCAGTGTGGAGAATGACATCAGAGAGTCTCCAACCACCTGCTTGACTAACAGGCTTGCTCAAGAAATGCCAGAGAAGCCAGAGATGCAAGGAAAGTGGGAGAACTAACGCTGTTCTAAAGATCCTCACTTTTTTATTAAATAGACTACTATTTCAACCAAGTGAATAAAGCCCAGTCTTGCAGGACAAGATGCAAAACAAAAACAAAAAACTTTTTTCATTTCGGAGTTTGGATTTCAGAAGGGAAAAGTAAGACTGGCAGATTTAGGTTTAAGTGTATCAGCTTAAGTTCCTAATGTGCAAGCAAAACAAACCGACTTTGGCTCGTGTTATGGACTGAATGTTCATGCCCCTCTAAAACCCACATGGTGAAATCTTAACCCCAAGTGTGGCTGTATATGAAGTAAGGACGTAATTGAGGTTAAGAGGTCATAGGGTGGGACCTGATCTAAAAGGATTAGTGTCCTGGGCTTCCCTGGTGGCACAGTGGATAAGAATCTGCCTGTCAATGCAGGGGACACAGGTCCGAAACCTCGTCCGGGAAGATCCCACATGCCGTGGAGCAACTAGGCCCGTGAGCCACAACCACTGAGCCTGCACTCTTAGAGCCTGCGAGCCACAGCTACTGAGCCCGCGTGCCACAACTACTGAGGCCCACGTGCCTCAGCTCTCCTGCCATCCTCTCGGTAGCCCCCAAGGCCACTTAGCCAAGGGAATGGTAGAGTGGAGGAGACAGGGCTTTGCTGAGCAATGCCTTACATGGGACAGCAAAATGCATGTTGGCCAGAGCTTGATTTTCTGCAGTAAAAGGATACAAAGAGACAAACCAGACTAGGACATCAGGCTTTGATCCTCTGCTGAGCGACTTGCTAAGAAACACTTTTCAGGCTCCTTCTCCTAGGCTCTATGGGTTGCTTTGTAGGATCCTTCCGCCCAAGATCATAGTTTATTTATTCTTTAAAATAGCCCATAAAGGCAAAAGGTCAACAGTGAGAAAGAAAGAAGGTAATAAAGTAGTATATATGTAGTTCCTACAACCTTGGGAAACTGCAAAACCCCCAAACTACATAAATACAAAACAACCAGTGTGTAAATAGGCAACATATGAACAAGTAGTAAATTAGTACAAAGTAATTGCACCAATGCCAATGTCTGTGGAAAAACCCTGGATTAATGTCTTAAATCTGTCACTTGACCCCAGGCAAGTTAATGACTTTTCTGGGCGTTAATTTCCTTTCCTGTTCAGTAAGGCCTAGGTTAAATGACCTACAAAGTGACTTCCAGCTCAGGGAGGATGTATTCAATGTTCTTAATGTGTTGAGTGAGCAGGGTGGTGTGGAATTAGTCATGGAAGTTTTCTTGAAAGCAGGGGACATTTCAACCTGTTCTCAGAAACTCTACAAATTTCATTAGACAAATACAATAAAGTCTCCTATGCCCACCTAGAGGCCACATCCAATTCTTTTAGCTCAGTCCAGAACTTACTTTATTTGATGCTTCTGTCACTTTTAATGACCAGTTTGCCCTTCTTCAAATGTCTTACTCCTGATGTCCCTGAGATGCTCCCCTTCTGGTCCTCGTCATGCTCTCTGCCTCTCCTCAGACTCCTCTCTGGCTCCTTTTCCACCCACCTTCCACTTAACACTAATTATTCCTAAGCTCTGTCCTTGACTTTTCTCTTAGTCTTCTACATGTTCTATCTGGACGGTTGCATCCATACCAGTGGCTACAGATACCAACTGTATAGTTCCTCATCTTTCTCTCTAATGGAGGTTCCTTTCCCAAGTTCCAGATCCATATATCAACCACCATCTAGTGAGATAACATATTCCCAAATGCCTCAATTCATAACAGATTCAAAACTGAACTCACTAGATCCCCATCCACAACCATGCCCTTCCCCTAGTTCAGTGAATGAGGGCACCATCTACATACGCACCTGGAAGACATCAAAGCCTCCCCCTCACATAACTGGTCTTCAAGTCCTGTCATTCCACCCCTAACATATCTCACAAGTCAAGCCCCTCATTTTCATCCCCCCTGTCATATCCCAGCATTAAGCACCCAGCCTCTTCCCCCTTCCTCCCCCTCGCTCTTCTCTCTCCTGATCACCCTATCTCCTTGCTCACCCATTCCAAACACACCAGAGTAATATTTCTAGCAAATCATGATGCCCCTACCCACTCAGTAGTCTTTATAAGTTGTCGAACACTGATGAAATAAAAACTGAACTCCTTCACACGGCAAACACCATGCATAGTACTCGTGACGTACTAGACCACTGTAGACCTCCCTCCACTATAGCTTGCATCACAGTGTGCTGTGCTCTAACCACTTGGCTGTGCCCATTTCATCTTTATATGCCCCAGTGCTCAGCGCAACATCTAAACATAGGGGTTCAAGAAGCCACTGACTACCTAAGTGGATGAGTGAACCAATACCTCAAATTGCCCCTTTTCACAAAATTTTCCCCTTTATACAATATTTTATTACTTTTATTGTCCATACCTTTAATGATACCATGCTAAAATTACAAAAGTAAAGCTATATTCAGTTTTCTTTTATCTTAGAGTTTTAAATCAGTAAGGCCTTAAGTGAGCATCTAATTCAGTGGTGCTCAACTCTGGGTGCACATTAGAATCACCTGAAGAGATTTTTTTAAAGCTGGCCTCAATCTAAATTCATGAAATCAAAATTCAGCCTTTGTATCTACCGTGACTATTTGATTGCTTTCATTGGAAAAAGAACAACAAAGAGCCAACTTTCATTAAAGAGCCTCACATCATGCTTGATGCAGAAAATTTTATACGTGGTAGCTTATATACCCTTTAAAACAGCCCATGAAGTGGAATACTCTTTTCACTTAGGAGGCACCTGAAACCCAGAGATTAAGTTACTTGAATAGGTTACCCAACTGGTATGTGGTGGGTGTAGGATTCAAATCCAGATCTGTCTGTTTCCAAATAACATGTGCTTTCCTCTGTCTGAGAAGCCTCTGTGCAGGCACTGTAAAACATAGTAGAACAGGGAGGAATGGGAGGAGGAAAAGAAGTACAGCACTTACAGACATTGGATTTGAATGTGGGAACAACCCACAGTCACCCTGTCGCCCATTCAAGTGTGTAAAAGTGAACTGCCCATCTAGACATACTGGTTTGGAGTTTAAAAAAAAAAAATGTGACCATTTGGGCAAACACCTAAGTAATCATTGTTCCAGGCAAGAATTATAGATAGAGGTTGTGAAGGTTAATTTTACATGTCAACTTGACTGTACCATGAGGTGCCCAGATTAAATATTATTTCTGGGTGTATCTGTGAGGGTGTTTCCAGATGAGATCAGCATTTGAGTGGGTGGACTCTGTAAAGTAGATGGCCTTCCCCAGTGTGTGTGGGTATCATTCAATCCATTCAAGGCCTGAACAGAACAAAAAGGCAGAGGAAGGCGGAATTCATCCCTTTTTCTTCCTGCCTGCCTGCCTGCCTGCCTGAGCTGGGACATTGGTCTTCTCTTACTCTTGGACTGGGACTTACATTATCATCTCCCCTGCTTCTCAGGCCTTTGGACTCAGACTGGAACTATACCACCCAGTTTCCTGGGTCTCGAGCTTGCAGAAGGCACATCATAGGACTTCTCAGCCTCCATAATCATGTGAGCCAATTCCTCATAATGAATATATGTAAATACACATTACACACACATATATATATCCTACTGTTTCTGTTTCTCTGGAGAACTCTAATACAATGCTAAAATTAGATAATGAATGAGAAAGGGGATACTTACATAGTCTCAAAATATCTCCCTATAAGAGACTTATTTACAAAGGGGAAAGTAGCAACTTTACAGTGGAGAAGCCTAGCAGACACCTCAACCAAGTAAGCAAAGTTAATATGGCCAGTAATCAGTAATAAGAAACTGATATCCTGTGCCTCCTGATACGATGTACTGAGAAGGCCACAGGGTCGTGTCTATGGTATTCTTGCCAAAAATTCACAGCTTTAATTATGAGGAAACATCAGACAAACCCAAACTGAGGGAGATTCTGTAAAATAACTGGTCAATCCTCTTCAAAAGTGTCAACATCAGACAAGACAAAGAAGAAAATGTTCCAGATTAAAGGAAACTAAGGTAATACAACTAAATGCAATGTGTGCCCTGACCTGGACCAGAAAAAGGACATCAGTAGGACAGTTTGTGAAATTTGAATAAAGTGTGTACATTAGTATTATATTACCTGCTTTTCATGATTATACTGTGGTCGTATAAGGTGTTGATATTTGGGGAATTTGGATGAAGAGTATGTGGAAATTCTTTGAACTGTTTTTGCAACTTTTTTGTGAGTCAAATTATTTT
Organism: Monodon monoceros; assembly: GCF_005190385.1. Taxonomy (NCBI): domain Eukaryota; kingdom Metazoa; phylum Chordata; class Mammalia; order Artiodactyla; family Monodontidae; genus Monodon; species Monodon monoceros. The sequence continues at coordinate 38,188,947 of NW_021703770.1, forward strand.
AAACTAAAAAGTTTTTTTAATTAAAAAGTTTAAAGTGTGATATAAAGTTATGAGACTGGTTTTCATCCATGAATCTGAAGACAGTTCTGAAAGGAACACCAAATTACTTTGAATGTTATGGGTGTCATTTGCCTCTCACGATGAACACATTTTAATGAGACAGTACTCGTTGGCATGTATAAAAAGTCACATTTGTTACATTACCAGTGTTATTTCATTAAAATTCCATATGTATTTTTTAATTAATTTATTTTTTATTGAAGTATAGTTGATTTACAATCTCGTGTTATTTTCAGTGGTGAAAAGCACATATAGTAATGCATATATGTTAATCCTAACCTCTTCACTTATCCCTTTCCCCCTTTCCCCTTTGGTAACCATAAGTTTGTTTTCTATGTCTGTGAGTCTCTTTCTGTTTTGTAAATGAGTTCATTTGTATCTTTTTTTTTTTAGATTCCACATATAAGCAATATTATATATTTGTCTTTCTCTGTCTTACTTCACTTAGTATGATAATCTCTAGGTCCATCGATGTTGCTGCAAATGGCATTATTTTATTCTTTTTTATGGCCGAATAGTATCCCATTGTATAAATATACCGCATATTATTTATCCATTCATCTGTTGATGGACATTTAGGTTGTTTGCATGTCTGGGCTATTGTAAATAGTGCTGCAATGAATATTAGAGTGCATGTATCTTTCTGAATTATGGTTTTCTCCAGATATATGCCCAGGAGTGGGATTGCAGGATTATATATGGTAGCTCTATTTTTAGTTTTTTAACGAACCTCCCTAGTGGCTGCACTAATTTACATTCCCACCAACAGCGCCGGAGGTTTCCTTTTTCTCCACACCCTCTCCAGCATTTATTATTTGTGAACTTTTTGATGATGGCCATTCTGACCAGAGTGAGGTGATAACTCACTGTAGTTTTGATTTGAATTTCTCTAATAATTAGTGGTGTTCAGCATTTTTTCACATTCCTGTTGACCATCTGTATGTCTTCTTTGGAGAAATGTCTATTCAGGTCTCCCACAGAGAAATCAAAGTAGCTGAAGCTGAAGTAAAGGGGAAAGCATGACAGACTCCACAATTGTAAATTACTATGCTGGAAGGTTCACAAAACTCTCTCTCTCTGACATTAAAAGAATGTTAAATTGAAAGTATGTGAGTCAAATATTTTACATTTTGGGGGAGGAGAGAAGCTAATCTATCCTTTCCCCCAAGGTCTTTAACGAAAGTGATAGTAATTGTTAACATTTGTTGAGCAATTCCTACTGCCGATCATTGTTCCAAGTTCTGATATGTTAGCTCATTTAATTCTAGGAACAACCCTGTATTGTAGATACATTATTCTTCCAGTTTTACAGATGAGGAAACTAAGGTACTGAGCGTTTAAACAACTTCCCCACAATCACGCAGCTGAGGGATAAAGAGATAGCTCAGCAAGATCAAATTGGTTAGGATCTTTTCTTCTAGCATTTCCAAGATGCTTTTGCCTCTCTTAGAAACATTCTCAAAGTTCTCTATGTCCTTTCAAAACCTACATACCCTTTATAACACTGTCTCCATCACCACAGCCTTTTGAGATCTTTAAGGATGACTCATTTCAAATAGCGAAAGCTACATCATTTTGTCAATTACACTTAATAGTGTTCACTCTGTCCATAGAACCACACCTGAAGGAATAAGAGGAGGTGATGGGATTGTTTTTAATTTATATATAATTTATATATATGTGTATATATATATATATATATATATATGATGTCCCTACCCTTCTAGGTGCTTACAATCTCTTTATCAAAGAAGTCTTTTTAAAAATTCAGATTTTTCACTATCCTCAGAGAAAAAAGGAAGTTACCCTCTTCTCTGTTCATCAGAATTTGATGGGGTGTAGATTATTATCCTTTATCAGCCACAATTGGATACCAATCCTGCAGTTGCCAATGGTCAGGATGCATAGATGGACAGGTATCAGGTCAAAACGTACTTGATTTGCTTGTTCAAAATTATTGTAATCATTCTAAGACACTTCTCAAATTAGACAGTTAATTTGATAAGCCATTTGACTAGCTGTGTCTCTTCGACCATAGTATTTTCTCTTTATACAGAGATGACATCATTGACCAAGCATTAGTAACAATTTTGAACCAGACTTTCAATGGGAATGATGAGATTCTCACTGAACCTACCCGTGACCAGCAGCAGCGATCACTTTCTGGGGTTGGCAAACCCATTAATAGCCTCTAAGGAGATCAGACCACTACCCTTGGCCTTCTCAGTTCCCTACCCTTAAGTTCAGAGGCTGATTGGCGAATCTATGACCTTTCAGGGCAGGTTCATCTCCTGCATTCCCACTGTGACCCGTCATTTGTCTACGCAAACTCATTTCATTCAAAAGACTTCAGAAATCCCTGCACTGTGATGAAGAATTTCTTGGATAGGATGGCTTCTAGCAGACATCAGACAGTACAGAAAACAGTGATTTTAATTCCTACTTTGAAAATCCACAAAATTTCCCACCTATTTGCAGGAAAAAACAAAATAAAACAAAACAGTTCCAGCACCTCTTAAAATCCCAAAGGGTATTAAAGGTCAGGAGGGACAGAATATCTGAACCACCAAGTTTTGTTACTGCTATCTTTATAAACTCAGGAAACCCTGAATGAAGTTTGAGGCCATAACTCTTTTCTTGCCTGCTACACACCCACACCAACACCTACCCACCCACCCCCCCCCACACACACACACCTTGCACTTCCCATTCCCTCTTCTGACTTATATTAAATTCAGATACAAACTCAAAGTCTCAAAGCTAGAAAAATATTAAAAATTATGAGCCCATAGAAGCCTGATTTTATTGTCATTATATTTATATTATTATATTTTTATTATACTTATTCACATTTCATACATTTTTTAAACAGGATAACTACTTAGCTTATCAATGCTGGGAGGTTTTTTTAACTTAGATGTGGGGGACAGTTTGCTATGATTATGAGGAAAATGAGGCTGCTCAGGGACTTTTAGACATGACTCACAGATCAAATCGCTTTTGTGATTCCTCTGCTATCATTCAACGGACGAGGGCCACAAGTATTCACTCTGAAGAATTTTTAGGGCTAAACCTCCACTGAACTCTGCCTGCCACAGAGAAATCTCCCCAGATGCCACAGACCCACAGGGGACGTTCCTAAGAGGAGAATGGTGCCAAACACCAGCCTAGCGTTGATGGTTCAGCCTGCCTGCAACATGACAAAGACCCACCCCCATCATGATTGCTCCTCCAGAAGACGAGACAAGATTGAAATGTGCTTCCCCCAGGCTAGTTAACCATACCATGTTTAGAATCTTTCCAACCTGTCTAAAATCCAGAGATGAAGTTATTTACACTGCTGGAAAATGTCAATATCTACATGTTGTATCTTTAAAATCTCAACTAAATTGTAAGTATCTCAATCTCTCTGCTTCCTATATATGGTCCTTTCCCACCTCAGAGCCTCCCACATTCAGGAATCAGCTCACAAAAGGTACAGCTCAGTGCATTAATCTAAAGGTCATGTGAACATCTTTTCTTCTTTATCTCCCTAGTTGTTCCCTTTCCTCTCTTTCCTTCTCACCCACCTCCCCACCACCACCACCACCCAGGCCTACTTTTCATGTTCTATGTTCCTGGCCTTTTCCCTTTTGGTCAATGTATCTAATGTCATAATTTATATAGAAGCTAGTAGATGATAGAATCTCAATAGAATCTTGTGCCCCTATGAATCAAGGTAACCAGCCATTATTATAATGTTATCACAGACATAAACAAAACACCTTTCAAGGTGGTGTCTGTTTCTTTTCATCCAATCTTCCATAGATGCCCACAGCTTTTCAGAGCTACTTCAGGGGTTCCACAGAAAACTATCTGCCAAGAAATAATTAAGAGACTATGAAATCATACCATTCCTTGTTTTTATCTGGACCGTTTATTAGAGTTCCTCCTAAATTTCATCTGGCAGAAAAAAAAAAATAAAAGTACTGTGGCTTAAGGAAAAGTTTGAGAACATCTTAAACTCCACCTTTCTGATTTTCCAGATGAATAAACTGAGGCCCAGAGGAGACAAAGGAATAGGATGAAAATCAGAAAGTTCCTCGGGATCTACACAGGAAGACCATGGTATAAGTAAAGCTTTACAAAAACTATAAATGGTCTTGCAGTAGAGGTGAGGTCACAGATTCATAAACTTTTACAACCTTGGGTTGGTAGGTATATAAAGAACTTTTTGGGTCCTTGTCTCCTCCTGGGAATGTACCCCACCCTGGTAGTCCCCTCAAAGCAGCCTGATTCTGAATTGGCCACTGTGGAGAACTTTAGTGTTCTCCCCACAGCTTCCTGTATAAGGATGTCCAACAAATCCACATCTGTAGTAGGAAATGACTGAAAAGAACCCAGATGTCTATCCACAGACAACGAAATATTTTACAGCAATAAAAAAGAACGAAGAAACACTTCAGGACTAGAAAGGAATTATCTCCAAGTTACAGTCATATTAAAAAAGGAAACTAGAATGATGTATCACTTGTATATATGCATGAAGTATCTCTAGAAAGCCATGGAGAGGGGAAAACGGTGCCTCATAGAAAGGGGTAGACCTCTCATTATCAGCCTCTTCGTACTTTTTTATTTGAATCACCTAAATTCCCTGATTGAAAAATAATTTTGTTTTAAATAAAAAAGCCCTAGTTTCCAAATCTGCCTTGGATTTTTGTTTTAGTATCTGCGACTCTTTTAAAATCTATGATTTGTTTTCTCTTTACTCTCCACTCTTCCCTCAATTTCCCTTCCTTGACAAAAAGAACTATTTGTGCCTTTATTTATTTTATAATAAACTCACTGTTGGCTTTAAGTTCAATTGCCCAAGTTCACAGTATCCAATAAAGTCAGGCGTAGAAGATAGCTGCTTCCTGAGGTTTTAAAACACTCAGCTTTCACGTCTCTGGCTCCCTCACATCCGCATCTAAGGCTGCCAGACCCTTCTCTCAGTGCCCTAGCCAAATGCATCATGGTCCCCAGTGGTCATCTCTGAACCATTCTTCCAGGGACAATCACTAGGGCCCATTGCTTCACATCTTCCTAACACCCAGTCAGAATGTATCCCATATCCTTCAAGCTAAAACGTCCTTCTTTAGCTAATCACATCCCAAGAGCAACTGAGATCTTCAATTCATAGATAATGGCTCAGCAAGAATGACTGTAGCTAAAAGTATACTACTATCGCTAAAATAAGTGGATTATGTTCCATACTTCATGTTCCAATAACTTGGTAGAGAGGCGGGGGTACTGCTGGGAATCTCACCCTGCAGTGCCCCCTACTGGTCATGTTAGAGGTTGAGGGAATGGAGGGAAGGGCTGTGACTTTCTAAATGATGCTGAGAGGATAATTATGTGCTAGGGTTGGGGGGTTTTCCCACATACCCTTCAAATTGGGTAACATTTTGGTACATATACCATCCTGGTTACAAGCTTACAGAGAAAACCTATGAGTCCTACTGGCGATGACCCAGTGTTAATAGAAGGGACAGGTACTTCAAACTACTGGTGGAGGCGGGGGGAGGCAAAAAGAGAACCCTTCCAGGGAAAGAGAGCTCCCCTCTCCTTGCCCCCAGCTCAGACAGGGTGGCTACAACGGGACAGAATGTTGGTTTCATCTGCCAAAAACTCTATGCTGAAATTCTCCTAGGATTTTTTTTTTCCCCTTCGTGAATTTTCCTTTCCTTTTAACTGCACTGGTTTTGCATTTGCTTTAAGTGATTTCCTTGAACCAGACTGGCTTTGTCTAACAACTTTGTTCGGGATTAGTTGGGAATGAGAGCTTTATGACTTGTATTAAGGATTCTGGGGCCGGTACACAGAAGGAGGCCCTGAGGTCCAGGGGCCTCTAGGTATCCAGGGGCAGCAGAAGGGCCCTGAAAAAATTCTGTTTACAGCCCCATCTTTGTGAACACTTAACCTCACCCTGGTGAAACAGTGTTCAGATGGGACCCTTCCCATCTCTGAGTGTGGACCATGCCTCAAAGCTTAGAAAACAGATGCCAAGGCCATCCTGCAGGATTTACAAGGGGGTGACCAAAAATACTGTTCTTCCAAGGGGAGCTCATCAGCCCCCTCCAAAAAATACATTGTAAAAAGCAATGTACAAATTCATTAGGGCAGGAAGAAGCTAGGAGGTAGTTGGGATTTTCTTTGAAGAGAGTTGTTGGTAACCCAAGAGTCCTCCCCACTGTGAACAAAGAGAAGACAGTGCCTCTCCCCAAACCCCACCTTATGCCAAATGAAGGGTTCTTTAAGAGAAGAACTTCAAGAGTTTGTCATTTGTTCCCTAGTGATGGCAGGACTGACATCTGACTCGTTCCCCCAATGTTAAAGGTAAGAAGCTGGCTGGAGCATCCTGTCTGGTGGCAAAGAGGCAAGACAACAAAGGGAACAGCCAGCTTTCCTAGAGTTTGGTGGGGCAAAGATGTTCATAGGTTTCTCACTGGAAAGAGAGAAAGAGAACCGTTGTTCTTTCTTCCATGGAAGAGAACAACGGGTGAGCTTTAAATGGACCTCCTAGAAGGTCAAGGTGATCCAACAGAGAGATGATAGTCAAGAACTGAGGAGAGAGTCACAAATGTCCAGCTGCAGGAGCCACCGCCAGTATCAAGGGAGCTACAGGTGGGAAAATGCTAGGGCCAGAGTCCCTGAACGACCTCTCCCCACAAGAGTCAGCATCAGCACTGTAGCACCCAAGCCACGCAGGTGCCCCAATGCCAGTTACAACTGTTCTTTCAAGTAAGGCCTTCCAAGCCCTTTCTCCTTCCTCCTCCTCCTCCCACTCTCACCCAGGACACCAGAGGGAGTGGGGTGGAACTAAAAGAACAAGACAGGGAAACACAGGAGCCAGCCAAGCCTTCCCACTATCCCCATACAAGCTCCCAGCCCAAAGAGCTCAAGGTGGGGGAAAGAAAAAGCCTGGCTTTAACTGGATTCTGCAATGACTATGACTGTTCATTTTGTTATCATTAATAGAGAAGGGGGAGAAACATAGGCTCAGGTCCCAGAGGTTCCATGGCACTTGGGTAAGGATACTGGAATACACTGCATGTAAGCCTCTGAGTGGAGGTAAAAAGCAAACACGTGCGACCCTGCAGGGTGTTGCACTAAACCTTCTAGTCTAGGAGATAGGACTTGGGAAGAATAACAACTAGTATTGAATAGCACCTTGAAAACCACAATCATATACATTATTACCTCATTTAATTCCCATTTCAAAGATGAGAAAACTGAAGTTCAGAGAAATAACTTACCCTGGGATCAAGCACCCTAGTAGGTGAATTTGAACCTAGCCTATCTGACTCCAGGGTACTGACTCAGGGTACCATTCATAAAATTCAGCTTCTAGCTTTTCTGAGAAAATTATGGAAATTTCAATGGATATAAAGAATTTGGCACTTTATTTCCTAGCTACTAAACCATAAATGTAATCTACTAGCCAAGCCCACCAGCCAAGAAATGCCCTTAAAATACTGGTTTTCCTGTGCCTTCGTAAATTCCCTGAAACGCTCTTCTTGAGATTTGATCATCTTCAACTACTTGAAGACAATTAGAAGGTCCCTTTTACCTTTTCAAGCTCTAACCTCTAATTCATTTCATCTTTTCTGAGAGCCTGCCCATCTGGCTCATTTCACTGCATGGGTATATATGATGTACTACATGCTGTGTTTATCCACCACCCACCGCAAGCTGTAGCTTTTCCTCAAAGCTGAAATAGGGCTTGTTCACATTAACCAATCCCAGCACATGTTGTTTCCATAACAATTCCATTTTACTAATTTAACAGTATGATATATTATTTATAATTATTTAGGTCACATTTTCTTAAACAGCATGGCAGATTTCATCATGTCAGGTTATTAGCCAGATCCCCTTCTCCTTCATCAAAAGGAAGGAAGGAAGGATGGAAGGGGAGGAAGGAAACAACAAGGAAGAAGGAAAGTGGAATCAGACCAATGCAGTAACATAGAAAATAAAAAAGATTAAAAGGCAGGAAGAAGGTTTAATTCTCACCCATTCTCCTGGGGCACCAAGCTCCCAGGATAGAACAGCAGCTTTTCTCCTTGCACCTCACACATTCCAAGAGACTAGTCTTCACTTTCTGGCAGCCCCTTGCCTTGTGACAAGAGGCCTTTCCCCATCTATTCCCATATCATGGCAACCACTTCAAACACAGCTACTTCTATCTTACACAAACCTCAAGTTCTTATCAGAGAACTAAAGACTCACGATGTGCTTACGGCTGAGGTACGCTTCTGGTCCAAGATGGGGAGCCCAGAAATAGGTTTGGAACTTTAAAAATGCCGGGGGTGGGGGAAGGGCAGCAAGTGGAGGGGCAGGGTTCACAGCCGTTGCCTCCGCCCCTGCCCTCCCACCACCGACCCTAGGAAAACAGCAAGAGTTCCAGCCCTGGCTCTGCCTGGGACCTTGGAGCAGCTCTGGCACCAGATAAGCCTCAGAAGGGCCAGAGTTTGGGCTGGTGGGTTTGTCTACCGCATCAAGGGTCCTGAAATCTGGGCCTAGGCATTTCCCTCTTGTTGGCCCCAAAGAGCAAACCCCAAACTAGCTCACTTTCTAGTCCTCCCACACATCGCTTCCCAACCCTCATCCCTGTCCTGCAAGACCCTGGTTTCTTCCCTTCAGCTTCACGGTTCTGAACCCTGGTCCCTTACTTCACCTATGAGCCCAACCACAGGGATTGGAAGGTCTTCTTACCTCTCCTGCAGTTCCAGCTCTGCAGTCCATCCATTTGCAAATTCTACCACTGCCTGGGGAGAAGGCAGCATCCTCCTTGGAATTTCATCCTCGTAGCCCTGCCTATCTTCACCTAGGATGCACTGATGCAGGTGGTGAGTCTGTTCATGACGAACCATTAACTCCTTCTCACAGTTCACGCTCCTGCTGTCCCACCAAGGCAAGTCCTCAGGGCACTCTCTCTCCCCAGTTAATCCCAGCTGCTTTCTCTCATTCTTGTCTCCCTGGTGGTCCAGTGGTAAAGAATCCTCCTTCCAATGCAGGGGACATGGGTTCGATCCCTGATTGGGGAACTAAGATATCACATGCCACAGGGTAACTAAGCCCGCGCACCACAACTACTGAGCTCGTGTGCCTCAACGAGAGAGCCCCATGCCGCAAACTACAGAGCCTACGTGCCCTGGAGCCCACACAACTAGAGAGAAGCCCGCGTACCGCAACAAAGATCCCAGTGCCTCAACGAAGATCCCACATGCCGCAACTAAGACCCGATGCAGCCAAAAAATAAAGAAAAATAAAATAAATAAAAATAATGGGCAGCATGGAGAGGGATGTAAGCAGGGAGAGGTGGTTTCGGAAGTCAGGGTAGCATTTAGACATTTAGTTTTAAGAATCCAGACATCAGATGAAGGCTGTGTCAGAGGAAGAACCAATGGCAATTAATATACTAAACACAGAGAATTTCAACCAGGTATCAACTATCAGAACAAGAGAAAGGTAATGCCTCTGCCCAAACTGAGAATACCTGAAAGGAAAGCTAGTTCAAAGAGCAGTTTAGGACTTCCCTGGTGGCGCAGTGGTTGAGAGTCTGCCTGCTGATGCAGGGGACACGGGTGCGTGCCCCGGTCCGGGAGGATCCCACGTGCCACAGAGCAGCTGGGCCCGTGAGCCACGGCCGCTGAGCCTGCGCATCCGGAGCCTGTGCCCCGCAGCGGGAGAGGCCACAACAGTGAGAGGCCTGCGTACCGCAAAAAAAAAAAAAAAAAATCTACAAACAGTAAATGCTGGAGAGGGTGTGAAGAAAAGGTAACCCTCTTGGTGGGAATGCAAATTGGTACAGCCACTAGGGAGAACAGTATGGAGGTTCCTTAAAAAACTAAAAATAGAACTACCATGTGACCCAGCAATCCCACTACTGGGCATATACCCTGAGAAAACCATAATTCAAAAAGAGACATGCACTCCAATGTTCACTGCAGCTCTATTTACAGTAGCCAGGACATGGAAGCCACCTAAATGTCCATCAACAGAGGAATGGATAAACAAGATGTGGTACATATATACAATGGAATATTACTCAGCCATAAAAAGGAATGGAATTGGGTCATTTATAGAGAACTGAATGGACCTAGAGAGCATCATACAGAGTGAAGTAAGTCAGAAAGAGAAAAACAAATATGGTATATTAACACATATATGTGGAATCTGAAAAAATTGGTATAGACAATCTTATTTACAAAGCAGAAATAGAGACACAGACGTAGAGAACAAACATATGGATACCAAGGGGGAAAGGCGGGTGGGGTGGGATGAACTGGGAGATAGGGATTGATATATATACAGTATTGATACTATGTGTAAAATAGACAACTAATGAGAACATGCTGTCTAGCACAGGGAACTCTACTCAGTGCTCTGTGGTGACCTAAATGGGAAGGAAATCCAAAAAAGAGGGGATATATGTATACATATAGCTGATTTACTCTGTTATACAGCAGAAACTAACACAACTTTGTAAAGCAAGAAAAATTTTTTTTAAAAGACTGTATGGGGTTGTTGGAGGCCCCCTCACTGACAGCATTAGTAGTAAGAATCAAGATAGAATGAGTTAATTCATTTCAGAAATGTTTATTGGGTGCCTTCTGTGTGCTAGGCCCTGTTCTAGGTGCTAGACAGACTGTGGTAAACAAGACAGACCAATCTCCCACCTCCTTAGGTGGCTTACCAAAGGGTATGTTGGAAATGGAAGCAACATAACTTCCCAATCCAGTCAAAAAGATCCAAGTGTTGTTAGGTGCTTAGAGGTGAATAGGATGTATTCACACAAAAATATTAATGAAATGTAAAGGATATAAAGAAAACTCTAACCTGCTCAATTGTATTGTAGCAACTTGAGCTAATAGTGCTTTCAGGAATAGATTTTTCTTCTTTAAAAGGAATTCAAAGATCTTTGTGGTGATGGAAGAGTTCTGTATCTTGATTATGGTGGTGATATAATACACAAATCTACACATGTGAAAAAACTACATAGAACTATTCTCTCTCTCTCTCTCTCTCTCAAACACACACACACACACACACACACACACACACAAGTAAGTGCACGTAAAACTGGTGAAATCTGAAAAAGTTCTAATGGATTGTACCAATGTCAATTTCCTGGTTTGATACTGTACTCTAGTTAGGTAAGAGTACCACTAGGGGAAACTGGGTAAAGCACCTCTCTGCACTATTTTTACAACTTCCTCTGGATCTGTAATTATTTCAAAATAAAAAGATTTTTTAGGTAATTTGAGAGTTAAGAATGTTATTGTGACTCTGATCCACCCAAGATGGAAGGCAGGCTGATTCTTGGCACTCTCTTCTAAGCACATCCCTAGAAGGAGAAAGGGCGATCTATGCAGCTTCCTAGAGTCCTAGGAATCAAGCCTCCTCTTTGGTGGCTCTTTTAACTCTTCCCAGGATGCCCACACCAGAGACACACATAAGAATCCATGGCAAACACTGGACTCTAGCTCAGGAAATTCTTCCAGAATGCCTCCCCATAGCCTGCTTGGAGCCTTCTCACACATCACACATGGTTCTTGGTTCTCTTGGCATCTCATCTTGGCTCCTTCTCTGCTTATTTCCCATGGTGGAGCTGGTAATTTAGGTCAGGTCAGACTCCTGACACTGACCTAAGACATCATGGAGCAAGATTTAGGCATCACCTCTCGGCTCCAAACACTGATGTATCTGCGAAAAAATGGCTGAGGCCGTGTAACCTGGAGCCCAGAGGGACCAACAATGCTCCCTGGTTCCCTACCCACACAATCTGATTAATTTTTTAAATTTCTTTGTGCTGGTTTTATGCTCATCTAACAACAGTTGATCATGATTTGGACTTTTAAGTGGATTTGCTCACTTAAGTAGGAAGGAGTGACCAGAGAAAATAATCAATGTTTATTATCGTGGTTATTATATCTCTTGTTGTAAATAAATCAATTTCCACTCTGGTTTCAGCAAAAGTTAAAGTCCATCCTCAGTAGAGTATAATAGTTATGACTCCAGAACCAGGTTTTTTAAATCCTCTACCGTCACCAGCTCTGGGACCTTGGATATTACCACTCTCTTGCTATGGGACCTCAGGCAAGAACCTCATCTCTGTGAAGCGCTTTTTGTTTCCTCATCTGTGAAGTGGGTGTAATAATAGAGCTTACCTCATATGGCTGTTGAAAGCATTAAGTGGAGTAATATATCTAAAGTACTTAGAGCTGCGCCTGCACGCTGTAAGAGTTACGTAGTAGTCATTATATTACTGCCTGGAAATTAATAAAATAAATGTTGAGGCCTATAAATCTAGGAGGCAGACCCCGTAACTATAAGAAATGAGTTACCCCCAAGGACTGCCACACTAGCAGACCCAAGCTGAGAAATAAACCAGCCTCTGAGACGTCTCTTGCCCCCCAAGGCCCTGCGGAATTGGTTGTTGGTCTGCTTGGTGATAAAGAAAGGACACAAACCAATACTAAGTTTTGCCCTTCAAGGTCAAAACCACTTGGCAAGTGATTCAAGGCACAGAAACAATCTGGGAGTTCAGACAAATCTGTTATTCTGCTGAGCTGATTCACACATGGAATAAGAAGAGTTGCAAAGACAATCCATGTAATGTTACCTGAAAATATCCCCAGTAGCAGGGTTTTAAGAGCAAGTACTGCTTGACAAAGAACCACAGCAAAATAATACTTGTGTTTGCATAGGGTTAGAGAAGTGAAACTGTTGCAGGCTCTACCTATATGATAACAGACCCACTATTCAAGAAAGTTGCCTGAAGAAACCAGTTAATCAGTCGTTCAATTAACTTGCCAACTTAGTAAAAGATTCAGTTAACTTTGTGTTCAATTCAAAGTGTTTAAATATGTTTTGCTATAATCCCAGGCTTTATCTGTAGCTCACTTGCCAAAAAAATTAAAATGAAAGTTCACCCAGGGAAAGATAACAAGAGTTAGAAAGTGATTACCCCATTTCATAAAATTACCAATACGGGCTAAAAATTAGGTATGGAAAGAGCTTAGAAAGCCAAGTAATAGCACCTGCCAGTATTACTATAATTAGTGTTGCCCCAAAATATGATTTTGGCTAAGTTGCATAAAAAAAAGACATACCTTAAAGGTCAGCCACAGCATAATTAATAAATACCAAAGTGATAGCTAAATCGGAGCAGGTAATACGGGCAATAAAAAAGGAACAACTCGGACTTCCCTGGTGGCACAGTGGTTAAGAATCTGCCTGCCAACACAGGGGACATGGGTTCGAACCCTGGTCCAGGAAGAACCCACATGTCGCGGAGCAACTAAGCCCATGTGCCACTACTGAGCCTGCGTTCCAGGGCCCGTGAGCCACAACTACTGAGCCCGCATGCCACAGCTACTGAAGCCCACGTGCCTAGAGCCGGTGCTCTGCAACAAGAGAAGCTACTGCAATGAGAAGCCCATGCACTGCAACAAAGTAGCCCCCGCTCGACACAACTAGAGACAGCCTGCGTGCAGCAATGAAGACCCAACACAGCCAACAATAAATAAATTAATTAATAAAAAAAAAAAAAGGAAGGGACAACTGGATGGAGCTGGTTCCTACTGATTCCCTCAAGGCACTCGGGGAAGTGATACAGCTGTCTTCCCAGGAGAGGCACAGACAGGGGTGCCTCTTTTGTTCTCCCTGCTGGGAGTCACTGTGTCCATCAGAGGAGCTCCACACGCAAAAATCCTATGTCCATTCTATGCATAGATATAGGATCTCAGAAATTGGCAAAATAAAACCAGAGATTTAAAAAAAGAATACAGGGGGCTTCCCTGGTGGCGCAGTGGTTGAGAGTCCACCTGCCGATGCAGGGGACACGGGTTCGTGCCGTGGTCCGGGAAGATCCCACATGCCGCGGAGCGGTTAGGCCCATGAGCCATGGCCCACTGAGCCTGCGCGTCCAGAGCCTGTGCTCTGCAACGGGAGAGGCCACAACAGTGAGAGGCCCGCGTACCGCAAAAAATAAATAAATAAATAAATAAATAAATAAATAAATAAAAGAATACAGTTCCAAGGACCAATGTCTCCTAACTGTCCATTCATAGAAGTGGCCCAAGGGTGGGGGGTTTGGAGAATGGAGTCAGAATATGGAAGTGCCAAATAATAAAAGCCGATATATTCTGGATGCTTACAATGTGTCAGGCACTCTTCTTAAGCACTCCCATACATTAACTCATTTCATTCTCAGGAGAGTAGCATTATCGGCTCCATATTACAGATGAGGAAACTGAGGCACAGAAAGATTAAGTAATTTCCCCAATATCCACAGTGAATAGGTAGCTCAGCTGTAATATTTTATCCAGGCAGTATGGCATCAGAGTTTATTTACTTGAATACTACATTATGGGGCCAGACAAAGAAACCCCTTAAATAATGCACTATGGGGTCAAATGAGAGACAAAGGAATCTATCAAGTCCCCTTTGGCTTAGAAGTGCCTCCAACGATAGGTGTCAGTGCACATAAGGCCAGTGTTTGCAAAGAGGTGGTCATTTGGAGCTGTGGAGCAAACCCAATGACATCTTCAAAAGGCTGGAAAGGGGGGAAAAAGGAAGAAATTGGTACTGCAAAAAAATACTCAGCATGCAACACTCTCCCTTTCATGGATGCTGGCACAGCCACCACATCCACAGGGTGCCATGCCTCGGAGGCATGGCCAACACTCTAAAGCAGCTTCCTGGCAGCTGACCTTTGCAAGAAAGGTCAAACTTACAAATCAACAACAATGACGTGCAACTCCCTACCTGCAGCCCTCCCTCCTGTGAACTGTTTACAGGTCCTAGCGCCTGTGGGGCCCTGACCCCAGGGCAAAGCAGGCAAGGCTCCCTCTCTGCTTTCAGAGAGATGTGGAAAAAGGTAAAAGGTTGTAAAGCCTGTGGGTGCACAGAAAGGATCTCATCACAAAGAAAAGCTATATCCACCTGAAAGGTATAAAAATATTAATAAAACAGAAACCTCAGTTAAATAGAGCTGGAAGACCAGAAGGGGGAGCTCCCATACCCTGTAATGATAGCAGAGCCCAATAGGAAGAAGACTTCTCATCTTTCCTGGCAAGGACTCAGCCAATGAAAAGCCACGACTCTTCATTTTCTCTAGCCCTCCCAACCTTCTTTTCCCCTCTATAAAAGCGTTCTCCTTCCCTCGCTATGGAGGGAACTGCATGTGGCTCGCCATGGTTGCAGACCCTGAACTGCAATTCTCTGCTGATCCTGAATAAACCCATCATTGCTGAAGAAATAGCTGGCAGTCTATCCATTTCAGGTCAACAAAGGTAAAAGTAATTATTATCAGTGAAAAGGGAAATAATTAGTCTGGGAGCAGAGAACCAAGAACAAGAGTACGTTTCTCACGAAACAGTCAAATCTGGGCACAGATCAGAAAAATAACTAGAATGGAGATAAGTGGAGTTATTTACACAAAGAAAAAAATCTGTTTAAAAAAAAATCAAAAGCCCTATGCTCAGCTGCAGTTAAAAACAGCTAAAATCTGAGAGCGTGTCTGCAGAGGAAATTGACTGGAAAACCAGAGAGGTGTCCTCTGTCTGCTCAGAGTTCTCATTGGACCCCACCAAGGAAGATGGAGGCCTTTTTTGTCCTTTATCCCAGGAAGCACGGTGTCCTGAGCAGGGAAGGGCAGCATCGCCCAAGCCACGTGGGGCTTTCAGGGGAAGAAGAAGGACAGTAAAGGCAGAGCAGCTCTTTCTCACTGGGTTAAACACCCACAAAACCTTTGAAATGATGCAACACACAGAATGCACCAAGGAGAAAGGCCCCACTGGTATGGGACTGGAGAGTATCTTCTCCTTTTACTTGTAATGATTCAAACACTGAGGGATGCCAGACAAAAATGAGGAAGCGGCGGGGGAAGGGAGGATCCTGATGGAGCTTATGTCTGCAACATATGGAATAAGTTATTGAAGAAAGTGGCTCTAACAGAATTTGTAAAAGTTGAGGAGGGGCAGTTATGCTTCTTTTGGAGACAGAGAAGATTGAGGGCGTGGTGAAAAAATAGCAAAACGGGATTAAGATAAACCAAAAACAGAGGAGAAATATTGGGCCAGATGAACTTTCACCTTCCCTAAAATGATTTATGTACTTATGAAGAGCTAGACTGGACTTGATTTCTGGGGGTGAAGGTTGCTGGTGAACCTGCACAAATTCAGCATTTCTGCAGGGATTCTGGGCAGAGCTACAGTTCTATGGGCAGAGCTAACGTCAAACATTTGTGGTAAAGAGGTTTAGTATTTAAGTGGGACGAGCCATTACTAAGTCTTAGACTTGAGCACCTCACTCTGAGGAGAAGAAAAGATGGAAGGGAGGAAGGGAGAGAGACAGGAGGGAGAGGTAGAAAGAGAAGAGAATCTGATTGTACAGAAATCTGAGGTCACTAGATCTAAGAGATTTCATAATCGCTTGGGCCAGAGAGGGTTGGGCAGAATAAAGAGTGTTAGCACACAGCTGAGCTAAATGTCAGAATATCTAAGTGACGACTGTCACAGGGGAAAGCAGGAGCCAGGATCCCAAGGAGATGAGATATAAGGTGGAGAAATTTTACTGGGAGTCGGGTAGTGGATGGGGAGATCGGGAGAATTGAAGACTTGCCTAGCTAAGGCCCAAAGAGTCAGTTGAAGGTTGACCCTGACAGCTTTACTAAGGGTTGAGATCCATGGAAGGGTCATGAAATCAATGTAGTCCTTTTTCTGCAGAATTTTAAAAAATAAAATAAGCTAGGAAGGTTGAGATAAGATATAGACTACAGTAGATTATACTAGAAGAGGGCATCGCATTCTGTACCGAGGGTGAACATTGTTCAATGATACTTTTAATTCACAGTGTATGTGCGTCGTTACAGAAAATACACATTTCACTGTGTGTATTTACCAAAAAAGTTTGAAACCACTGATATGAAGAGGCTCCAGGGGAAACAGGGGAAGAGGGAGAAAAGAGTTGTAAAATTCATGAAAATTAGAGTTCTTAGCAAATGCCACAACAGTTCTAATTCCTTCCTTGAAGAATAGAAGCCCAAAGAAACAAAATAAGTGTGGCCAAGGTTCTAGGGTTCAGGACAGTGCAGAAATGGTATCGTCATTACTCTAATGTAAGTGCCTGATATTAAGCTTTTGATTGTCAAGGCATCCATTTCAAAGACGTCCACATTTAATAATTACATTACCAGCTGTCTGACACCGCTACTATCAAAAAATCAGATAAGGAGTTAGGCTGCCCTCACCCATGAAGGTCCCTCTTTCAGAAAGCCCTGGGTAACCTAGATAACTGACCACGTGAGTGACTTCGCTTCTCCCTTCCTGTGCCCTAATTCCCTTTGTTATGCTTTAAATTAGCCAATAGCGAAATTAAAAAACCCTCAACATCCCACCCTTGGGCCCTAACATATGCACAGCCCCAGGTCCTGTCTCTCATTCTCTCTCTCTCTCTCTTCCCCACCCCCCCAACTTGGCTGTGTAGCCATCAGGTGTGCCCTGTACCCTCCAGGACTCACGAGTAATAAATCTTGTTCAGCACAGTTCCCTGATGGCTTGGCTGAAGTGCATCCTGCGATTACAATAAGAACCACAAGGGCTGGTCCACCCACAACACTGGCCCGGGTTGGGGCAATATCTTTGGGGGTTTCCCTACAAGTAATGCTGGTCAGGCCTGCCGAGTGCCGCACGCATTCTTGGCGGAGAGCATCACTATCAATGGGCTGGGACCCCACAACAAGGCCAGTGAGTCCTTTTTTCTAAATCATAAGGGAAAGAGGATAAGAGAGGAGGGGAAGAAGGGGGTAGGGAAGTACTGCAGACAAACCTCTGCTTTGACTATTGTCTTGGGTTGGTTCTACTGCTAAAGTGGACAACAGATTTACAATTAGAAGTGTCCGTTCTGCCACCACTTAACTGTGAGATCTTGGGCAGTCATTCAACTTCCATGACCCTCAGGTTTCTCCTCTATAAATCAGCCCCAAATACTGGCACTAAACCCTGTTGAGTGCTACCAGCATCCGTTCCCCTCTGCTTATTTCCCAACAGAGACCTGACTTGGTTCATTCATCCACCCCCTCCACGTGGCCCATGGGAAACTGACTCCCAGCCCAGCTCCAGGAGAGGATCCTGACTGGTCTTTGCCAATCACAGTAACCCCACCCTTCCTTTGGTCCAGGAACCCAAACCAGTCACTGTAAGCTACTGACTACATCACAATGCAACAAGGCTAAAGTAAAGATTAAACTAATCTATGTAAAAGCATTTTATAAACTGCAGAAAAGTTATACAAGTGACAGCTTTTTCCAAAATTATAAAGTTTCAACTAACATGGGGTTTTTAGGAAAAATCCTTAACTATTATAAGTCTCACATTCTTTCTTTGGGACATATTTGCCCTCTCCTGACCTCTGAGCAGGGACTGTATTCTGTACAACACCTATTGCATTATCAACACTTAATAAATGCAAAATAATGTTGTGTTAACTACAAATTGCCACCAGATGTTCTTAAGGCTTTGAAACCCTCAAGTGAAACTGATTGCACAAAATAGTAGTTTAATTATTACATCATCCCTCTCAGTAATGGTGAGCGTCTGTCTTAGGGCTGAAAGCTCAAGTTAAACCACTGCTGTAGTGTTGAAGATCAAATGTTCCATATGTGGTCCCTAAAGACAGATTTTGGGAAGAGCCAACAATCAGCTTCTCTATACATCATCATCTTGAATTATTTTGTTCAAAGACAAAGCTCAGCGTCCCAAACAAGATGTCAAACAAGAAGTCAAAAAAAAGAAGTTTCTGGCTGAAATGAAGTTTAGGAAAACAAGTACTCCCAGCAGTGCACACAAGCAACCAGAAGCATTATCCATAAGTGGTTAATAAATAAGAAGACAGGATGACAAGGCTGTTTAGAAAAGCTAGAAGGAATTGTCTCCTCTGCTGAAGGGCACCAGGAAAGGATTCCTGCATCCCCAGAAAATGTTCTCCCATGCAGTGGGTCTCAAACCTATCTGTAGATTGGAATCACCTGGGTAGGGTGTTTTTTTTTTTTTTCAGTTGTCCCAGAGCTCCACTGCAACCAATTAAATCAGAATTCCTGGGAGAGAGACTTAAATTATAGATCCTGAACCAACATCACTAACGTCACTTAGGAATTTGTTAGAAATGCAGAATCTCAAGCCCCACTCAAGCCCCCATTCAAGGCCTACTAAATCAGGATTTGCATTTTAACAAGATCTCCAGGTGAGCCATGTGCCCATTAAAATTTGAGAAACGTAAGCTTAGATGACCAAAAAAAAGCTTATTTTTCCTCACAGAAGAGTTACAGGGCTGACAGTCCAGGGTAGCAGGGAAGCCCTCCTCCACACAGTCATTTAGGATCCCGGTTCCTTCCTTTTTGTTGCTCTGTCATCCCCTAGGACATTGCTAACATCGACCTGGTCAAAGCTGGACCACTCTGGGTTCCGACCAGCAGCAGGGAAGGAGAGCACTGTAGGAAAACCTATTGTCCTGAGGCCTAAGATCAGAAGTGCTACACAATGTTTCTTTTCTGAATTTAGTCACAGGACCACATCTGACTCAAAGGATATTGGGATAGCTAGTTTAACCATGTCTGGGAAGAAGGAGAGGACAAATTTTGGTGAACAAAGATCAGTCTCCATGCCAGACATAAAATGCCCAATAAATGATAGCTATTATTACAGCTATTATTATTAACCAGGATGTATGCTTCACAAGCTTAAAATACAAATACTGTTTCATTTATTCTATTCTTCTAGTAAATTGCTTAAGGCCCAAAGACCTTACCAGCATGAAGTCTGAAATTCCTTCCTTGAGGCCTTATCCATTCTTTCATCCCTATAGAGTACAACATCCTAGGGCCTTTCTCAGTTCTAAAGAGTCAGTCGTACTTCCAAATGCCAGGTGAGAGAAATAACTAGAAAGTTTCTACTAGCTCACCAGTACCACTGCTTGGTGGCTACCTCATGGTCATACCAGACACTGGTCCCACCCAGTCCAATGGCTGATTATCTCTGCCACGGAGAAGTCTTTGCTTTGCTCAGGCCACCGTCAAGCCTCCACCCATCCTTTCAAGTCAAATGGATTCACTCAGTCATCATCTCTAAGCATGAAACAATGCCCACCTGGCTGGGTGTAGAAAGGTCCTGCCTCACCCAAGTGCTGTAGAACCACCCCTTCTCACAGTCCAAGGGCCCCATGAAGCCCTGACCCAGATTCTGAATCCAAGCTAGATATGCCCATGGTGAATTCCACTCTAGGCCCCTTGGTGTTCTTTATTTCCAACAAATATTAGCCCAGTACATCAATGTCTAATGACATTAACTCTCAAAAGAGAAGGACCAAGGACTTTATCCCTTTGCTTCCAGGGGGTTCCTTGGCTACTTGGAAAAATTACCAACTCCTACTCAAAACCAGTTCTATATACCAAGGGCTATGGTGAGGGGGCTACCTCTGTCAGACCATAAAAAAAAATCCCTTGATAATATTACCCCAGGGATAAGAGATATCTACTGGCCTTACATTTTTACAGCAAAGGGATTAACTCAAGTGATTTTTCCTATTATAATAACTCTGCTCCAAGGCTGTTGCTGGCTATTAAAGAGGCTGGCACCATTTTAAACATCTCATCTCAGCAGTTTTCAATAACACCTAACATCTCTTCAAGGCAAGTATCATTATCATCATTTCTGTTTATTGTTTTAAAGAATGGAGAGTTTAAGAAACCCCCTAGTCTCAATGATCATAGAGCCAGGATTCAAAACCTGGTCTTTCTGGCTAACAATAAAAATAATAATAATAACCTTTATTGAGCACTTTTTAGTCACTGTATACTGTAAAAAATTAATAAACAGAGACTTCCCTGGTGGTCCAGTGGTTAAGACTTCGCCTTCCGGTGCAGGGGGTGCAGGTTCAATCCCTGGTTGGGGAGCTAAGATCCCACATGCCTCACAGCCAAAAAAAAACAAAAAACAGAAGTAATATTGTAACAAATTCAATACAGACTTGAAAAATGGTCCACATCAAAAAAAAAAAAATCTTTAAAAAAATAAACAGGGACTTCCCTGGTGGCACAGTGGTTAAGAGTCCGCCTGCCAATGTAGGGGACACGGGTTCGAGCCCTGGTCTGGGAAGATCCCACGGGCCGCGGAGCAACTAAGCCCATGCACCACAACTGCTGAGCCTGCGCTCTAGAGCCCACAAGCCACAACTACTGAGCCTGTGTGCCACAACTACTGAAGCCCATGTGCCTAGAGCCTGTGCTCCGCAACAAGAGGGGCGACCACAATGAGAAGCCCACTCACTACAGTGAAGAGTAGCCCCGGCTCACCGCAGCCAGAGAAAGCCCGTGCCCAGCAATGAAAACCCAACGCAGCCAAAATAAATAAATTTTTTAAAAAATTAATAAACAGAAACCTCAATTAAATAGACTTGAAAGACCAGAAGGGGCTATTCCCATACGTGACTATAGCAGAGCCCAACAGGAATAAGAACAACTCCTCTTCTTTCCCAGCAAGGACTCAAACAATGAAAAGCCATGGGTTCTTCATTTTCTCTAGCCCTCCCAACTTTCTTTTCCCGTCCATAAAAGTGTTCTCCTTCCCTTCCCAACCATGTGGCTCGCCATGGTTGCAGTCCCCAAATTACAGTTCTTTGCTGATCTTGAATAAACCCATCTTTGCTGGAGAAATGTCTAGCAGTCAACTTCAGGTCAACATCTTAGTGGCCCATATGGGAACCAGAGAAGACCCTTGACAGCTCTGGGTCGAATGAGCAAACAGGGACAATACCCACAAGCGAGCCCACTGTCGCTCACTACATTTCTCACCAAGCCTGCAGTTTGAAGGTACATCTTTATCCTCAATCCAAGCTCACTCCCTCTTTCATTCAAAGATTTCCAGGTTTTACTTGGGCTCTATTTTAAGGTTTCATCTTTCTGGTTAAGGCCTTGTTTTGTATATGAGTACTCATTTAGCACTTTGGTCTGATCTTGAGGTCAAACTGTATCAACAAACTTTGGCTCATCCTTCAGGAATAAGTTGCTTCAAATGAAACTGTGGCCATTCAGCCTTCAGCCTATTCCTCAGGAAGGGGCTATCTTCCAAAAACTGGCTGGAAAAGACTTCAGCCTGGCTACTCCTCCGGGACAAGGCTATTGCCTTTGAATTGGCTGGTATTCAGGCTTGCAAGCTGTTGGACTTGAACTATAAGCTATTTGAACCATTTGAAAACTGTTCTTTTAGACTAGAGAAAAACCTCTGAGAAATGGGATCCCAGTTATCTAAATATTTTGAGGGTGCACCCACACAATGACTCCTGCCAATTTTATGTCCTTCCTCATGCACATTTCTAACTAAAAGGACCAACCTGGCCAAAGGCAATCTAAAGTATCAATGGCCATTATGGGGAACTTTCTGAAATCCTCAAACTTAATTTCCTTAAAACCAAATTGGACTACAATAGCTCAAAATTTTCCAGAATTTAGTGGAATGCTTATTTCAGTTGGATTTTGAGGTTTCCCAGTGTTATCAGGAATCTAAAATTGCCTCTCTGTAAAAGAAAATTTTAAGATTAACTGAGGCAAACAATCGATTTAAGAAAAATAAAGTGGCCCCTGAAGCCTCAGGCTCTTCTTCCTAGGCTTCTCTGTCTCAGGCTCCGCCTCCAGAGCCACCTTGTCTCTCTTCCCCTGCTCCTCAAACCCAGACTCTGCCTCTAGTGCCATTTTCCTCCCTCCTTTCTACCCGGCCGACACCTCCTTTTCAACTTCAATACTGCCATACTAATTCTCTCACCCAGCTTCCCCTTTTCTCTGAAATTCTCCCCACTCCCTCTTCCTCTGAACTTTTCAGAACCTGTCCCTTTAAAATTAAGCGTCCTGAGGATTGAGAGGCTAAGCCCTTAATTTCTTATACTCTCTGGACTGAAGCCTAACTGCAAGCCATAGTCAAAGATTTTCCCAAAGTAACCAAAGATCTTCACAGATTCGCTGAGAAATGTTAACACAGTCGTTCAAACTAATCAACCTGGTTTCTCTGACTTACATCACCTAATTCATATGCTTGTCGGTAAAGGCCAGGCTCAACACGGGATGCGAGCTGCTAATTGGGAAAACCCTGAAAGGTCTCTAGAATTACAACTAGGAGACTGGCCTGCTTATTATAGTCAGGCTTGCGCAACTGCTAGCGACTTCATGGAGCAATTCCTAGGGCTTTTCCAAAGCCTGTTGATTGGAATAAAATTCAGTCTTGCACACAAAAATCTGATGAACGTGTTCTTGATTATTACGCTCAACTTCAGATTATTTTTAAGGAAAACTCTGGTCTTCCTTCAGACGTTGAGTCCACATGGCTAGCTTTTGCTCTATTTTTATTGATGGACTGAACTGAGACCTTGCCCTTCTAGTAAAAAGGACCAGAATGGAATGGGAAACTACCTCCCGCCAGATTTAGTTAATCTGGCAAACCAGCTCTCTCTCATCCTAGATGAATGTCCTCAAAGGAAGGCCACCAAAATTCTTAATCTTCACCTCTAGCAAATGAAGCCTCCTAAATGAAACCAAACCCTCCTAGCTTCTGCTATTAGTGCAAAGGTCTAGGGTACTGGAAAAGAGATCTTTACAAATTTAAGCGCTTTAGGCACTTTCAGCCCTCTAACCAGCCTTTCCAACATCCTCCCGATTCTCAGTGACGGGCCTCCAAGGACGTGCAGGGGCTCTTCCCAATTCTCCCTCTTAATCAGCTTGGAAAACATTTCTCCAGATCGGGGAAGAGAAATGTTTCTCTTCCAGTCCTAGTTGACACTGGAGCCACACTCTCAGTGCCCACTACCATCAAACAGCCCTTGCCTCGGAGTACTCAAATAATTCAAATAGTGGGGATCTCCAATAAACCTCAAGAGGTTCCTGCCTCTGAGCCCTTTGAGAGATACACACCCTTTTCTCCTTAGTTCCTCTGCCCCTATCCATTTATTAGACTGAGACTTCTTAGAGAAGTATTATGCTGGAATTTCTTTCTCCCAAAGGGGAAAATAAATCTAGAATTTTAAAGTAGTCATGGAAGTAACCAACCAGGTGAATTAAATGATACCTTTGACATCTTTTATTTCTTCGGTCTCTGCTGATATTAGAGCTGATTCTAGAAACACTGATCGTCTCTCCCTATTGAATCAGTTACCAGTTTCCTATCGGGAAAAATCTCCAACTGATGGTGGCAAAATTCATGATGTACCTCCCACCAAGATTCAAACAGACCCCTCAAAATCTCTCCCCAAAATTAATCAATACTCTGTAAGTAAAAAAAGACCTTCAAGGTATAAAACCCATACTAGAAGATTACAAGGCTCAAGGCCTCATTATCCCTTGTAGTAATCCCTGTAACACTCCCATTTCACCAGTGAGAAAACCTAAGGGCCGAGAGTGTAGGTTTATCCAGGACCTCCAAGCAATAAACAACATTGTTACCCCTCGGCACCCTGTTGTTCCTAACCCTCGAGCACTACTAACATCCATCTACACCAGAGGCCAATTCTTTACTGTAACTGATTTATGCAGTGCATTCTTTAGTATTCCAGTTGATGAAGTTAGCCAATTTTTTTTTTTTTTTTTTTTGCCTTCACTTGGGAAGAAAAATAATTCACCTGGACAGTAATGCCTCAGGGTTTTACTAAGTCCTTATTATTTCTTGCAAATCCTGAAGGTTAATCTGGATGATATAAAGTTCCCTAGAGATTCTACTTTGTTGCAATATGTAGATCAGGGGTCCCCAACCCCCAGGCCACAGACCAGTACCAGTCCGTGGCCTATTAGGAACCAGGTCACACAGCAGGAGGTGAGCAGAGGGCGAGCAAAGCTTCATCTGTATTTACAGCCGCTCCCCATCACTCACATTACCGCCTGAGTTCCGCCTCCTGTCAGATCAGTGGCTGCATTATATTCTCATAGGAACGTGAACCCTACTGTGAACTGCGCACGCGAGGGATCTAGGTTTCATGCTCCTTATGAGAATCTAATGCCTGATGATCAGAAGTGGAGCTGAACGGTGATGCTAGCACTGGGGAACAGCTGCAAATAAAGATTATCATTAGCAGAGAGGTTTGATGGCACAGAGACCATAATAAATCAATTGCTTGCAGATCCATATCAAAACCCTATCAGTGAGTGGCAAGTGACAATTAAGCTGCATTAACAAAAAAAAAAAGCAGACAAAAAAGCCTGCTAGTAGCAGGCTTTATGGTGGCAAGTGAGTTGATGAACTTCAGTTTTACATCTGCATCTGGTGGCAGGCTTTAAGTCAGAATCCGACACTTATTTTTGTCTGTGCATGGCCCGCGCATTATTTTATTTTCCACTTCTGTCCGCGCCTCTTTCCCACCCTGCGCGCTTGTCTCAGTCACAGTTATGGTAAGCCCACAAGTTAACCCTAGCCAAAATGAGTAAAAAACAAATATCGCTGGAGAGCTTCTTTGAAAAGGGGGAAAGACCCAATGATGAGACAGCAGAAGACTCTAAGAGTGCCAACAAAGTGCTCGCTTCGGCAGCACATATACTAAGAGTGCCAACAAAAAGCTGCATTTAAAAGAAAATACCAAGAGTCCTACTTAAATTACAGGTTCATTGCAAACAGGTGATTCACATTCTCCAAGCCCACTATCCAACAAAGCCATGAAACCTTCAAAAGTGCTTTGCCACGTGGAGACCAAGTACCCTACCTTAAAAGACAAGGGCTTCCCTGGTGGCGCAGTGGTTGAGAGTCCGCCTGCCGATGCAGGGGACACGGGTGCGTGCCCCGGGCCGGGAAGATTCCACATGCCGCGGAGCGGTTAGGCCCGTGAGGCATGGCCCACTGAGCCTGCGCGTCCGGCCCACTGAGCCTGCGCGTCCGGAGCCTGTGCTCCGCAACGGGAGAGGCCGTAACAGTGAGAGGCCCGCGCACCGCAAAAAAAAAAAAAAAAAAAAAAAACCATTAGCAGAGATTTGGAAAGAGACTGAGCCAGGGCCTTCTTTCTCCCAGCTATCACCTATCTCAGCTTTCAAAAGAATTTGAGCATTACTTCCCAACCACAAAAGATCCCCAAACTGGGAAGGAATGGATCCGCAACCCGTTTGTGAATAAGCCAGGTGAATTGACTTTGCCCGTGCTGGAAGAGGATCAACTGCTTGAGATCGCAAATGACGGTGCCCTTAAAAGTATGTTTGAGACAACTTCAAATCTCCACATGTTCGAATTAAAGTCAAAGCAGAATATCCTGAGGTTGCCACAAAAGCACTGAAAAGCCTGCTTCCATTTCCAACATCCTTTCTTTGTGAGGCAGGGTTTTTCTGCAGTGACAGCAACCAAAACGAGATTACAGAGTAGACTGGACATAGCAACACACTTTGGGTGTCACTGTCTCCCATCAACCCCAGATGGGACCATCTAGTTGCAGGAAAACAAGCTCAGGGCTCCCACTGATTCTGCATTATGGTGAGTTGTATAATTATTTCATTATATATTACAATGTAATAATAATAGAAATAAAGTGCACAATAAATGTAATGCGCGTGAATCATCCCCAAACCATCCCCCCACCCTGGTCTGTGGAAAAATTGTCTTGCACAAAAGCAGTCCCTGGTACCAAAAAGGTTGGAGACTGCTAATATCGATGATTTGCTTCTTTGCCCTCCTTCTCAAGCCTCCTCAGGAAGGCGGCATCCACTTGATAAAGCTTTTCATGTTAAAGGGATATAAGGTCGCCAAGGAAAAATTGCAGTTTGTCCAAACCCAGGTTCAATATTTAGAGCATCTGATATCAGAACAGGGTTACACCTAGATCCAGATAGACTTCATGGTGTCCTAAGTTTCCCAAAACCCAAAACTAAGTGCCAACTTAGAAAACTTGGAGGTTTTCTTGGGCTAGTTAGTTATTACTGAAATTAGATTTCAAATTTCTCTTTTATGGCCAAACCTCTACATGTTTTACTCAAAAATAACAACCCTGACCCAATTTTATGGGAAGAACTGGAGACACAGACTTCAGTGCCTAGAAGAAGAGTTTGATGAACCTACCTGCCCTTGGCATCCCAATTATCAAAATCCCTTTTTCCTTTTTATATCGGAAAATGAAGGAAATGCCCTTTGGGTACTCACCTAAAAACACAAGGGCCACCAACTGGACCAGCAACTGGACCCTGTGACATGGGGATACACCCCTTGCCTTAGAGCCATTACTGCCACTGCCCTTTTGGTTAAGGCCACTGACAAAATCATTGTGGGATCCCTTTAACCATTTTTGTACCTCATGCTGTAGAAGTCCTCCTGAATGCTTTTCATATTCAGTATTTCTCAGCTAGTTGCCTCACCTCCTATGAAGTCCTTTTGTAAACTGCTCCTGACATAACTCTTTTATGTAATAACCTTACCCAGCTACCCTTCTCCCCTCTGTCACTGACAAAGTCCCTCACCACTGCCTAACAGACCATTTCCTGATTCCTCGTGATAATCTGCAGGAAAATCTTTTGGGTAATGCTGACTTCTAATGGTTCACTCATGTCCCTTATTTAAAAGATGAAATAGCAAATACTGTGCTGGGTATGCTATTACAACTCCTTTTGATGTTGTTGAGTCAGCATCTTTACCTATGGCTACTCCAGCCCAACAGGTTGTATTATCTGCTCTTACACAAGCTTGTACTTAACCAAGGACCAAACTGCCAATACTTCTATTGATAGTAGATATGCTTTTGGAGTAGCTCATGATTTTGGAATGTTGTGGAAGCAATGTAACTTTCTTACTTCCAGTGGAAATTAAATTAAAAATGGCTCCTACATTCAGAAATTATTGAATGCAATACCTTTACCTGCCGCTTTAGCTATTTTTAAGATTCCAAGGCATTCTAAACTTGACTCTCTGGAAGCTAAGGCAAATTGCCTTGCTAATATTTCCACAAGGAATGCTGCCTTTTTAAAGGGACCAACAACAGCCAAACCTCTGTCATGGTCTAGAGGGATAGTTCACCAAATGATAACTTAGAAAAACTGACTTAGAGAAGCCCAACAATTGGCCTCAGGAAAAAAAAAAAAAAAAGATTGGAAATTCAACAACTGTTGGTTTGACAAAAAGGGAAAGCTCTGGTTTAGACCAAATATCAACCTAGTCCTACTGGAGACTAAAATTCCCACTCCTCACCCCAGTACATGCATTAAACCACTGGTCTACTGACAAAATGATAGCCTTATTGAACCAATATTGCAGGGAAAATATTAACCAGCCCACAAAAAGTGCCTACCTTACTACGCTTGTAGTAAGTGCCTACACTTGTCTGATACAAACCAGGGAAGCCTGTTCATACTGCTCCCAAACACTGTAAACAGCCTAGAGGTCTGGCAAATGGATTTCATACAACTTTCTCTGTCTAATGGATATAAATCTGTTTTAGTCATGGTCTGTATGTTTTCATACTGGACTGAAGCCTTCCCTTTCAGACTACTGCCTCTCCTGTGGCTAAAGTCCTTTTGGAAAAGATTATCCCTATCTGGGGAACTCCTCTAAAACTTCATAGTGATTGAGAAATGCATTTTACTGGCCATGTACTTCAACAGGTCTGCACTGTTTTCTGGTTTTATAACACTTTTGTTATGCTTAGCACCCTCAATCCTCTGGTTTTTCAAACACACTAATGGCATTATTAAGACTCAATTGGCAAAATTTGTAGAGGTCTTTCAAAACATTGCCATTAATGCTTCTAAATCTCAGACCCACACCTTTTGGAACTCATAAACTCTCAGCTTTTGAGATAGTCATAGGATGCCCAGTGTACTTGGCTACTGCTCCTTTTGACCCACAACTGATAAAAGTAGAGATAGTCTAATATTGCAAAGGCCTAATTGCTTCTATTAAAAATAGGTCGGGAGATAAAGACCTTAAGTGCCACACCTTGCAACCTGGAGATTTTGGTTATTAGAAAAGACACCTCCAGAAGAACCTTCTTCAACCTTGCTGGAAAGGCCCCTTTCAGGTATTGCTAAGTAACCCACATGCCACCAAATTCTAGGGAATAGACTCTTGGATTCACATGAAACACCTAAATAAAGCAATGAAACGTGACTCGACCTGCACATCATCTGGTGACCTGAAAGTTAAGACTGCCTGGAATTGAAGGAGAAGACAACTGATGGCACAGCTTTCCCAAGATATCTAGACCAGGCCTCTTGGAAGTTTATTGCCAAACCTTTGAGATTGTACAACACTCCTTTTGATGTTGTTGAGTCAGCATCTTTACCTATGGCTACTCCAGCCCAAGGAAATGCCCTTTGATCTCTAACATCTATAATCTTGATAACATATAGATTTAGATTTAAATTTAGATTTAGATTAAAAGTGCCTGAGAGTTCTCCCTCCAACCCTCCTTGTCGCGAATGTGACCTTAATAAGTTTTCAATCTGTTCACTTTCCCTCCAACCTGAGACACTACATCTTTCTTAACACTGAGAGACAAAAAGCCTCTGAAACTTGAAAATCTGACTCTTGATCAGGGATGCTTTCAGAGAAAGATCTTGATCAAAAGGGGGAAATATAAAAAATTAATAAACAGAAACCTCAATTAAATAGATTTGGGAGACCAGAAGAGGGAGCTCCCATGCCCTACAACGATAGCAGAGCCCAAAAGGAACAAGAATGACTCCTCTTCTTCCCTGGAAAGGACTCAGTCAATAAAAAGCCATGGACTTTTGTTTACAATAGTCCTCCCAACTTACTTCTTCCCTCTATGAAAGCATTCTTCCCTTGTCGTGTGGGAACTTGCACATGGCTTGCCATGGTTGCAGAGCCAAAATTGCAATTCTCTGCCAATCCTGAATAAACCCATCTTTGCTGGAGAAATATCTGGTGGTCTATTAGGTTCAGGTCAACAGTGCTTTTAAAAACTTTTAAAAAATAATTTACATACAGAAAGGTACAGAAATCACAAGTAGACAGCTTGGTGAATTTTCACAAACTGAGCACACCCACAGAGTCAGCATCCACAACAAAAAGTCAACATATCCAGCACCCCCAGATACTCTCCTCATGCTACTTTCTAGTCATCCTCCACAACTAGGGCAGTCATTATTCTATTTTCTAGTTTTGCCTGTTTTTGATCTTTATATAAAGGAATCATAAACAGTATTTACTTTTTCATACCTGGCTACTGTTACTCTATATTATGTTTGTAAGATTCATCCATGTTACATGCACATAAAGTGTATTCATTTTCATTGCTGTATAACATCCTATTATTTACATATAATGGAATTTATTTATCCATTGTACTGTTGATGGGCATTGGGGTAGCTTCCAGTTTGGGGCTATTATATCAATAAATCATGCTACTGTGAACATTCCAGTAAATGTCTCTTGGTAAACATATGTACTCACATCTATTGGGTATATACCTAGAAGCGGAATTTCTAGAACATAGGGTATGCATAGTGTTCAACGGGTAGATGCTGACCAGATACTATTTAAGTACTTCACATGTATCAACTCTTTTAATCCTCACAAGAGTCCTAAAAATGTAGGTACTCTTATTAGACCCCTATTATACAGATGAGGACATAGATACATAGAGAGATTAAATAGATTAAATAGCACAACCAGTAAATAGATGAATTCTATTTAAATAGGGTTTAAATTCAGGAGGTTTAAGTCCAGAGCCTGTACTCATAACCACCACCCTGTACTCCTAAGGCAGGATTTCTTCTAGAACTATACCATTCTGTTATTTTGTTAACTAATTTTCCCCTACCATGCACTGATATAAGAATTAAAGCACACACAGACACGTGCATACAAGATAATTCTGGGAATGGTCATTAACCACATTGATATCACTGATAAAAAACCAGCCTGAGGGACTTCCCTGGTAGCGCAGTGTTTAAGAATCTGCCTGCCATTTCAGGGGACATGGGTTCGATCCCTGGTCCAGGAGGATCCCACATGTCACGGAGCAACTAAGCCCGTGTGCCACAACTGCTGAGACTGCGCTCTAGAGCCCGCAAGCCACAACTACTGAAGCCTGCATGCCCTAGAGCCCGCGCACCACAACTACTGAGCCCACGTGCTGCATCAACTGAAGCCCACGTGCCTAGAGCCCATGCTCCACAACAAGAGAAGCCACCGCAACAAAGAGTAGCCCCCGCTTGCCACAACTAGAGAAGGTCCACGCACAGCAACAAAGACCCAATGCAGCCAAAAAAAAAAAAAAAAAACAGCCCAAGCTGGTCACTTACATGAGCAGTCTATGTATATATGAAAGGTTCAGATCAACCAAGGATTATTTTTATTTCTGATGGAATTAAAAATATAGGATAGGCAAGACATCCTCAATTATATGCACAGTTATCCAACATTCTATTTTAACTAGAAAACTTAGAGCCATATTCATCCCAGCTTCCTACAGCAAGTGGCAATTTTACACACTTAATCATTCAATATATTATTTGTGCTAGGTGTTTTGAGGGGATGCACATTGGGAGAGTACACATGGGGTGAACACATTCCCCATCCTCATGCGTCTCACATTCTTGTAAGGGACACTAGAAATAACTATGACAGACGATAAGTGCCACAACGTGGTTATAGGGCTACAGATACTCAAGGGAGGAGTGGACCACTTTTCATTCATCGATCAGTTGAAACTAAAATGGTGACATTTTGGCTGAGTCAAGAAAGATTGATTAGACTTCCCCAAAAAAGGCAGTCAGGTCAGGGAAGGAGTAATAGAATGAGCAAATGCACAGATACAGGAGGGCACCAAATTCTTCTGGAAAACAGCCAGAAGTGGAGTATGTTGGGAACCAGAGCACATACTGGGCAGAAAACCTCACCACTAATTTTTACTGAGCACTTACTGTGTGTACTCTCATCTGACCCTCACAACAGCCCAGTGAGGTAGGCATCATTATTCCCTCTCACAAGGGAAGTTTCAGGGATATAAAAAATTAAGTTAACTTGTCCACGGCCACAGTACTTCTGAGTGCCATAGACCAGCCTTTGGTTCTGGCCCACCTGACTCCAAAGCCCCCAGTCTGCTGCCTCCTGCCAGGGGGATCTGAGGGGGCACTAGGAGCCTTCCAGGCTAAGGATTTGGACTTCATGTGGAAGGCAATGTAAGACCATCAGAGCTTTAGTAAGAAACTAAGGACATAATCAGAGTAATGCTCTAAGGACAGAACACTTCAAACCGTGGGTCACTACTTACTAGGAATCAATTTAAGTAGGTTTTGACTAGCACTTTTTTTTCCAAATAAAAGGATAGAATGGAATGGAATGGAAGAGAATAGAATATATCAGAATGCATCTCACATAGATTAAAATACAATTTCATAAAACTTTTGTCTCACTTTAGATAGATAACATACAGGTAAGGAAGTAGATGACTAGATAGATATACAGCAGAGAGATGTATGCGTATACTGTGCTGTCATCTAAAATGAATTTCTTACTGTGAGCCAGTTCTAAGAACATTGCCAGGAGTATAAGTATACAGGTCTGATTGGAGGAAGAGTGCCTGGGGGTAGGGAAACCAGTTAGAGGATATTTGCAGATTTTTGTAATGGACAAGGGTTTGAACTGGGGTAGTAGCAGCAGGATTCAACAGAAAGGATTTTGTGCAACAGATACACATTTTCTCGGACTTAATCTGCACTGGAACGTCATTAACCTGTTCTCTCTGCCCTCAATAGGGATCCCTCGAAGGCCCCTTCTGACTTGCCTGACTACTTCCCCACTATCAGGAGGCTTAACTTCTATCTTGTGCCCCTCCCTAGGGCTCAAGCAAAGTAGTCTTTGATGTGTAGATTTGTTTTAAAGGAATGAAACTAACTCCTCTCTACTTAGTAATCTGTCTGTTACAAAGCAGTGCCCTGACTTTGGAGAGAAAACATTAGGCAAGCCCAGAGAGGTGCTAGGCCATAAAGATGGTCTTTTCCACTGGGCTCATTGTTAGAGGCTGTCCTGCTCTCTCAGTAGCTCTGCAATTCTGTCGCCTCCACCTTGGGCTCCCATTCCACCCTCTCAACATCCTTGCCAAGCCATTACTGTATTACTAACCCCATTTTTTAACATATGAAGAAACTGACAGAGAAGATAAAGAATGCCTTCAAGTACCCCCATCCTCAGCTAGTAAACTGGGGAAGTGAGACTGAAACCAAGGCCCATGTGACTTCTAAAGCCACATGTTCACCGCCATTAGTATGCTGCCTTTCATGAAATTATGTTTCCTTTAGATTAAGAAAGTTATCTTTTTAAATTTTTATTTTAGTTGATTATACCATAGAAAGCTAAAGATATCACTAGCCATGAGAGGAGAGAAGATAACCTTAAGATAAATAATGAAAACACATAAAATGTAGTATGGCACAAAAAAATGAACATGAGTTTTGCAGTTAGACCCAAGTTCAAAACCCAGGTTGTTTGACCTTGGGCAAGTAACTTTAGCTCTCTGTCCCTATTTCTTCACATGTGACAATTCAATAAAATAAGTTATACAAAGAGCTCAGAATATGGCAGGTGTGCAATAAATTATACTATAGACATGAGAATACTATACCTGACACAGGCATTGCCATGAGGCATTCTGAGACCTCAATGCCAGGTTGACAAGAGGGTGGAAACCATTCCAGTACGACTCAGGCTAAGAGAACTGACCTGCCCTTGGGCTTATTTGTGGGAAAGGAGTCCACCAGGCAAAATCACATTATTTAAAGGCAAGCTTGGATCTGATCCAGCCTGACACTTGTACCCAAGGGGCTAGAACTGGAGGCCTAGAAAGGCAGTAAGAACGTGGGAGCTGTGGAGATACTCACAAGATGTGTCCACAGCTGTGGAGATACTGTCAAGTGGGTGACAGAATTCCAGACAGACTCATTCATGTTGAAACTTAGCCAGAAACAAGAAAGACAAGGGGCCCATCTCCCAGGAGCAGGGGCCAACATGGGCCAGGAGCTATCAGGGCCTTTGTAAACTAAGTAATGACCCCCCCAAAAAAAGATATCCATGTCAAATCCCTGGAATCTATTAATGTTACATTATTTGGAAAAGGGATCTTTACAGACATGATTAGCTTTAGGATCTTGAAAGGAGGGGCTTATCCTGGATAATCTGGGTGAGTCCTAAAGGCAATCAGATGGATCCTCATAAAATAGACACACAGAGAAGACACACAGGGAAGGCTATGTCAAGACGGAGGCAGAGATTGGAGTGATGAGGCTACAAGTCAAGGAATGCTAAAAGCCACCAGAAGCCGGAAGAGGCAAGGAGCAGACTGTCCCTTGGAACCTTCAGAGGGAGTGTGGTCCTGCCCACACCTTGATTTCAGACTTCTGGCCTTCAGTACTGAGAGAATAAATTTCTGTTCTTTTAATCCACCAAGTTTGTAGCAATTTATCTGTGGAAGCCCTAGGAAACTACTAGAGCCCTGGACAAGGGTTTGGGGTTTGGATAAAGTTTCAGCCCAAGAATAGAAATGGAGTTCAATCTAAAAGTAGAAGTCCATCACACAGGGGTTCATCGGGCAGACATCAATGTGGCATTTTGCTCACTGGATATCAGACTTAGGCCATCCCAGACTAATTCCAGATTTAACCATGATGAAGAAGAGTGAGCAAGTCCTGGGACGGCTCAGGGGCTGGTGGGGTTCATCCTGCAGGTGGGATATTTCAGTACCCACAACCAAGCAGGGCAAACAGGAACTGACAGAGCAATCAGAGACGTTCTGTCAATAAATGATAAATAACTCACAGAATATGACTGCGTGCAGTCTGAGATGATGTCCATTTCATAAGAAAAAAAGCCAAAGGCCAGAAAATATGCTGCTTCTTCTATGGAAGGAATCTGTCCCTTCATTCAAGGGCCAGGCCCATGCCAGCACTGGGGGCACAGAGGTGAGCTCAAGGTCTGCTCTGGCCCTCCTCTGTAGCTTCCACAGCCTCTCCTGGAGCTGAGACCTCCCTGCACGCTCAGAAGACTCATTCTCCTTCAGCCGAGAGTTTCTGTGGCTTGAACAGACCATTCTGCGCCCATATTAGCAGGAATGGGGAAAGGAAGACCTTAGCATCTCTACAGGCTTCTAATTCACAGGTCATTGAGTCAGCCTCACTGTTAGCATACGGTGGGGATTTCCTAGTCCCCAAAAGTAGTATAAGAGGATTTCAATTTAAATGTTCTCAAAGGCCACACTTCTCCCCCACCTTCCTAGGCACTACAGGAGAAACAAATATGCATCAGTTCCAGCCCCTGTCCTTCAGGAGTTTGTGTCCTCATACACAATATGAGGTCTAGACATAATCACTTAAAACTACAGAGCAGTGGGTACCTCCAAATGACACAGACAATCAGAGACAAAGAACTAGAGGGGGTAAAATAGCTTTTATTGATACGGTCAATCCGGGCATGAAAGGATTCCAAAATGTGGCAATCTGATATTAAATTTATATCATTAATTTTATAGCCACTAAAAGCAGCATTATCCAGGATAACCATTATGATAATGAAATAAGACAATGTAATGGTTGCAATGAAAATCTCTTAATTAAAGAATTTCTAAATTGCTTCACTTCTCTGGCCTTAACTGCTTCGTCTGTAAAATGAAAGAGTTTTATACACAATCACTAAAGTCCTTTCCATCCCCCTATAATATTCCTTGGGCAGTTCACTGTAAGGGAGACAGTTCTGTTGGCTTTATCCTTAGGGACTTCTGTGAGCTTTTCATGTACGTGGAGAGCTTTTGGATTTTCAGAAACCTACAGGCATCTTTTTTAAAACTATAAAGATTGATTGATAGGTGGAAGTGTGACTGAGGAAATGGAGCAAACTGGTCAGCTTAAAACCTGGGCCTCCTTCCTATGAGGCACTATGGCCAATCGGGGACACAGAAGACTACGAGGCACTAAACCTAAGCCCCGGCCTGTGAGACATTTCTGATGGCCCCCATCAATTTGGTTCTCAATTTGCTTTTGTTATAACGCCTAGCTGAAATTCCTACTGCCCCACATGGTTCCTCAGCTGATCCTTTTTTCTTTTGCTTGAATCTGGTTTAACTTTCTGAAGGCTGAAAATCATAAAGCAAAAAATGATATGAAACAAGGAGGAGGGAAGAGAGAGTTGGACTCACAGAACTACAGAAGTGGAAAAATTATTTTAATGTCAAAGCCTCAAACAAAGGCTCGACTACTGACTCCTCAGAGGGATGATGGGTTTGCGCCACATACATTAGCACTTGCCTCTTCGCGCTGATCTGTTTGTTGGTTGCTATGTGCATGGTGATAAAATGTCCATTTGGGTGGGATCAAAAATTGTACGACCCTCTTAGAGCACATCTGTGAGTACTGGCCTTTTGAACAAATGACTATAGTTCACCAGGCCTCCGTGCTGTCAGAGGCTGCTTCCCATATACCAACTTTGAGCCTAGCCCTACCATATGGACACATGGGGGTCCATGAAAAATAGTGGCCGAGGGGCCTGAAAGCATGAGAAGGTCTGGCAAAAAAGTGACAGGTTTTGTCCAGGCTGCCGAAGAGAAATGTACTTAGGCTAGAAAGACTGAAGAGGTGCACATCTTCAGAACGTGCCTGTGGATCCAAATACACCCTAACAGATTCTTGAGAGAGCCCCCGGCGGCCGTGTTAACCTTGTCATTGTTATTGTTAAGAGGCTATGCTCATTTCTGGCACCTAACACTGGACACATTGACAGCAACGGGGTTGATGGCAGAGGAAAGAATCTGTTTTGCAGTTAAAAAAAAAACAGTTCTCAGACTTCTCAGGCCATTTGAAATCATGCCAGAGAAGTACTTGATTTCGGCATTCCTAAGCTCTCTGCGATGATGCCGCAAGTGGTGTCCCCCACGTGTGATGATGTATTTCAGGGCCAGAGCTTTCTCAAGATGTTCCAAGCCTGCAGGCTCCTGATCCTTTTTCAAATTACAAAGATGATAGTATCCCAGTGAGAGTTGTGACTAGTCTAAACTCTCCACAGCTGTGAGAGATGAATGTACAAATTCCAATAAAGATTCTGCGTGTTATGGACTGAATTTACCTACACGGCATCAAGGCCTAACTCAGGACGACTTAAAAGAATCAGAGCTGCTCCCAGTGCTATTTCCATTTCTTCTATAGCATTAGCTGCTGGGAAGCTGGCGACAGTTCTGTGAAGACGCCTCCCCCCTCACACCCACGCCACTGTCACTGCCCAGCGGTGGGTATCTATTTATCTATCTATTTACTTGGGAAAGTCAACGGGGCTTTGTTTTCTTATCATGGACACCTTTTCCCTAACATACTTCCTTGGAATGCTAAGTAAATGTAATAATACACAGCACGCCACTTTTACCGTGTTTAATAATTGTATTGTCTGAAGACTCTTGGCTATACTCCTTTATGAAACCTCTGACACTCGGCATGCTTTCCAAGACTGGGAAAGAGTTAAGGGACAAGGATTCACATCACTGTCTACACATATTAACAATTATAGAGAGAATAAATAAGATTCTTCACTTTGGAAAACAAAAAGACCAAAGGAATATACAATATATTTTTTAATTATCTTCTAATATGATTTGCACGAACGCAGACTCTTCCAAAGCCAAGTATACATTCATCACGTACATCCACCTCCATTGCTTAGAGGCCGCTGAAGTTCACCTGGTATCGCTCCTGACATCTGGAGATTTTTTTTTTTTTTGCCGCTGTGGCTTGTGGGATCTCAGTTACCTCACCAAGGACTAAACCTGGGCCACAGCAGTAAAGCCTGAAATCCTAACCACTAGGCCACCAGGGAACTCCCTGCAGATTTTTAATAGTATGCTATCATCATCCCATTTATCAAACAGCCATACACATATGTGATATGTGGCATTTCTCATTGTAGACACTGAACTTGACTTTTCTCACTCTAACGCAAACCAGAAAGACAACACAACTGAGGTCAGAAGACCCAATGAACAGTTGAACAAGCTGTAAGTGAAATTCTCAAAACACCAAACCTCTGGATGATCTACACATGATATTCTATTAAAACTGGAGTGGGAGTGGAAGAAGGAAACAAGTTCCAATTTTTTCCAATATTCATGTAAACAAAACACACAACTAGAAACATTTCCTCTTTTATCTTTTCATAGTCCTTCATGCAAATCTTCTACATGCTAAAAGATTCTTTCAGCCACTGGTGGTATACCTCAGATTTCATCTTTTCTAGAGAAAAATCAAATTATTAATTTAAGCCTATTAAACTGTATGGCAACTATGCATAACTCCCCCAGAACCATATTGCAAGGGCAATTTCAGTATCAAGTGGCTTATTCCTGTCTTTTTTTGGAGGCCAGTTCCAAGTACCATCACCCAACAAAGCAAGTTAGGGAAAAACAAAACAAAACTTTAAAATATTGAGCGGGAAGTCATACAATATGCTAGGATTCTGATAGCTAAAACAAAGAAAGCTTCAGGGAGTATAACCAGGGCAGCCAGACAGGTAAGTGGAATGTTGCCTTGCTGGGAATATTCAAGGTTGGTCTGATGGTAAACATTAGTGATGTGCTGGTAAATGCTTGACAACTAACTCTAGTGAGAAAAGTATTTTGTAGCATGTGCAATTTCCCTGGAGTAAGTACACTCAGGAAGCCTGATTCCAAGCTACCCAAGTGACATCACTAACAGGAAGTTAGGAAGAGATTCACAATAACAACCCACTGTATAGTATTTCAGATACAATAGATGTAAATAACCTCAACAGCGTAAACTATAGTAAAATGTAGGGAAATAACTAGACTGTAGTGAATTTTGAGTATTGCTTTTGTTTTTTAATATATTTAATTTTTTAATAATGGTTGCATTTAACAGCTGGCTCCCAAAAGTCGAATATTTAAAGGTATTCGCTCCATCACACAAGAGCAACCAAGACGTTGCTCTTCAGGGACATTAAAGATATTCTGAACAAACAACAAACCAAATAAATGAAGCTACTAATTCAACTCGATTAAACTAGCTCCAGAGTTTCCAAGGCTGCCAACCTCTTTGCTATCCCACGTTAGAAATACTCAAAGTTCAGGTTTCGGTATGCACAGTATTTACAGCAGTACCATGAAATGACAATACCTTGCATTTTATCACGTATCACACTTTTCAAAGTAGTGTTTTTACGGCACTGTGGGACAGTCTGGCCCTGCATAGTGAATTTAAATCAGTGGGCAACAGCATTTTAGTGCCTAGTGGGTAAAAAGAGTCCTTGGGAGCTGTTTGTCCAAGAGAGAGGGGCAGGGGTGGAGCTGGGAGCCCGTCAAGGAAGCCCGGAGGCTGGTCGGTGGCCCCACAGTTGCCGGTTCCCTCCTGGAAATGCACACCTCTGCAAGCAGGTGTACAGCAGCACCAGGCTTTCTTCCTTACCTCTTGTTTTCTGACGCTAACTTTAGCGATTTTACTAAAATTCAGTTTTTTCTGATGGGGAGTAAAAGGTTGGACGAGATATGCTCTAAGAGCCCTTCAAGAAGGTAAAATTATTAGAGCCATAACATTCAAATATGCTTATCTGGCAGAACAGCTTTGCAATGTTTTCCTCACGATCTAAACATACCTGTTACTGGAGTAGATACTTGTGTGCAGACTACATAGATCTCATTGCCAAAGGTAACGTCAACAGTAGTCGTGGCCGAGTGGTTAAGG
Source organism: Monodon monoceros (assembly GCF_005190385.1). Taxonomy (NCBI): domain Eukaryota; kingdom Metazoa; phylum Chordata; class Mammalia; order Artiodactyla; family Monodontidae; genus Monodon; species Monodon monoceros. Next base: position 38,228,728 of record NW_021703770.1, read on the forward strand.
CGATGGACTAGAAATCCATTGGGGTCTCCCCGCGCAGGTTCGAATCCTGCCGACTACGGTCAGCCAACCTTTTGGTACAAATCCTTGTTTTCCTTTTGCAGGCTTCTCCACAGATTATTTAAAGAATTTATGAACTGCTGGAATACAACTGGGACCCCAATGGGGCAAGATGAAGAGCGGATGAGGGAGTTAGGCAGTCGTGTGATTGTGGTTACAACTTGAGTCCAGAAGAGGGACATGGGACAAAACACGCCAGACAATCTGGAACAAAGAAAAGCAAAGCGTCGCGAAGTAGGAATGAACAGTTCCGTCAGACCTCTCGCCCCGCGGGAAAGCCTGTGCCCCGGGGCCTCGCTACCCTACTGCATCCTTCCGCGCGAGCGCGTCAGCGCCCAGGCATCGCGAGCTCCTAGGACAGCCTCGGAATGGCTCGCGCATGCGCGGGGGTGGCCAGCGCGCCCTGCGTATCCTCGCGTTGCCCCTGGAAACCACACGGTGATGTAGCTACCAGAGCAAGGGAAGGACATGACGATTCAAGATGGCGAAGGACCTGGACGAGCTCTTGGATGAGGTCGAGTCCAAGTTTTGCAGACCAGACCCACTGAGACTGGGTATGGTCGAACGGCCCAGAGGCGGAGGCGGTGGCGGTGGCATCCTCAGCAACGACCGGAACCGAACCGAGGCGAAAGAGAATCTCAGGTTAACAGGCGGGAGGGGTGGGCTGTTCTGATGAAGCCTGCTTCAGGTCCTAAAGCCACCCCTCCGCCGCCGGACCCAAAGAAATGCACCCCCGCCCGCAACCTCCAGCTCCTCTCCCTACTAGGGCCCAGACTCTCAATTCCCCACTTCCGGGGCCGCACACACTTCAGCTCCCCGGCCTGGAGGATCCTAACATCTCTTCCCAAGGCCCGACTCCGCCCCCCGAGCAAGCCCCAGAGGACTGGCCCCGCTGATGCCCCGCCTCTGAGAGCCCGCGGCTTCGCTCAGGTTCCGATGCGGGAGAGGGGGTGCAGCTTAAGCTCTCTCTCTTGAGCCCCGAGGGGGGTCACAGTGACCCGGGGTTCCGTTTGCGTGAGCGATTCTTTTCCGCTTTTGAGATGCCCGCACCTCATCCTATTGCCTCTGGTCCTCTTGGGACCCCATTCCCAAGGCAGAACAATTCTTGGGCCAATTGTTGGAGAAAACGATTCCATTCTATTCCATCATTAGTTGATTTTTTTTTAAGCTCAGATAATTGAATGAGATTAGATTTAAGATTAAAAGGTTTAACTATTGGTAACACTGTCTTTATTAATCCAGCCACCTTCCTTCTCCCCATGGCCCCAGCTAAGGGTACCAGATGATCTCAGGCATCCAAATTGAAATTTGGGGAATTTTCTTAAGTCTTGGCTTTTGATCCAGAAAAAGTATCTTTCAAATTTGTCAGTCATTTTTCTTCTGTGTAATTATTCAATAATAGGACTTTCTTCTTTATCTCACTTCCCCCCTCAATTCCAAAAAAACAAAATTTTTGCCAGAGTGAGTATTGTCCTTCAAAGTGATGGCTTGGGAGCCTCTGCAGTGACTCTTGCTTGAATCTCTTGGAGACGCTTGTGGAATTACACAGAGGCAGCTTTGGAACAACCCAAGAAAGTCAGTCTTGTTTATTTATGGCTGCATCTGTGGGTTTTGTTTTGTTTTTGCGCACCTGTGTGTGATTTCCCAGAACCCAACACCATTGCTACCCAATTTACAAGACTCACCTCTAATGACATTTGTTTATAAAAATTCACCCTCAGAAGATAAAAACATTGAAAAGAGTCTAAAATTTAGAAACAGAAGTTCTAAAAATTAGTCGAGTACTTGGCAGCATTCTAAAAAATAACTGTAGAGCCAACTAAAATGACTGCTTTGGGGACTTCCCTGGCAGTTCGGTGGTTAAGACTCCAAGCTCCCAATGCAGGGGGCATGGGTTCATCCCTAGTGGGGACTCGGCCAAAAAAGATGACTGCTTTGAATGGGCTAACGCTCATTTGACTGTTTATGCAAATATCACTCTCACTAATTTGTATATTATTATCTTGAATGCTGGACATTCTTATGTACCCATTCCCAGCACATCTACCATTCCTATCCTACAACAATGTTACCTTGCAAGTTCTTTTGTTCTTTTTATTTATTCCTTTGGGGCATGGAGAAAATTTATCAAAGAGCCTTCCAGAACCTGTTCATCTTAGGAGAACTAGCACAGAGGGATAGGATGTCTTGGAGCAGGCTGCTGAAAATGGAAAGGGTTACTAAGGTGGACGGATCCTCTCCAAGCACAGGTCCTTTTGTACCCCTCTCCGTAGCCTGTTGTTACACTACTAAAATCCATCCGTAATCCTCGTAGCATCCCATCCCACGTTACTACCTCAGATTTTTCAATAATACATTTATAGAAGCTGTAACAGACCAGTACTGTTGTCATTCATGTGTTGAATTCAAGTGTTGTCATTCACTTCATTTGGCAGTGTAGTTGTAAATTATGCAAAAAAAACCAGCAACAAAGACCCTAAACTTAATAACAAATGTAGTATGTAATGTCACATATTAAAATTTTGTCCTGAGCCAAAATTGATACCTAAAAGTTAGAAACTGATTTACATTATGAATTTATTAATAGGAGACCACCTGCCAATTGTGTAGTGATACAGCCTGGATCTCTTTTTCTTAAAAGAGTTAAAATACCAAAATTGTCCCTTAAAAATGATAGCTCTGCAGATAATAAATGACCATGACACATCTGGATACCAGGAACTACTGCTAATATAAATGGTCAGAACATATACAACTTGATGAAGAGTTCAAAATGATAAAGAGAAATATGTGATTCGTTTTTTTTAAAAAAAAAAGACTGATGTGAGTTGAACTGCAATAAGAATAAAGTGGTTCAGGATGATACAGATGAGAATATTTAGAGATAATATCATAAACTCATAGATGATATCTATAATAATAGCCAATACTTATTGAGTCCTTTTTATATGCCTTATATGTGTTATTTCATTTAATCTCCGCATCCCTACATGGTGAATACTATTATTATGCTCATTTCACTGACCAAGACCTAGAAGAATAGTTGCTTGCCCAAGTTCATATTTCCAAATCTACCAGGACATTGTACATCCAGATTTAAGCTTTTATGTATTGTACATCCAGATTTAAGCTTTTATACCTTTCACATTTAATTGTGGGTTTCAAGTGTTTACATTTATTTTATTTAGAATATATATTTTATTTTTGACAGAAACTATATCTTAAATCAAGATTCAATATAGTAAGCAAAGTTAAGTAGGGAACCAATAAATGTTTATTAACCTTTGATTAAGACTATTGTATTACAGCATCAAAAGACAAAAAGTATACTGCTTATATGCTTTCTCAATGAAATGATGGCATTTTTTTCCCATTTCTGTAGCAACGCATAGGCAAGTGTAGGCATCATGAAATTGTGTGATCTAATAACAGACCAGAATCTTATGAAAGCTGATAGTTTGGATCCCTAACAGTACTGAGCAGACTGGTAAAGTTTGAATGCATCTGATTCTTGAAATTGTGAAATTGCATGAGAGAGGGGAACCCAGAGAGTACATCATGAAAACCAGAGGAGAGAATTTCTAGAGGACATCTTAGCAACCTGCTGTCGCAAAAGAAATTGAAGGAATTGGTACACAAGTGTCAGGTGCTTCTGAAAGATTAAAGCGAAATTGGAACTGAGAAAGGCCGTGTAGTGATTTGGGCAGTAGTGACTTTGAAAAAAAGAGTTTCACTATAGTTGAGGGATATAGAGGCCAGAGGTGGAATATTACACCTGGAAGAAGTTTTAAATAGTTGTCTAGATTTCCTCTTTACATATAAAATGTCTGAGGTTCAGAGAGGTTAAATAATTTAAACTAGGTGCGTAGTTCGCAACAGGTGATGACTTTACCACTCAAGGGGCATTTGGCAATGTCTTGACATTTTTGATTGTCATAACTGGGGAAGGGTGTGCTACTGGCATCTAGTGGGTAGAAGCAGGGATGCTGTAAAACACCCTACAGTGCACAATAGCCTGCCCCTGTCGCTGTGATACACACACACACACACACACACACACACCAACGAATTATCTGGTCCCAAATGTCAGTATTTCTAAGGTTAAGAAACTCTTATCCAGATCACCAGCAGATGCTAAATCCAATATACTTGTAAGGAAGTAGAAATAATGGATATAGACTACTCTTCAGTAGTGAGTAAAATAGGGTGGCAGCTTCAAGAGGGGTTTTGGAATGTTTCTTTGAAGAGGAAAGCATACTTAGCATACTTGGGAAGAAACCAGTATACAGTGGAAGATATTAAGGGTAAAAGTTAGAAAGGGAAAAACTGAAGAGGCAAAGTCTGGACATAGATGGAATCAGACATTCAGTGTTAGGCAGCAGCCTCTGCGTTTTCTTACATCAGGTTAATTATCTTACTCTAAGCAGTATCAAAGGAGGGCTATAATCCTGATGTTAACAGTTTTGGAGCAAATATGTTTCTAGAAATAGAGAGTTAGTCTAAAAAAAACCTGTCTTTTAAAACAAATAATTTAATGATCCAATGAAGTTATAAAGTTATAATGATATACAGCATCTGTAACGTAAACTCTAAAGAGAGTTAATCTCATTTAGTGTTAGGTGTCTAGACTGCCCTAGACTCCATTCCAAGCCTCTCCTCCCACTATTTATATGACCTTGGCGAGTTTTTGAATCTCTCAGTCCCTATATCTTCATCTATGTAAAGTATTCAGTAAATGTTAGCTATTAAACAGGAGTTCCATGCAGTAACAGTTTGTCAGTAATCCTGTGATGATTTTACCCACAGAGGTAAAGAGGTGGAGATACTCTGTCAAACAAATATCACTTTTTTGTGTGTATGTGTGTAATTAATCATTTGGTTATATAACCTTTGGCTCCTGTAGTAAAGAGGTATGATTATTTGACTTACAATGGAACCCTTAGGGGAAAATTAGACATATTAAAATTATCTTTGTTTATAATTCTCAGGTTCTACTTATAATTGTACATATTTTGTATTCTTAAATAAATGGTTGATGTAATTTAGAAAAGTGCATACCCACCTTTCTCTTATATATAACGTACAGCTTTAAACGTTATATTTTAAGTATGTAAAAGTACACATGGGAATTTGTACCTGATGAACTACATCCTTTTTCTCAAGAATCCTAGGCTATGTCCATAGTAGGAAAAAAAGAACATCACATTTGTCCTTCTGTTATCAACTCTAGTAATGGACTTTATTTAAACAAAACTCTTCTGATGCTGGCTGACTCTATCTGCACTTAAGCTTCAGCTGTTTTCTTGTTTGTTGTTTGTTTTTTCAGATCAACAGAAACATTTAAAAAAGAACATGATCTTGACAGTCTTATTAACGAAATATTTGAAGAGCCCAACTTTGACAAAAAATGCTTTGTAAGTCAAATGTTCTAAATGTACAGTAATTGTTTCATTATCTCAAGACATGTTTAGAAAATAGTCTGAAAACTTATTAGAATACACAAGTATCTATAGTCCTTTGGATTCTGAGAAATACAATTATTTAAAGAAATTATTCCACTTAGATTTAAATAAGAAAAAAATTAGAAACTGTGTTTTGTTTTTCATTTCTCAGCAAGAATGAGAAATTAGAAAAGCCGTTGAACAAAAGTCAACTTGCAGATGAAGTTGGTTACTTGTATTTATTTGTATACTCTAGGAATACTTTTCTAAAAGACCAAAATCAGCTTTCATTATAGGAATGTGCTTAGCATCTCAAATGCTCTGCCGTTGCTCTCATCCCATGAACTAATCAGTTAAGTTGGTAGTATTTTATTTTTTTAAATGCTTATATATCTATATCAACTTTATAAAGGCTCATAAAATAATATAACAACCACCTATATATTTACTAGTCATACTGAACGTATCTTAACATTTTGCCAGATTTGCTCCTCTGGATTTTTTTTTTTTTTTTTTTTTGCCACACCATGTGATTTGTGGGATTTTAGTTGCCTGACCGGGCATTGAACCCAGGACACAGCAGTGAAAGCGCTGAGTCCCAACCACTGGATCGCCAGGGAACTCCCTGGACTTTTTTTAAAGAAATAAAAATTATAGTTTAAGAACTCTCCAAATCTTATTCTACTGCCTTCCTTCCCAAAGGTAACCATTAGCCTTTCCATCCATACTTTTATACTTTTATTCCGTATGTATGTAACCATAAACAATTTAAACTAATGTATAGCAGTCCCTTACGTAACTCCACAGTTTATCTACATCCCTGGTGATTAGACATTTTGATTATGCCAAGTTGTTGCTCTTACAAACAGTGCTTCATCAAATATCTTTGTATGTCTTTTTTTTTTAACCCATGTGTAGGAGTTTCTCTAGGATATATAAACCTAGGAAGTCGCAAGGTGCTCATCTTCAACTTTTCTACCCATTGCCAAAATGTTTCCCAAAGCGACTGTCTTATTTGTATTCTTCTCACCAGCAGTGATGAGAATGTATATGCTTTCATTTTTACCAGTTTGGTAGGCACAGAATATATTTGTTAGATATATATATATATGTTAGAAAGAGACCAAATGGAAGTCTAAATTACAAGGACCACAAGGAAAAAAATCTAAGAAATAAATATAATACCAAAGAGGGTTGGTTTGTTTGTTTTTAAGGTAGGGAAGATTAAAGCAAGACAGTGGACTAAAAATAACTAGGCAATGATTGTGTTAAGATTATGGATATGGGCCACTTCTTTTTTTGTCAGACTAAAATTTAAGTGACTGGTATAGATCTTAAGCTTTGTATTTCTGTGTGCCAGAGGGGAGAGGAGTGGGAGAGGTGAGTGAAATACATGAGGGATGTACAAACTTGCAGTTACAAAATACATGAGTCACAGAGATGAAATGTACAGCATGAGGGATATAGTCAATAATACTGTAATAGCTCTGTATGGTGACTAGACTTTCTGTGGTGATCATTTTGTAATGTATAGAAATACCAAGTCAGTATGTTTTACCCCTGAAACTAACATAGTGTTGTGGGTCAATTATACTTCAATTAGAAAAAGAAAGAACAAAAATAAAACCAAGTTTAAAAAATCTTAATTTCTCTACATTCAACATTTTCAGTTCATCTGTGGTAAATTAATAAGCTGATGGCCTAGTTGAATAACATGTCAACACAATAGCAATGGTGTTGAATACTCTGCAAACAATGCATCATAAATGCTGAATAGCAATACTAATTTAATTAGTGGTAGGAAAAAAACTACATGATGTTATTCATTGATCATCTGAGCGATTCATTATTTAGTAAGCACTACAGGGTATGTATCTGTGTGTGAGGCACTGGTCTCTTTGGTTCAAGGCATTTCAGAAAGGGAAGGAAATACTTCTCTAAAGAAGTATTAGAGAAGATATACTAATCTGAAATAAAAATAGCTCTTATAATCATGAAGAATAAGCTTTTATGCACTTCTCCTGTGTGCTCCCTTTTTGAAGTTAGTTATTATATCCAGTTTTCCAGCCTGCAGGGGAGAAAGCAACCCAAGTAAACTTCTGGAGGAAAGCAGATCAATGTAAAACACCGATTGGATGAGGAAAGGAAGTGTCTGTGAATTGCTCGTCCATATGCCCACCTTGTCCTCAGAGGCCAGATGCTCTTGAGAGTATTGGTCCCTCCTCCATTGCTCGCCCATCCTGTTGTGTTTCTTTTTTTTCTTAATTTAAGTATAGTTGATTTACAATATTACATCAGTTGCAGGTTGTTTTGTTCGTTAACCACTCTCAGACTCACACAAGAAAGCCCAGAAACAACAGCAGATGTCCCAGTGTGCCAGCCTTGAGTTGTAAACACAAGCCTGGATGGCACATGGAGTGTGCTCCCAAAGACAAAAAGAGACTTAGGCACATTATTACTTTTCAGCTATGCACCAAAAATGTTTCCAGTTCTGTTTAACATCAGTTTTATTCAACAAATAAAAGAGTTAAGAGAAATAGTCAAGTATTTTTGCCTCCATTAAATTTCCTCACCTACTAGGTAAATTGATGGCATGTCTCTGCATAGTTTAAATTGCCTTTTCTCCATCCTACTTCCTTTCCTTGGCGGTGGTCCTAGCATGTGGTCGGCCATGTTGTTTGGTACCTTATACCAGTTAACACTTAATAAATGCTTGCTAATGATGATGTTATGTAACCATATAGGAACTACTGTATGGTTGTGACTAGGTAGCTCTACATTTTCCTTGGACATCTAATGGTTGATACCATTTCATCTGATCAAAATTAATATTCCTGAAGTTACCCAGGAGTTTGGTTAGTTTATTTTTAGTTCAGGTGAGTACCATTCACAGCCTTTAAAATGAGTCTGAGGTTTTTTTACTCCTCAATTGAATTTTTCCAGGATGAAGTTTTAAACAGCAGCTCCTTCATATTAAATCATTGAACTCTAGTATTAACTGAAGAGTTATAAAGTGACTCTAAATCTTAGCATGCTAATAATGGCAGTATATCAATTTTCTAGACTAAATGTTAGCATAGTAATTCGTAAATTTCTCAGGGAGGTCTGCTTCCCTTTTGCCTTTAAAGGGTTTTGATCATTGTTTTCATTTCAGAAACTTTAAAATCATAGGAAATTTTAAGCCATTTTTAAGATATCCTTGTTATAAAATAAAGAATATTAGTTTTCATGTTACAATTCTCTAAGTTACCCTTGGCCTTTTATTGTTTTGTTTTTTTAACAGAAATTAAAATCTAAATCTTCAGGTAACACATCTGTCAGAGCTTCCATTCAAGGCCCTGGTAAGAGGTAAGTGGGGATTGTTTTGGTGAATTATACACACTGATGAGCATGGTCTAGTAGATTTTGTTACCGTTTAACAACATTGAGCAACAAAGCACCACTGGTCGGCTTTCAGGAGACAGACCAACAGCAGCATTTTTCAGTGTTCTTATGGTCTGTGACTCCTTAGTGTAAAGGAACTTGAATGGGAGGTTATTGCTATTGTAAATAATTTTCTGCTGCATAAAAAAAAAAAGTGTGAATGGTTTCTCAAAATTAATGTTCTGTTATATTCTTCAGTATTTACTTTGTCCCTTACATTATTTGGCAAACACATTTTTCTGCGACTCATTTTAACTCCTTGAGTGTTCCTGAATATACAGGTTTTATCCAATAACACACTGACCCTGAAATAAATACCTCTTCCTTGAAATAGTTGGCTTGCTCAGGAAAATATACAATTTGATTACAAGAATATAGAGTCAATGAGGCCAAATTAACTTCTCATGTTTCTTTTATGTTTTAATTTTATTTTTCTTCCATCTGTTGAACATGTCCAGCTGCAGCCCAGTATACCTTGGTGGAAGCGCTGTTCCATGTGGGATTGGGACAAATACTTCACAGAGGTAAGATGTCAGAAATATGTTATACTTGCTTAATTAGTTTTTTCCAAATTGATACCCTGTTAAAACATAGTTCTTATCATCTTGGCATGAGTCTGTTTCATAATAAAAGGCATATTTTGTTAGCCAGTCTAACTAAGAACACTTTACTGAAATGCTGATTATTATTGGGTGATAGTTGTTAAAAGCTATGGTGTTGGGTATGTGTTGTTCATTGTGTTGACACCCTTCTTTAAGAGCCACTTGAAGTGCCTGGATCACTTCCATCCCAGCTTGGTTTCCACAAGACACCAGGAGTTGAGCTTCTATCTTGCCATTTTTTCCTTCCAGGCAGTGAAAACCAGTGAGTAGGACAGGTGAACTATGTGATGTGTCACCCACACTGCCTTGGCCAGTCAGCATGAGAAGCTGTGGGTCTGTAGTACCCAAGGAGTTCTTAAGCACAGTCTCTTGATTTTACATATTTCAAAAGGAGAAAGCCTCCTTTTGTTGTCTCTTCCCCAACCCTCCTTTCACCCAGTATCTCACTCAGTACCTCTTTCACGGCAATCTTATGGTCATGATACTACCTACCCCAAGCCCCTATCAGCCTCAGACTCCTAGCCTATTCCATTGTCATTGTCGTAAAGTGGAGAAACAGATCGATTTTCAGCAATTTTATTTTTTTATTGAAGTACAGTTGATTTACAGTGTTGTGTTAATTTCTACTGTACAGCAAAGTGATTCAGTTATACATATATATACATTCTTTTTCATATTCTTTTCTATTATGGTTTATCACAGGATATTGAATATAGTTCCGTATGCTATACAGTAGGACCTTATTGTTTATCCATTTTATATATGATAGTTTGTGTCTGCTAATCCCAAACTCCCAAGCCATCCCTCCCCCACCCACCTCCCCCTTGGCAACCACAAGTCTGTTCTCTATGTCTGTGAGTCTATTTCTGTTTCGTAGATAAGTTCACTTGTGTTGTATTTTAGATTCCACATATAAGTGATATCATATGGTATTTGTTTTTCTCTTTCTGACTTACTTCACTTGGTATATAATCTCTAGGCCCATCCATGTTGCCGAAAATGACATTATTTCATTCTTTATTATGGCTGAGTTGTATTCCATTGTATATATGTACCACATCTTCTTTATCCATTCATCTGTCGATGGACATTTAGGTTGTTTCCATGTCTTGTCTGTTGTAAGTAGTTCAGCAAATCATTTTACTGCCCTGTTAAGTTTGGTTCTGTTTTTATAGAGGCCTACTTAACTAGATTATTATATTTTGTCTAGTTATTTCTAAAGCACTTTTTCATTTTCTGATAAAAGAAGTAAAAGACTGAGCTGTATGATTGCATTCTGATCACGTTTCAGGAGAGATAACCATTATATTGAATAATGGAAGTGGGATCCAAAAGGACATTGTTGGAGGGTTGTGGTAGAGCTGGCCTAGATCCGAGGAGGCCTGGAAAAAAAGGGCTATAGGACCAGAGGGAAACTGGGAATCTGGGGAAGCCTAGACCAGGAACACCAGGCAGCAGACAGGCTATAGCAACCCACAGGGGTGATGCCTGCTGTGAGGGCTGTAAATAAAGAGTTGATAGCACCTGAATCGTCGTGCGTTGAGGACTGTCTATTCAAAGGATTAGAGACACACACTGCCCTTAGAGAAGAATACAGTCTGGCTGCTTATCAATCCTGACTTACTGTGTCTACCCAGTTGGATTTGTCTCAGTCATTGCCAGACCACTCTGCCTCGAATCCAGGCTTCCCTCAAGTCATCCTTGAGCTATACGGCAAACGTTTCCTAGTTACCATCCACTTCCATCTTCTGTAGTCTCACCCACATAGAGCATTAAAGAAAATATACCTAACATAACATTTTGAGCACCTCTCCCCTGTTCAGAAGGAAAATGAGAGCTGCCATCTGTCTCATATTAACTCTAAACTCATTGTTTGCTTTACCAAATTGTTGTTCTTCCTCTTCTCTTTTTAGTTCTTTCACCTCCAGTTAAAGCCTGGGCTAGATACTCTACTTCCACTAGAACACTTGTTATCCTTCTACTTTCCACTTATATTTTTCTACCTCTGAGTATTTTTACACTTACTCCCTGTCTAGAATGACACTCCTTTCTAGTGCATGTCCCCACTGTCTTACCTGCTTAATTCACTTACTGTAGACTCATTTTGTCATTCTGTTTGAACTTCCTTTTCCTTTTCTTTTTTTAAATATTCATTGAATGCCCTCTATGTCCTAGGTACTAGATACCAAAAAAAGATAAAACACTGGCCAGTAGAGAAACTGATAAAGAAACAAATGATTATACCCAGGGCATGAAGAAAAAGGGCTCTGATGACAGAATACCTAAGTTCAGATATTCACTCTGCCTCTTACAAGCTGTGAAGCCTTGAGAAGGGATATAATCTTACAAAACCTCAGTTTCCTCACCCATAAATACTTTAGTTTTTATGGGTGAGGAAACTGAGTTATTGTAAGGATTAAATGAAATAATACATTAAAATTGTGCCCATGTTGCAGGTCAGATAGCTACTATAGGTACAGTTGTTTGGAGTTGTTTGTGGGTATTTCTCATCTGTTTGTGCTGCCTTCTCATTGTGTTATACCTCAGCTGCAAGAATCCTATATTCTACTACTTTTCCATTTTATCTCAGGAAATATCTCTATATGTTCTGGTTTACTTCCAAGAGTAAATATTTTATTAAGATGCTCTTTTATGTAGTATATTTTTACATGTACTTTGATTTAGTTCTAGCACAGAAGAATCTCGTGCCAGATGGAATTTCAGTGTATGTCTATTATATAACATTGATCCATGAGAATACCACAATCTTTCAACCCCATTCCTACCTTTTGCACAGTGACAAGAAGGGAAAACACATACAATTTGCATATATATGCACAGGTAAATGTTTATATTCACAGATCTTCTTCACCCATCACAAAGATACTAATCATTGACCACCTTCTTCATGACATAGATCAACACACACAGAAAGATAAGCACATACATACGCATGTGCATGTAAAATATTATATGTATGAAGTACTTTATACTGTCCAGAGCACTTTTTTGTAAGTATATGTGTATTGGTTCACCTGCTTCACAGGGAAAAACCAAGATGCAGATAGAGCAAGAATTTTTAACCCCATTTTATAAATGAGGAAATTGAGGCACTGATGTTAAATTCATTAAGCACGTATTAATTCGTCATGTCCTTGCTAAGTCCTAGGCTTTGAGTGAACACATTGTGGTGAACAAATAAATAGACACTTCCCTGCCCTCAATGAGCTTTCAGTCTAGATGAGGAAAGAGACTTTAATTCCACAAATAACTATTTAATTTCTACATAATATGTAATGTGAAGGGTAAGTACAGAATACTGTAAGCATAGATAATCGGCATCCTAACTAATATGAAGTGTTAGGGAATGCTTTCCTAAGCAAATAACATTTAATCAGACTATGATATGATAAATAAGTAGGAATTAAGCAAAGACAGGGGAGCGTTGGAGCCAGAGGACCCACCGTGTTAGACGATCCCTGAGCTGGAAGGAGCCAGGGGTGTGGGAGGAACAGGGAGCAGCCAGGTGAGCTGGAGTGTAGTGAGTGGGGGAAAGAATGGCTCCTGGTGGGGCTGGAGAGGTAGACAGGGGACGTTTGGTTTGGGGTCCCCTGGAGGATTTTAGAAAAATACGTCCTATAGCAGTGGAGGCCATTGGGTTGTTTGGGGTTTTTTTTTAAGCAGATAGGGATGACGTAATCATATTTGTGTTTCTAAAGAAAGAAATTTTGGTTCCAGAATGGAAAATGGATTGGAAGTTGGAGGGACAAGACAGGGAGACCAGTCAACAGGCAGTAGGTACCGGTGGTCCAGGAAAGAGACAGGGATGGCAGCTGTGACCTAAGTGGTGGCAGTGGCTGTAGGGAAAAAGGGTCACACTTGAGATATTTAGAACATAGAATTGACAGAATTCAGTGATTAAATGGCTGTTGGAGGCACGAGAGAAAGTTGTCAAGAATGACTCCCAAGGCAAGGACTCCAGCGTGTAACTTGATGCCTAGTCCATTATGCCTTCTAGTATACCAATTTGCAGACGCTTTTATAATGTATGTAAGAGGGAAGCCGCTTTTGCTATTGCAGCTGTTGTTTTCCAGCTGCCCAAACAGCAAGACTCCCCAGTCTACTGTGTAGATCTGAAGGATTTGACTGAGAACCAGGGTCTGTGCAGAAGACTATATTGGGCTATATTTGGGACATTCCCACCACTAACATCTTTAAAATAGTAAAGATTCTACTTACTAGCCTGATAAAAGGACAAAGCTGTTGATGACACTTCCACGTTTGTATTTACTCACATTTTAGAGGAAAGACCTGACAATTTATCTTTCATTGGAACCATGACTTTATGTTAGATATTCTTTTATATATAGTTATAAAAGAAAAATATATTTAAGCCCTGAAAATAAGCACTGATTTACATGCCTAGGACATGAAGGAAATCGAGTGTGTTCTGCCAATTTTTCATGTGTTATGTTTGTTTGATTTTTGGATCAAGCTCTGATTTGAGAGTAATCTCGAATGATTTTAGAGTGTAAAGATTTGAATCTTTTACCCACTTGGTGTAAAGGGGAAGAGCAGTAGCAAAGCGTGGTGGCATTAATAAGATATAGATAAAACCAAGGTGTTATTTTTCAAGCCAAATTGAATTTTACTCTCCTCGTTATTTTTTAAACTACTTGCAAGCCTAGATTATTCCATAGACTGGTATAATAATGGCCTAATAGAGTGAATCGTAGCAGCAGAATGATTTCTTAGCTGCAAGATAGTTTTATTTTTCTCAAAGGACAGTGTTTGTAGGAAAATGTGGTAGTGTGAATAGATTTGAATAAACTGCTAAATTTTAAATTAAAAAGCTGTATTTAACATTATGGTTGAAATTTTACACATACAAAATGTCAGGAAATTCTAAATTATAGTTCCCACAACAGCAGTAATTCAGCCAAATTGCACATATGTATTAAGGCATTAAAGTTAACACTCTGTGCAATCATGTAATAAATACATATGCATAAGAAAGCAAGTTATAGCAGCTTTGGGAACCATCATTTTGCATTTCCTGACTTGTACATTCAAAATCCAAGTTGAAATGTGTACAAATGTAATTGTGTTGAATTTCCATATGTACAAATTCAACTTCATAAATTGCTAACAGTTTAAAAGGAAATACGGAATTGTTTATGAAACTTAAGATTTTAAGTGTTTAATTATTGTTGTGATTAATGTTTTTAGAAATACAAAGCATTCATTCTCAAAGAAACTTTCAGGCCAAAATATATTTGCAATTTTGAAGTTAAGTTATCTGAGTTTTAGAGGGAAATAAGTGAAAAAAAATATAGTGATGTGTTTTATTTTATGTTTTAATTGCAGAAGTATTATATGCTTTTTGAAAAAAATAAAAAGTCAAAATGTATAAGGAGAAAGATAGTACTCTCCTTCCTTCCTCTCCATTCCCAGCCCTCCTGAGGCAACCAGTGATAGCTGCATGGTATATTACCTTCCACATTTTTCTCCATGTTCTTACAAACTTATTATAAACGCCTATACAGGAAAATTGGCGGGGTAGTTTTTACAAAAACAGGATCGTGTTATATATGTTATTGTGTACCTTGCCTTGTGCACCTCTGTGTCAGTAGTTAAATCTAATTAACTCTTTTATCAACTGCCTAATATTCCATAGTATAAACGTTATTCAGTCTTTTCCCTCTTTGATAGCTATCCAGGTGGTATCCTGTTTTTTGCCACTTCAACAGCACTGCAGTAGAAATTATTCTTGAGATACACGCCTATACTCTGGTGCTTTTATTTATATGTAATATATTCCCCAAAATGGGATTGCTAGTGCAGCAGCTAGGTATAATTTTAATCGTAAAATAATGCCAAGATTTTTCCCAAAAGGTTATAGCAGTTCACATATAGTCTGAGAGTGCTAATTTTTGCTAACTTAATTGGGTTAAATATATATTTCATGGTTGCTTGAAATTTTAATTCTTTATGTAGTATTTTAACTTTTTAATGAATGCTGTATGCCAGACACTGTCATGAGCACTTTATCAATATTAACTTGGTTAGCTCCTCATAATTCTTCTATGAGGTGTGCATTATTATTCCCATTTTACAGATAGGGAAGCTGAGTCACAGAGAAGTTAAGTTACTTGACTACAGTTACACAGCTAGGGAATCAGCATTTGAATGTAGGCAATCTTATCTACACTCTTTAACTACTAATCTATGCTACCTATATTAGTGACATAGAATTATATTTTTAGGTTTTTTTTCTTTGTTGTCATTTGTAAGCACGCTTTATCAGTATAAGTATTTGACTATGTGTTGAAAATGTTTTCTTTCACTCTATTATTGGTCTTTTCCCTTTGTTTTTGGTATCTTAAAAACTCTTGTTATTTCCTTTTACTTTCTAGATGATCAAATGTATCTATATTGATTCTAGTTTTAAAATACTTCAAACAATGGAGAAGTTTTCTTTAAATCACAATTATTATACAAATCAAATGGTTTGCAGCAGCAATTCATAATTCTTACCATATATTATCATTTTACTCCTGAAGTTACTATGTACTATATGAATTTTGAGATTTGCTTGGCATTCGGTTCCTCAGGTTGTCACTGAGTACCCGTTATGTGCTGAGTATCGTTCTAGCAGTTCTACCCTCTCTCATCAGCAGCATTTTTCCCTTCACTGCATCTTTGCCATCAGTATACAAACCTGCTCTTTTTCCTTCTTAAATATAACCTGCTCTTAACCCCACTTCCTTTACCAACTACCACTCCACTTAAAGAAACTGCTTAGATGTACCTTACCAGTGAAGCCTATGCAGACTCTTGTATTTAAAATTATAACACACTTCCTCCCAGTACTTTCAATTTTATCGACTCTACTTTTTATTTCATTTAAAGCACTTTTTACCTTCTAACATGCTACATAATTTATGAGTATTTCTTCTCGAATTAGAATCTAAGCTGTTTGAGGACAGAATCTCACCAGCACATAGTAGTCTTTCAGTAAATACTTTTTAAATGAGTAAATGAATACATTAATGCCAAGTAGTGGGGAAACAGAAAAAAATAAGATATTGTCCCAGCACAGAGAAGATATTGTCCCAGCATTTCAATACAATGTGGCAAATTCTGTGATAGAAGCATCCTGAAATTTTCATTAGGAAGGGAAACACGTAAAGAAGGTAGCTTAAGTGAAGATCTCCCTCAGACAAATTTGAAAACCATTGAACTAAAAGATCTACACATCCATTTTTTTTCTTTTATATATGTAAATATACATATGTGCATATATGTATCAGTATGCAAGATCTTAGTAAAATAGGTAGGTTTGTGCAGAAATTTAACCCGAAAGTTCAAATAGGTAATCAGACCAATAGTATAAAAATTTATACTCCGATTCATCTTTACTTTTCTGTTGTTTACTCAGTAATCTGTAATATGTGGTATAGTCTATGAATAAATCAGCATATTTTCATATTTAAATTTAACAGGAATTTCTAATGTACAGTTCTTTTTCTCTGAACAGAGCGTGTGACCATCTGCGTTGTATAGCCTGTGATTTCTGGGTAGTAAGCTACGATGACTATGGGTGGGACAAATCATGTGATTACCTGTTTCTCAGGTATGTTTCTAAAGAACTTCACTCTGTGAAAAATGTACTTAATATACAACTTTATATTTCTTACTGTGCAGTAATGCCTCTTGGTGGCCTTGGCCAGATTGTGTGGCCTCCACCTCTTTGATATTTCTCGCATCATCTCCTCCTTTCCATCTGTCTGCTGTCAGCCTAGTTAAGGACATGTTACTTCTGGACAGGAGTTCAGAAGTAGCCTCCTCACTGATTTTCCTGTGTACAGTCTCTTCTTCCAGACCACCCTTCACTTGCTGAGAATTAAAGCATAACTCTGAGTATGCCATCCTCTTGCCCAAAACCCTTCTGCTTACAGAATAATGTCCAGATTCCTCAGCATGGCATTCAAGACCTTCCATAATCCAGTCCCCAACTATCTATCACCCAGCTTTGTTTGTCTTTCCATGGTATACTTTTCATCTTTGCAAGATTTTAGCTACATCAAAACAATGCTCCCGGGGCTTCCCTGGTGGCGCAGTGGTTGAGAGTCCGCCTGCTGATGCAGGGGACACAGGTTCGTGTCCCGGTCCGGGAAGATCCCACATACCGTG
The DNA here is from genome assembly GCF_005190385.1 of Monodon monoceros. Taxonomy (NCBI): domain Eukaryota; kingdom Metazoa; phylum Chordata; class Mammalia; order Artiodactyla; family Monodontidae; genus Monodon; species Monodon monoceros. The sequence continues at coordinate 38,246,447 of NW_021703770.1, forward strand.
GAGTGGCTGGGCCCGTGAGCCATGGCCACTGAGCCTACATGTCCGGAGCCTGTGCTCCGCAACGGGAGAGGTTACAACAGTGAGAGGCCTGCATACTGCAAAAAAAACAACAACAAAAACAACAACAACAAAAAAAAAAGCAATGCTCCCATAATGCTCTCATTCCCTATGACTTTGTATAAACCCTCCACCTCTTGGGCTACCTTCCCACCATTTTATCTATCTATGCCCTACCTGTCCCTCAGGGTATGGTTCATTGCTTATCTTCTGTGATTCCCTTACCACTCTCTCAACTTGGAAGTAAACTCATCCTCTTCCGTGTCCACAGCACGTTGTACCAGTTATAGCACTTACTGTAATAAAAGACTGAAAATATCTTAGGTTGGTGTATGTCTGCCTCCCTCCTTGTCGTTGGGATAGTATCTTACTTATATTTTTGTAATTTGTACATCCTTAAATACTCAGTGAATACCTAATGTTTTTAAGTTATAAAAATGTATTTGAACTATACATTCACATTTTCAAATAAAAATTAAGGGCTAAAAATTAGTAAAGTATGCATATCATGCATTTTTGGCCCCCCAAACCTGTGCCTAAGCAAAGACTATATTTTCAGATACAAGTCATCAGAATTATTGCAGCACTCTTCAGTAGCATAAAGAAGACAGTGAGAGGCTTTCTTGACACCTCTCTGGCATCCATTCTCATGTAAATCTCTAGGAGTCTCCTCTAGTGTTAATGTAAGAGTTTTTAAGCTTTTCACATCAAGAACTGTTCTGAAAATCTGAATCCTCTCAACATACGCACAGAAAAATTCAAATATGCAGATACATAGAAAAATTACAATTTGAGAGATTTCATAGTACCCAACCCAAATAAAGCCTAGTGTGGTCCCAAAATCCCAGGTCAAGAGCCCATACTCTGGGGCTCTGAAGCTCAGATTAAGAAATGTAGACTGTAAAGTGGTAGATGAAACCATGAAACTGGATGATATTACCCAGAAAGGTGACTTGGAAGCCCGTCAGTGAATGCAGAGTTAAGGGATCATTTAGTTAAGATAGGAGATGCTGGGACTTCCCTGGTCCAGTGGTTTCCTTAACCGCTGGTCCAGTGGTTAAGAATCAGTCTTGCAATGCTGGTTCGATCTCTGGTCAGGGAACTGAGATTCCAAATGCTGCAGGGCAACTAAGCCCACGTGCTGCAACTAGAGAGCCCGCATGCCGCAACTACAGAGCCCACACACTCTGGGGCCCATGTGCCACAACCAGAGAGAAGACCGCACACCACAACGAAGAGCCTGCATGCCACAACGAAAGACCCCACGTGCTGCAGCTAAGAACTGACACAGCCAAAGATAAATAAATAAATAAATAAATATTTAAAAAAAAAAGATAGGAGATGCTCTGATGTTTATATTGTGGGGGGGTGGGGAAGACAAGAGAAGGGAAGGTCATGTGAGTAACAAGGTCCTAGAGGCTTTGGGGTCTAGAGTGCTGATGGAAAGTGGGCCTTGGATAGGAAGAGGCTGCCTCTGTGCCTGGGTGGAAAGAGGTCATATACTGATGTGTTCAAGGGGAAAGCTAGGAAATGGAGGCCTTTTCACATCTCACTGCCTGATTTTGTGAATGAAGATGTGATCTGCTTGAAAGTAGAGGGGAGATGAAACACTTGAGGGCAATAAGTGTGTCCTAGCTTTGACAAGTTCTAGAACTTTCTTAAAGAAGTATAAGCTATACTTGACCATCCTGCCATAATAGCTAAATAAAATGCTCTTATTTTTCTATGAAACTGTGTTTGCTTTATGGGAAATAATGAAGTTTTCTTTCTCAGCTTTTAAAATGTATTAATTATTGATAGTTCCTTGGCTTTCATGATTCCTATTCCTGAAATCTCTAAGTATTCAATCAAGTGTCACATGTTAAGTTTGTCAAAATATATTGCAGATTGAATAAAGGACAGTCCTTCATTTAACCGTTTAGTTTTCATTAAACACATTTAGTTTTGTTCCGCTTTTTTCTTTGCAGTAAAACTTATTCAGTTCTTCCCCTATCTCACTGTAACCTTAGCTAAGTTGCTCAGCTGGTCGAAGTCTCAGTTTCCTGAAGTCAGACAGTTGGCCTGGAAAATCTCTTAGGTTTTGTTAGGGTCTAACTAACCTCAATTGTGCCTGAATTTTGTGCAGTACTGAATGTGGTGCCCATTGGCCACCAGAGGGCACTTTGTTTCCTGCTTTCTGTTGCAGTGACATCAACAAGTAACAGTTAACAGTGTATTTCTTTCTTTAAAAATACTTATACTGTATTTCATCATTTCACTATGTATGTTTTCATCATTTCACTTTGAATTTTTCATTTTCTTTTGTCATGGAATATTTACATAAATTCAGTACATGGATTATGAAAATCATAATTGATTTTCTATTAATTAAATATAACTTCTGCAGTCTTTTTTATAATAGCATCAAGTATGATGGTTATCGTTTTTCATGAGTTCTGCGCATAGGTTTAATTATGTTAAAATTACTGACATCTATTTCAGGATAGGCGTTTGTTTTGTTTCTGGTAGTGTACGGAAATAAGCAGTTCATTGAAACAAATGAGATATAATATGAATTCAACACATAGAAATAACAAGCACTTTTTCTCTATTAATGAAAACTTTCTATAGTTAACCCATCAGAAGCCTGTTATGTTTATGCCTCTTATATGCCCTCCATTTGCCACACTGCTGGCTTTTTTTTTTTTTTTTTTTTTTTGCGGTACATGGGCCTCTCACTGTTGTGGCCTCTCCCGTTGCGGAGCACAGGCTCCGGACGTGCAGGCTCAGCGGCCATGGCTCACGGGCCCAGCCGCTCCGCAGCACGTGGGATCTTCCCGGACCAGAGCACAAACCCGTGTCCCCTGCATCGGCAGGCGGACTCTCAACCACTGCGCCACCAGGGAAGCCCCTCCACACTGCAGGCTTTTAAAATATGGCACAGGTGAGTATTTGAGGTAGGAGATGAACCACCATCTTTTCCACTCTGTTCTTATATCATGTAGTCTCTGGTAAGACAGATCAATAATTCTTCTCTTTAGGTCACTGTGTTCTGCAACAGCCTTAATAAACAGACCTAGAGGATTGCCATTTAAAAACATTGAAATCCTCAGAAAGAGAACACCAAAGTGTATCTTCTGTTTTTCATGTGAGAGCACCAGGTAGTTTAGCGTTTGGATGTTGTGAAGATAGGAAAATAAAGCAGTTAGAATTTCTTTTTTGTTTTTTTAAGTCATTAAGCACTGAACAAAGCTACTATGCTAAAACCTTCTTATTTTACTAATAGGAACAATATGCCAGAATTCCACAAATTAAAAACAAAGTTGGTAAAGAAGAAAGGAACACGGGCATACGCCTGCCAGTGCAGCTGGAGAACCATTGAAGAACTGACTGACCTTCAGACGGATCATCACCTTCGCTGGGTTTGCGGTAAACACTAAGAATGCAGACTTTCCACATTCAGACAAATGCATCCATGAGAACAGTCTCTGTTAATTGTCACAATATTTAGGTAAAGGTACATAGTATCATGCCCTTTGGAAAAGACAGGAAATTTCATTTAATGGCTTTACAAATTTTCAAAGACCAAATGGACTTGGGAAGATAATGTGCTTTTAACATTTTGGAATTATTCCTTTTTGATATATGGACATTTCACTTAGTAAGTAAGGTAACAAGTTATCCAAATACTCCTTTGCTAGCCTGTCCCCTGTTAAATAGAAATTTCATTGTGGAGTTTCATACAAATATATAGCCTTTCAGTAGCAACTGCAGTACTACTGACTGCTAATATACTTAGCGTAAACATTCCTCGTTATAGCAGTTAAAAGGGATAAAGCTGGCCCTGCAGAGAGGTCACTGAGGGGTGTACACATCACCTCTTCCAGTCAGATCTGTTGTTAGCAAAGATCATAATTTAGACATGTCAGAAACCATGTGATCAGTGGCTAATTGAAGGGTTTTCGGGAGTATAGGTATATTGTAGGTGAAAACACTGCCTGTATCTGATCTAACTTCACCAATTCAAAGCAGTACTATGCACAGTAGTAAGTATATATTACCAGTTTTAGCTTATTTCTCCTCCTTTTGTTCATTTAGATATCAGAAGTTATTTAGTTTGCTCTTTTAGCAAGTATTCATTTCTACGTAAAAGTGGGTTTTTTTTGATGCACCTAAAAGTACAAGGGAAAAATCCTAATACAGACAGGTCATTTTTGGATTTTCCAAGTACCTTCTTGCCTTTAATGCCCTAAAACTCCATTGAGTAAAGAGAACAGCAAGTAAAATATTTTCTCAGGCAGCCTGTTGATCTTTCTGGTAGGATCAGGTTGACACACTGTTTATTGGTGAGTACATGAAAAAAGAAAGCATAGCTGAACCAACAGGAACCTGTTGGGCTCCTTCTTAATATGTCTAAGACTTGAGGAGCCCTACAGTAGCAGCACATTCAAAAGATCGGTTACCTCAAAATTACCAGCTCGCAGCCCCATCAAGAGATTCCAATCTGCCAGAAGCTCTTTACCGCCTGTGTCTAATATATTGTTCAAATGCATGACACAGGCTTGCTGAAAGGGAGGGACTGAAGCAAAGTTATGATCTGCGTACTTATACTGAATCTGTTCCAGCCATTTTACTCAGGCAAAGAAAGATCTGGTCATTAAACTCCTTCTCCTAACCGTGACACATTTGCATATGTGTATCACTTGCTCCAGTCAGTCTAGTATTCCAACAGGATAAATCTCATTGTGGCAGATACTCACATTTTTTGTATTAAGAATATGTTTACCAATCTCATCTTTCAATAAAAATTTTTTACCCCCTAAACTTTTATCTCAATGTAATTGTGTCAGAAACATAGTGGGGGACTTCCCTGGTGGCGCAGTGGTTAAGAATCCACCTGCCAATGCAGGGGACATGGCTTTGAGCCCTGGTCTGGGAAGATCCCACATGCCACGGAGCAACTAAGCCTGTGTCCCACAACTACTGAGCCTGCGTTCTAGAGCCCGCGAGCCACAACTACTGAGCCTGCACGCCACAGCTACTGAAGCCCACATGCCTAGAACCTGTGCCCTGCAACAAGAGCAGCCACCGCAATGAGAAGCCTGCACACCTCAGTGAAGAGTAGCCCCTGCTCACCGCAACTAGAAGAAGCCCGCGTGCAGCAACGAAGACCCAATGCAGTCAAATAAATAAATACATACATACATTTTAAAAAAAAATTGATCCTTTTAAAGAAAATAAAAAAGGAAACGGGGATTTGGATTGAAGTTGCCTATTTCAAAAATTAGCAAAGCAACAAGATCCACACATTCAGAACCTCATGGAATTTGGCACATTTAATCATAATGGTGATTTTTTTTAATTTAAATGAGCAAATTTACTAAATTATGGATTTGAAATTTTTTTCCACTTTTATTATTTCATCATAACTATTCTATAACTTAGATATGTTGCCCATGTTTGGCATTCCATAACATAATAATTATAATAATTAGTTCTCTAATGTCAGAAATGTATAAATGAGTTCATATTTTTGTTGGCAATTTACTTTATAAACTTTTTAATATTGTATAATTTTTAATCGAAAATGTAGAAAGAATATTATGTTTATATACAAATGTATAGATTATTACCAGTTGTAATTTAAGCCAAAGTGCAGCTATTTTAGTATCAATGTAGAAGAACAGTATAGTTTCTAATCAACTATAATTTTTAAGGACAAAGTCTGTAAAACTTTCAAGATGTTTTGCATATTTATTTTCAATATTCATAATAATTTTCTACCTTTAATGAGTATCTATTTTTTATCAAGCCAGGTAGCTACTTTATTTGAACTGCATTGTACTCTCAGACACTTATCTTGCCTAGAAATGAATAAATAATAAGTAGCTTTACTCTGTATTTAGGTGTATTTTTTTGTTTTATAATAAAATATTCATTTGGGGATTAATTTGATATAATTTTGATAATTTCCTTTAAAATGTCAACAAAATGTTTCCAACCATCCAGTTGAACAAAGTATTTATTTTCATTGGGGAAGAGAAGCATGCCATAAGTTTTAGTGTGTGTGTAAGCGTGTATGTGTGTACATGCACGTGTAAGAGAGTGTAGTAGCTGAAAGAACAGGTCCAAGTGCAGGAAGGAGCCATGTTGATATGGTGGTGTGCATCCAGACCTGTACGATGATGTCAGTACACTTAACACTTCTTTTCTTGGGCCAAAGAAAATGGCATCAAACTATGGTTTCTAATCGTTTTCCTTCCTTTTCTTACTCATCTGATATTTTTAAATGTGGTGGGAAAAAGGTCTTGAATCCAGTAAGTATCGTGATGAAGCTCAACAGTAACTCAGATGTTGATTTTTTTTTTCAGCTGTTAGGTTTTAACAAAACCTCTATCAGCTGATACCAGCTAGTAATCAGCTTTACATACTGTTTAAGGTAATTGTGGAAGGAAAGAAAAAATTCAAAATACACAATCTCTTTAGAGATTTTTACATTGTATCACATTTATTTGGGTTTGTGACACCAAAATGTGCCCTATTTAAAAATATTGCATGGAATATATAGATATACATGTGGTTGATAATTAAATTTGTTTTCAGACTTTCCCCAAAGATAATGGGTGACAATATGAAGTGTTACAAAATCAGAGTCGAAAGTCATGTCCTGTGGAAAGTTACTAAACATTTGGGGCTTCCTTTGCCTCATCTATATGAGTGGTGATACCTCTCTTGTAAGCTTGTTGTAAGGATTAAATCATATAACATGTGAAAATAATATAACGGTATAGTTTTTAGTTCAGAATAAGTGCTTAATAAATTCTCTCATTCTTCTTTCTAAAAGTAATACTATCTAAATTAATTGGTACAACATGTTTCTTATAGGAAAGCATTTCACCACGTTTGTTTATTCATTCCCTAAATATTCCATAAGAGAAAGGTAGCTCTGCTGTCACTTTTATTTTATAACTAGTAAATGTAAACATGTCGAGGTTTATTTTTATATAAGTTGAAATAACTTTCAAACACAAAAAAAAAAACACCTGCTCACCCTAGCCTCTTCTTCCTGTCTGGTTTAAACCTAGTTGATCTTCATGAAGGCCTTCCAGGCTTTTCACAGTATCTTTTTGGCTTCTTCTGCCTCTTCTTCCCTCCTCTTCCAACTAGACCTACAGCCCACCCACTGTTCCTTAGATATACTTCACATCTTACTGTCTTTTAAAGTTCCTGCCCTCCCTCATCTTATTCTATCAAAATCCGACTCATTTTTTCAAAGCCTGTGTCTTGTACACTAGTGGTTCTCAGAGTGTTGTCCACTCACAGAGGAGTGCCCAGGAGTCTTTCAGGGGGCGCACATGGTCAAACCTATTTTCATAACACTAAGACGTTAGTGCTTTTACACGTTTTCACTTTGTTGACATTTATACTCGTGCACATAATAGGTAAGACTGCTGGAACCTTACGATTCAAAGCAGCGGCACCATGCACTTGCAATAGAAAAAGTCAGTTTCACTTAAGAATGTCCTTCATAAAGGCAGTAAGATTAATAAAGCATATCTTTTAAATATTCTGTGTGACTAAATGGGGAGTACACAAAAAGCACTTGTGCAATCTGTGAGCTGAACAAACCACTTTTTTCATGGAATCCACTTTTGCTTGAAAGAACAACTGACAAACTAGGGGTATTCAGACTTACTTAGCACACATTTTTCTCAAAAATTAACAAAGTGAGTCACCTCCAGGAAAATTACTGGTTAGTTTTTGATGCCAATGATAAAACGTAAGTCTTCAAGCAAAAATTAGAATTTTGGAAAACTCGTGTCTACCAATCTGAGCATGAGACTTTACTGATGATACAAGTAGTGATTCGAACAAGCGATTTGCAGTGGATTTCAGTTAATTAGTTTTTCATGTTTTCAGTTTTAATTTCTAATATAAATATCAATAGATATAATCACAAAAAAACAAGCTCTTTGGGGTTTGCAGTAATTTTTAAGACAGTAAAAGGGTCCTGTGACCAAAAAGGTTAAGGACTGTTGCACATTCTTGATTACTTCACCCCAGCCTAAAGGTGTGATTTCTCCCCCTCCCATCTGCTCTCAAACTTTCTATTTCTCATATAATGCCTTGTATTATAATTATCTGTGTGCTTATTTTATATTCATCTTGGAGATTAGATTGCAATCTCTTTATAGTCTGCAATGATCTCCTAGTGGTACAGGGGAAACTACCTGGGACCGTGTTCCACTAACTTCCTGGTGCACCGTGGGTAAGCCACTGTGTCCTGGGCTTCAAATTCAAAATGTGAGTTGAATTTAATGACATATGAGTTTCCTTCCAGCTTGAGATACTTGAATACCGTTCCTCTTAGAATGCCTTGTGGGTCCAGTGTTGTGCTAGCCATATGTTGGGAGATGGCGTTCGTGTTGTGAGGAAGAGCCCAGATTCTGGGGTCAGAGAGAGGCAGGTTTCCAAAACGCATGATCTGCATCCCCTTGGAGCTTTCAGTCAGTGGCAGAAAGAAGTGAACCACTGACTGCTGAGGCCGTGAATACTCTGAGAGAAGTAAACAGGGTCCTTACAGAGCATAGGCATTGAAATCCAAGTGGGAGGGAAGGAGGCTCTTCTTCCTGGTAGGTAATGATTCTTAAGTTGTTTTTAAAGAGCTGCAAGTAAATTTCTTTGGCTTGATTTATACCGTAAATATGGCAGAGTGGTGTGGTTAGATAAGAGCTGCACTGGGGAGGTAGGATTGGATTAAGAACCTGCCCCATGTAGTCCCATGAGATGGAAATGGAACTAATTGGAAGATGCAGTCGAGGGAGAAAGATGACGAACACTTTTTCCGAGTGACGCGTACTATTTGTGTGGAACTTTTGTTTACAATTAATCTTCCCCTTCCTTCCAAGAGGACTGCATGTCCTCATCTGAACTCAGGGGGAGAAGAATGACATCTCAAACTTTAAGAATGAAAGGACCTCAGGGAGCCATTCCAAGAAAGCCTTGTTAGTTAAGGCAGTGTAAGGGCATGTGGAGTTCACCACAAAAGGGCATTCTGGAAGGTGTGGGGAATGAAGTTGCCCAGGGGCAACACTGGGGGGAGGTGAGTGAGCAGGGGATGGCTAGAGATGTTGAGCAGTGTTGAGATGAGAGCCTGAAGGAACTTACATTTTAGCCAAAAAGCAACAGGGAGAGAGACCTGGGGGGTTGGCTGGCCTCACAGATCTAACCAAACTCTGGTTCCAACTAGAAGCAAGATGGTTTCTATGCATGACATAGGCTCATGTCCCTGAGTGATGACCCAGGCTGCTGGACTGCTGTGTCTTGCATCCATCAGCCATCTACCCTTTACTCTCAGGTTTGAATAGAATTGATTCTGATAAAATCCAAATTGTTAGGAGACTGCAGAGCTCATCTCTGGCTAGAAGAGTACAAAGTGCCCAAGAGAAGATGTTTTGTAATGTAGTCATCGTCTTCAGAAAGCCATTTATAGGAACTCTGAATACTAGTGAGTAAGGCCTTCCTTCTCAAGGATTTGTTCATCAAAACAAGTTATTTTCAGGGGCCTGAAAGGATCGAGATTCAGACAGATAAAGAAGACCGGCTGGCCCAGGCTTCAGTTTTGCTAGAGATCAATACCAGAGGAGAGGCAAGAAAGCTGGACTCAGGAGATAGTTTTATCATTATTCTTATTTACAGATGAAGAAACTGAGACACAAAGAACTTGCCCAGAATCACATAGGTTGTAAATAGCAGAACAGGATTCAAACCTAGATCCACTTGCCTCTGCATCTGTGTGTAAAGGGAAAGGAGAAGTTGCTTTCTGCAAGATGAGCTAAAGCAGAACCTCAGTTGAGTAAGCCAGGGCTTTCACCCTGGTATTCCCCAGCAGAGCCCTGGTCGGCTCACTGATGAACATACTGGGTGTGAGAATACACAATCCCAGCTTTACCAGAATGACACTTCCAGATATTTTCCATGACTTTGTTTAGAGGAAGCACGATACAGTGCCCAGGTGGAGCTAGGCTTCAGGTTGTCTCCCAACACTGAAGTACAGGTGGTAGCTTCCAATGAGAAGGAGGCCAGGTTAGACGCAGCAGGAAGGAGTTCCAGAATTCATTAGTCAAGTCTTCCATGTGCTCAGGAATGAGGAATGAGAGCCTGCCCCAATTTTGATAACCCTGGGAGAATATTAGGGCCTGGGTTCTTGTCTAGCCTCAGCGGGTCTCAACTTTGGCTTAAGTTGAGTTGCCTGGAGAGCTTTAAAAAGTGTCAGTAACCAGGGCTTCCCTGGTGGCGCAGTGGTTGAGAGTCCGCCTGCCGATGCAGGGGACATGGGTTCGTGCCCCAATCCGGGAAGATCCCACATGCCGCGGAGCAGCTGGGCCCGTGAGCCATGGCCGCTGAGCCTGCACGTCCGGAGCCCGTGCTCCGCAATGGGAGAGGCCACAACAGTGAGAGGCCCACGTACAGCAAAAAAAAAAAAAAAAAAAAAAAAAGTGTCAGTAACCAGACCCTAGGCCCAGAAACTCTTGTCTTCAGTGAGGCCCAAGTATCAGTATTATTTAAAAACTCTCCCACTTATTTCAGTGCACGGCCAGGGTTGATAATTCACTAGCAGTGATAAGATCTTGAGCATGTCACATTGCTCTTTGGGCTTTAGTATCTTCACTTGCTTTAAAAATAAAAAAATTATTTGCTAAGAGCTCTTACTGCCAGTATAAAACTATGAGGTTGTACTAAGTGATTTTTAATGTCCCAGGATTAAATTTTCATGGATCTCTTTCCATGATGTAAGCATTTTAAAGTAATTATTTCATATAGGGCTCAGGGTGTACTGTCATCAGTGTTTCTCTTAGTACCTAGAAACAGCGTGGGGTCAGTGCTGAGTCTGAGGTTTGAGTCCCATAACGACTCATTCGCCTTACATGGATAAGAATAGCAACCTCCAAATGTGGACAGTGCAGATCCTTGCCCACTAGAAGAGGCATCTCAGAAATGTGCCCTCCAGAAAGTGAGCCACTGGCACCGTCTTCCATGGCAAGGAGCAGCACTAATAATATTAGGTAGAAAACAGGACTCTAGAAAATAGATGAAGGACAATTTTAAGTCAGTAGAGAAAGTTTACACAACTTAGAAGCCAATGTATTGGCTTGTATCTTGTATTCAAGATTTTTCTTTTAAAATTGACATCCACAAGATGTGTAGGGGAAATTACGAAAGATTTGCTCTCAAAGAATATAATGTTTTACCTTTACATTTTTCTTAAGGGATAGGGGATTAAACAAGATTTTTCCCAGTGGATTGAGGCATAGCCTATTACGTCTCTTCAGCCTCGGCATCTGGAACCCAGAAGGACCCGGCAAGGGCCTTCCAAATCCCTTCTCTTGGTTTCTCCCCGCAGCTGACTATGCACAAAAGACCACTCGGGCTTCTTTCCACTCAGCTTCTGTGGAAGACGTTTATATATTTAATTTAATTGCCAGCACATTTATTCTGAAATATACCCGGTCCAATAATAAACCCAGGAAATGAGAAGGAAAGGATTTATATGGCTCCACCCGTAAAGGCATAGATTATGCAGGCACACACGTGGCTCAGCACTGTGTCCTCAGCAAAGGGGCTCCTTGCGCCTCCTCGCCTTTGCCCAGTTAATCAGTATTTAGTGCCCTACATGAGCTGCTGGAGTGGGTGAGGTAAGGAGCACAGACCTGGAAGCAGATGGCCTGGATTGGAATCCTGGCTGTGCAGCACGCAGGGGACATGGTGTTCTGCAGGTCACTTATCCACCCCGAGCCCCTTCTCCCCAACCTGTGCAACAGAGACTGTAAGAATGCTGACCTCACAGAATTGCTGGGAGGAAGTGAGTGAGATAACCCACATAAAACAGTTAATGTGGTGCCTGGCACTAAGTGTGAATTCTTTGCTAAGATCTCTGTCAATATAAAAATGCACACCTTAAAGATAACTTTCTGCCATGGTTCTAGATAGGTCCTCTCCTTCAGTGTTCTCCATTTTGCCTTAAGCATGTTTTAGTACCACCAACTTTTGTCTTATAGCAGGAGACCCAAAGCGACCCATTTAAAAGGAGCTTCAAAGCACAGGCACGTTTCACCTAAAGTGCCTGCCTGCACTGTGCCGGGTTTGTGGCAGCAGGGCCCGGAGGTGACAGTTTTCAGACAGGAGTAGAGTTGGTAACACATGGGTCATTTCCTAATGAATGGTGATAACTGGTCTTTTATGTTAGGTGTCTTTGACTCTGGTCAGTACCAAACATCAAAGTGTCGACATCTACAGGCAGAGCTGGTGCAGGGAGGTGATTTCACAACCAAGCGAAATTCACTGCTGGACATCTCCCTGTTTGCTCATCGTTGATTCTAATGTGACCAAAATGGAAACTGCTAACCCATGTGTCAATGCTTGCGCTAGAAACATACACTGCCCCTTTCATAGTCTAAAATTCCTGCTGCAACTCCAGGTCAGCTGTCTAGTCATCAACCCACATTATGAGCCCAACACCAGCCATCCCTGAGGCCTGAAGGACCAGAAAAGGAAGGAAGTCCTGAAGAAGCCTTCGCGGCAACAGCTCATCACAGTGGACAAGAAAGGGACAAATTTTGTTCCAGGGACTTACTTGGTGATTTAAAAAGACCCTTCTTCTGAGTAAGGCTGACTTAGTGAAACTAATAAATTGAGAATCTAGCCCATAGGGGGCAGACCTGCACTGAGGACCGGATCTCGTGCCTTTGTTGGGCTTTGGTCTCTGGGAAAAGCACCCAGAAGAACACTCCCAAACATCATACACTCTGGTTTTTCATCAAAGTCTGCCTGCTGTTGTTAAAGTTACCTTGTAGTGGTGGAGTTAAATGTCTTTCTCTGCCTGAAAATAGAAATCCTCCCTAGTGTAAACCACCTGTCTTTGTTCTTCGGAGAAAAGGGTAGGCACCAAACACTAGATCAGTCTTACCGAGAATATTTCACAGTCCTTTCTACATGGAAGCACTTGTCATCTTGAGCTGTGAACCCAGGTGAGGAAGAAAAGTGGAACATTTTAACGGATTCACTTCAAAAATCAACTCCTTGAGCACTTCAAGGAATATAATAGGATCTAAAGTTAAAGAGTTGCAATGAAATGACTCCTCACAACAAAAGATGGGAAATCAAGGTGACAGGCTTGTCAAAAGCAATTGAATTGAGGAAACTGCAAGGGTGAGGGTGTTTGTGCTGACAGGCTTTCTGAGACCGGGAAACCATATCTTCCTGACCTTTAAGCATGATTGTTCAGCACAAATGTTCCCAAAATACAGTGATTTGGCTTTATTTTAAGGCTTGTTTTTTCATTTAAATATAGAGAAAGCAAAACAGAAAATAAAAAATTATTTCCTACTCTCACTTTTTTTTTGTGCATTAAAATACAATATAGAAAAATGTGAAAATCTCTCCACTATCCCAAAAGGTAAATATTATACATTTGATGCCCATCCTTCTGAACTTTTGGATGGATGGATAGATGGATGGATGGATGATAGAGATATTTCCTGAAATTTTTTTCTGAACAAAAATGGAGTCCTGATAGATATAGATATATTTTCTCGCTATTTGTTTGTTTGTTTTTTACCAAATAGTATATCATGGACATCTTTCCAGACCAGTATACATAGATTTATCTCATTTGTAATGGCTTCATGGTATTCCATGGTATGGATGTTCCAAGGTTTATTTAACTATTTTTCTATTTATGGAGATTTCTGTTTCAATATTTTTTTCTGTAAAAAACAATGCTTCAGGGAATATCTTTGTAGAGATATCTGTACACTTACTAGTATTTCCTACAGATTATTAAAAATGGGATTTCTGGTCAGATTCTGCATTTCCAAGCTTTCAGGTGATGCCTATAGTGCTCGTCTATGGACCAAATTTCGAGCAGCCAGGTCATGTAAGTAGTCCATCAAATAACAAATCCAGGGCTTCCCTGGTGGCGCAGTGGTTGAGAGTCCGCCTGCCGATTCAGGGGACACAGGTTCGTGCCCCGGTCCGGGAAGATCCCACATGCCGCGGAGCGGCTGGGCCCGTGAGCCACGGCCGCTGAGCCTGCGCATCCGGAGCCTGTGCTCCGCAACGGGAGAGGCCACACAGTGAGAGGCCCGCGTACCGCCAAAAAAAAAAAAAGAAGTCCAACTAATCTGAGATATATCGAGATGCCAAAGAGGCCATGTATATAGACCCTCTGGTTGACGGTGCCAGTGGAGCCCATCCAAATCAGCCCCTTTGCCATCTAAATACAGTACTAGCAAGTGACCACAGTTAATGTGGAGCAGAAGAATTGCCAAGGCAAAGCCTTGTCTGAATTCATGGTCCACAAAATTGTGAGATTAAATGGTGGTGGTTTTAAAAAAAAAAAAAAAGAAAGATTGCTTGATCAAATTAGCACATTTTTAATTTAGACGATATTGTCAAATTACTCTTTCACAAGATTGCTTCAATTTGTATGTTAGTATGAACTATGGATGAGGGTGACTACTTTCTTCCCTAAAGGAATGGGATGAAGAGTCTATATTTGTTGATCATTATTAGCATTTTAAAACATATTGAATTATGAAATATTTCAAACATACAGGAAAGTACAGAGAATAGGATAAATTAGTGGTTCATACATATTTTTATCACTTCTTGCGTCAAATTTAATAATTATTTTTCTCCAGAAAATTACCCACTTCAGCTAAATTGTTAAATTGAGATTTCAACCCAAATTTGGTTAACTTCAAAGCCCAAACTCATTTCATTTACCAGCTTCCCTTCGCACACAGTGTAACTCAAATTGTATTTAGATAAATAGCAGTGGAAGTTTCAAACTTTGGGTCATACTGTCTGAGCAGCCTCTGGAGACCACAGAACTAAAAAAGGAAAAGAACAGACATTTGGCTTGTCCTCTGGTCCTCTCCTCCCCACTCCCTTTGCTTTGGCACCACCAGAGGCTGCTGACAAGATGTAAGCCATAATTTCAAAATCAGCAAAGGGCTTCATGGGGAAAGGGGGCCAGGACATGAGGCTGGGAGGGGGTGAGACCATGAGGTTGTTAGGAGGTTCCTGTTGGTAGGATTAAGAATGGGAGGAGGTCAGGGAGAAATAGGGAAATGAAAAATCTTTGAGAAATGCCAAGTAGGAGAAGCCAACCAAAGTCATATTCCTAAAAGAAATCTGTGTGTAACTTATGACCGCCTGGGCAGAGAGTTCAGGCAATGCAGTCCCAGCCACCTGGAGATAGGAACTTGGAGCTCCCAGTGCAGAAGCCCCTGGCACAGAAAGGCACCTGACATCCGGTGGTATGCCCCGCACCTGGGGCAGGTGATCTAGGTGAAGAGACGGAGGGCAAAGCCCTGTGCTCAGGATGCCAGAAGACAGCTGAGTCAGCTCTTCAGCTGCTGTTCCAATTCCCTGGAACAACCTGGGCATCCTGCCTGGGCAACCATGAGCCCACCACCCTCAGAGGAGGGTTCCCCATGGAGCCTCCGGGAAAGAAGAGCCTAGCCCAACTCCACATACTGTGACTCCCAGTCAGTTAGGAAATGAAGGCTCAAAACGAAGTCACAGAAATACTGATATCATTTAAATGATTACATTGAGCAAATTACTGTATTAACACAAAAGCACAAGCCATGTAATAATTACAGAATTTAATGACACATATGTAATATATAAACTGTGTCTTTTCTTTTTCTTTTACAGCACATCATAGGCAGTAGGGTCTATGGGGCTTGGATGGTACCTTTGCCCCCCACTCTCTCCGCCCCTCTGTGAGCAGCTGCTACTGTTCTTGCCCTACCGTGAGGTCTGGATGTCAGGAGCTGCCCGTTTTCAGTGATGTGAGAAACAACTTTCAGTCCTGTCACTCTACCTGTGTCCCTGAGTTTATTGTCTCATTCGCTGTCATATCAAAATCTAAAGCTGAGCCCTTGTGAATGTTCCCACCGGGCCACCTGTCTTCCTGCCCCTCAACAGAGCCTGTGCCTGAGGGGCACCCATCCTCCAGACCCACGGACCAGCCTGGGTGCTCCGCCATCACCCCACACCAGGTCAGTGTCCTTCCAGTCATCACCAAATGCTGCCTATCACCCACCTCGCTGCTCTGATCACTGACAGCCATAGCAACTGCCACCACTGCGCTCCTAAGGTTAGGGCCTCCCCCTGTTCTCACGGGGGTTCTCTCAGAGGTGAGGGGCAGCAGGCTTTCAAGGGTCACGGTCACCGGCACGGGTTTTCAGCTCTGCAGAAGGCCACTGGCCGGTGGGCGAGCGCACTGCAGCACGAGGGCGTTAGGGGGCCCACAAGGGAGTCCCCAGGATGCAGGGCGAGTGGGGCAGGAAGCACATCAACTGCACGGTCAGCTGATTCACCACCTGCTCGTTCACGTAACTTCAGCGAGCAACGTTTAAACATAAGAAGGAACCGTGAATGTTCTTGCTAGGTGCTCTGACAGGCAAGCTCTCTTCAGGGTTTAAGCTTGGCATGTCCTGAAGGTACATGTGTTATTCCCTGATTATAACTTGTGTCTTTTCTGAACAGGGGTGGGGCTTTATCACAGGGGTCGCAGGGAGAGAAGACAGCATCTTAGCATAAGATCATCAGAACTGGAAAGGACTTAGGACTGGATCATTAATCCAGCCCTTTTGTTTTATTTTTATTTATTTTTTATTTATTTATTTTTTTTGTGGTATGCGGGCCTCTCACTGCTGTGGCCTCTCCCGTTGTGGAGCACAGGCTCCGGATGCGCATGCTCAGCGGCCATGGCTCACGGGCCCAGCCGCCCCGCGGCATGCGGGATCCTCCCGGACTGGGGCACGAACCCGCGTCCCCTGTATCGGCAGGCGGACTCTCAACCACTGCACCACCAGGGAAGCCCAGCCCCTTTGTTTTACTGACGAGTCAACAGGCTTGGAAAGTTGAAAGGACGTGTCTACAGATACACAGATGGGGGTGTCAGGAACTTTTTTAGATAAGAGGAGTCTTGGAAATTATCAAGTCCATCCAGAGACAGGTGGACCCCTGGGAAAGAGGATCCTTGATGCCCTACCCCTCCCTTCAAACTGCCTAATTCTTCTCCCTCTCACCTTGTCAGGTGTGTGATCTGCCCAGGCCAAATCTCTCCAAATGGTCCCCTGAATTCTTCATCCCTCTTTCTGACTCCCCTTCCTCAACAAGGACAAACCACTCCTGCCCAGTCTATCATGGCCTCCCGTAATAAAACCAGCTGCACCAGTTGAAAAACAAGCTATAAATAAATGCCCCCCACCCCAGTTGTTAAGAGCTGATAATGGCTTCTGGTGGTTCTGCACTCTCATGGATATTCTCTTTCTTAATTTTTGAAAAGGTAATACATTCATATGGCTCAAAACTTAAACAGTATAAAAATTCTCATTCCTACACCCACCTGTCTTCCATTGAGCCAATTCCCATCCCAAGTCTCTGCAGATAGCCATTTTCATTAGTTTCCTGTGTATCTTGTCAGGGTTTCTATATACTCATATAAGCAGATACAGATATGTATTTACAGAGAATTCCTAAAAGGTCTCAGAACTGTAAACCAAAGGAATCCTGCCAACAGTAGAACTTTAGACACTTTGAAAATCTCATTGAGCAACAGGTCTTTCCCAGAGGCCCTTTTGTCATGACTTGTAAGTGGCTGCTTTCTTGTAGTTGAAGTTTCCATCTCTAAAGAAAATTGGTTCCAATGGAACTCTGTAACAAAATCATCACCCAGAAAGAACCACAAGCCACTGCCTCATTTCCGGGTCTGAAAGGAAAAAAGGGTGAGATTGGGGAAGCTCTGAGACCCCTCTCTTCATTGTTTGATTCATTTGTTGAACATTCCTATGGGCCAGGCACTAAGCCAGGCACGGAGACACAGATATAGTCCCTGTGCTCACGGCAAAAGAAAGACAACATAGACCAATGCTATCATTTAGATTATTTCAATTGCGACTGACAGAAAATCCAACTCAAACAGGTCTATGTATTATAAGGGAATTGATTAGCTCCCATAACTGAAACGTGCAAAGATAGAGCAGGCTTTAGGTACAGCTTGACTGAGAGCTTCAGTGATGTCACTAGGAGATATCTCTTGGCTGTCTTCCCTCTGGGTTGGTTCAATCTCAGTCACGGTGGTCCAGGAAAACTCAGGTTCACATCATCACAGCCTCAGGTCTGTGGAAGTGAGTCAGTGCCCCAAACCCAAATATCCAGGGGCTGAGTGTCTTTAGCCCTGATTGGCTTAATTGGATCACCTGCCCATTCCTGGACCAATCACTGAAGCCCACAGGGTTGGACTATACTGATTGGTCTAGCCTAGGTCACATGGTCTACTCTCAGTGCCCAGGGGCGGGGGTCAACTCTACCCAAAGCACATAGGTCCAGAGTGATGGAGGGGTGGTACCCCCAAATAAGACAAGGGTACTATAGCCATACATACAAAATAGGTTGCTGGTCCACAAAAACAGGGAATGTCCACTCCATCCATGTAATTACAAGCACAGTGACTATTTCAAAGGCGAACTGCAGGGTGCCGTGGAGGGTGAGGCATCAGGGACGTTCTCCCAAAGGAAGGAGCGGGTAACAGCCAGTGAAGCTCGTGGGTTTATATTCATGGGAGGGAAAACTATCTTGGGAAGGCCCAGATACGGGAGAGAATGAAGCCCTTTCCCAGAACTTAAAGATCTACGAAATGACTGGAGCCGAGAGAGCAGGAGTGGGGAGTGACCGACACTAGATGGGAAAGGAGCCCACAGGATGGACCTGCCACCTTTAACCCAAGCCATGGTCCACTGCCAAGCTCCACACCTGATGGATTCCCTGTGTTCAGTCCTGTCGCCCAGCACAGTAGCTGGAGACCCAGTGCTGCGTGAATGTGAGGACCAACTCTGGGCAGGTCACTTCCCTGCTTTAAAACACAGGGTTCCAGGTTCAACACGCCTTCAAGGCCGCGCTCACTCTCCAGCCTCCTGTCTCTCCCACTCTTGATTTCTCCCTGCGCTGCCGGTCCCCCGGGCCCCAATTCAGAAGGGTATTGGGAAGGGAATCCAGCCAGGTGGGCACACCAGCTGAGAGCCTGTCCTCAGGACCTGGCCTCACTGTACTCACCGAGGCCGCCTTTCCACTGGACACCCACCCTGCAAACTGAGGCCCAGACAGCGGCTGTCTCAGGACCTGGGGTCCAGAACAAGCATGGGGAGTTAGCAGTAATCTTCCAGGGTGAGGAGAGGGAAGCAGAGTAGGGGACCACAGGACCAAAAAGATGGTCCTGAGTGCTCTCTGGGCTCAGAAACGTGCTGAAAGCTGACCCAGAATCCAGCTTTGAGCTCCTGGGGAAATGTTTCATAACTTCTCTGATGGAAGCCACAGGAAATGCAGCTTCTTCAGAGTCTTAAGTATAGGAAGGTGAAGAAAGCAAGACAAGAGAACATTGGACCTATATTTAATGCCTAGTACCTCTTACCTTGGGTTCTGGGCAGAATTTTCTCTCCACTTCCTCGCTAGTTTCTGCTCTTTCTGACTTATATTTAAGCTGCCCAGTTTACATAGGTGTTTTTAATTGTAAGTTGCCTCCATCACTTTCTGGAAGTAGATTAATACATAAATGAAAGAAGAATATTATGAGAGTGGGTTGTTTTTTTTAATCCCGCGGAGCCACCATAGGTGTAAAATAATTTACTATAGACCTACTCCAGGCCCTCCCGTGTTTTAAAGCATTTCCTTATCTCACATCTATGCTGTCAAAGTGGAATCAGAGCCACAACTGGTGGACAGTCAGCTTCCTCTATTCAATCAGTTGTTCATTAATACTCAATATACAATTTCCTCCTGACAGCCCGACAAGTGTAACCACAGCTGCAAATGCACATCTGTGTTTAAGCTAACAGACCAGCCAGGCTCATGCCCGTCATCTCTTTTATGCAAAAACAAAAAAGCTGATAAAGCCTCACAAGGGCCCCAATGTCCTCTTGAATGTGGTTTATGTGCCGTAATTGCCATCTGCATTTTCTCATTCATCAGCTCGAAAATTACACTCCTCCAGACCTACTCTTAGCATCCGACCTTAGGGCTCTGCCAGCGCAACCCCTGGCGGCCGAATCTCTGCCGCAACTCCAGACCCTGCCAGCGCACGGCTCCTTCTTCAGTTTCATGCAATTTATCGATAGTAAAGCTCAACTTTATATTTCTTGACAGTAGAACTATGTAAAGCCAGCTCAAAGCTTCTTGTTGGCTGACACTGTGACTACCAGAAAACCGGGGAAGTCCTCTCACCTGAGGGAAGACTCCTGCGGGATTCAGCCCCCCACAATGCTGTGAGCCCCTCACCAGCCCTATGCCTCAGCGCCTCTGCCCATTTTCCTCTTTTCTCCAGAGCGTCTCCAGGCACATTATGGCGATGGCTGCCAGCTCTTCAAAGCAGGGCTTGATCTGTCTGAATGTCTGTGTGGCCACTGTTTCTCCCTCCTCCTCCCCGCAGACACTGGAGCTGCGTGGAGATGGGGCACAGAGGACGGCTCTGGGCCCTTCATCTGGCCTCCTTCCCGCGCAGGTCCTCCTCACCGCCATCAGCCAGGGCTTCCAGGTACCTGCTGAGCCCTTTCTCAACAGAGAAACTGAGTCCAGCAAAGAGCCTAAGAGCAAGAATCCCCCACCCAGAGGGAGCTCATGCCTGAAACAGCCACCTTTCTTGTTAAGTCTCATACCACTTAAAGTCTTCTTAAAAACAAGCCCTGGGGGCTTCCCTGGTGGCGCAGTGGTTGAGAGTCCGCCTGCCGATGCAGGGGACGCGGGTTCATGCCCCGGTCCGGGAGGATCCCACATGCTGCGAATCGGCTGGGCCCATGAGCCATGGCCGCTGAGCCTGCATGTCCGGAGCCTGTGCTCCGCAACGGGAGAAGCCACAGCAGTGAGAGGCCCGCGTACCGCAAAAAAAAAAAAAAAAAAAGCAGCGGCTCCTGCAATCATTCTTGGCTGGACGTCAGAAGTTTTCTCCTCCGCTTTAGGAAGATTCATCTGACAAGAGTAAGCAGCCTGCATGGAGCTGGGGAAGGCTGGAGGAGCCGGGCCAGTCAGGAGAACGGGGCAGGGCCCTGCGGAGGTGAAGAGATGCACCTACAGCCCTGCTGCTCGCACGTGGTCCTGGAGGGCAGCATGGGATCCCCGGCAGCTGGCTAGAAATGCAGGCTCACAGCTGCTGCCCCGGGCCCACTGGGTCCGAATTGGCATTTCATAGATCCCTGGGTGATTTGAGCTGGAAAGTCTGAGAAGCACTGGACTCTCTGGACTCCATGATTGATTAGATCAGAGCGAGTCTCTAGGTCCTTTCTTTAACTTTCCCTTACAGCTACTGTGAA
This sequence comes from Monodon monoceros, assembly GCF_005190385.1. Taxonomy (NCBI): domain Eukaryota; kingdom Metazoa; phylum Chordata; class Mammalia; order Artiodactyla; family Monodontidae; genus Monodon; species Monodon monoceros. The sequence goes on from NW_021703770.1 coordinate 38,267,863, forward strand.
CAATAAACGCCAGGTACAAAGGTCTTCATTGTGCAAAGTAAGAAAGCACAGCTGTCGTTATTTAATTCTGGTAGCAGCCCTGGGAGGTTGGAATTCTTATCCCCATTTTACAGATGAAGGAACTAGTCTTAAAGAGGTCAGACTACACGCCCAAGGTTATAAACTCAGAGAGCTAGGATTTCACCCAGGGCTGCTTGACCTTTACCTCCACCATTTGGGGCAAGAATTCTTTGCTTTGGGGGCGGCACTTTAAAGCCCCAAGGAAAAAGCATCCCCACTCTAAATCCCAGCTGGCAGTCACTCTAGGAATCTGGGCTGAGGCTCCCTGGGGCCTCCCTGCAGGGATGGGAGGAACAGGAGGGGCTGGGCAAGGCTGTGAGCTGCTCCCATGAAACAGCTGGGCACAAGTCCCAGCACCCAAGGCCTGTCCAGGCCTGACCTGCAGCAGCAAGCTCCTGTTCCCTCAGACAAAACAGAGCCCTTTGGGCCTGGACCTGACTCGGCAGCTGTGGGGCAGGTCGGGGACACATTACCACAGATCCCCTTGCTCCTGTCCTCTGGAAGATGCCTTGCCTCAGCTTCCCCAGGTTACAGCCCACAGCTCCGAGACCTCTGTCCAGAAATGCAATTTACAGCTGCCCTCCCCAAATCTAGTGCGAAGTCTGTACAACTGCCTCAGGCAAAATCAAAGGCTCTAGCAGCAGGGACAATTCTGCAAATGTTGATTGGGCATATATTATGTGCCCAGTAACTACGCAGGATGCTTTTACATACTACATCTCATTTTATCTTTAACCTATTGAGATAGGTACTATTGTTCCCATTGTACAGTTATGAAAACAAAGGCTAGTAGGTTATGGAGCTAGGGTTTGTCGACTGAAAAAAAAAATGCACGACATGAGATTTGTGAGTTAAGTTTTATTTGGGGCAAATTGAGGACCATAGCCCTGGAGACAGCTTCTCAGGTAGCTCGGAGGAACTGCTCCGAAGAGGTAGGGGTGAGGTCAGTATATATGTGATTTTGGTGAAGGGGGTACATGCAATCAAGCACACATTTTGGCAGAAGCTTGCTGCTAGTCAGGAGGAGCAGACGTCTCCTTTAATGATTTTAGTTCTTCTCTAGATATGAGAAGCTGGAAGAATTTGGGCTCATAAAATCTTCTGAAAACATCTAACTACCTGAAGGTCTGTTCTGCCAGTTTTCCCAGAGCAGAGTGCCTCATTCCTGATCTCCACCCTGAACTCTTTTTAGGCTGTGTTGAAGGTCAGAGACTGCAGTGGTTAGTGACAATCTTTGTAGAGGCGGATGGCAATTGTCAGTTTTCAGTTGGCAGGTTTAAACCCAGTCTTAACCCCAGATCCAATACTTCTTTACCCAAGAGCCGCATTCTTCATAGATTTATTGTAGGACTTATCATATTACTTGATAAGGACTTAATTGCAAGTGTGTACACTTTTCCAGTAGACTGTACAACTCCAAGGGTCCCCATCTATTCATCTTGTATCCCAATGCTTACCTTACAATGCCTAGAACATAATATATGTGGCATAGACTATGTTGAACTGACTTATTTGGAAAACGTTTTTTTTGGCGGTACGCGGGCCTCTCACTGCTGTGGCCTCTCCCGTTGCGGAGCACAGGCTCCGGACGCGCAGGCTCAGCAGCCATGGCTCACGGGCCCAGCCGCTCCGCGGCATGTGGGATCTTCCCGGTCCAGGGCACGAACCCGTATCCCCTGCATCGGCAGGCGGACTCTCAACCACTGCGCCACCAGGGAAGTCCTTGGCAAGCTTTTATCAAGCAAAATACTGTGTGCTGGACCCTGTGCTAGGAGCAAGGGATACAAAAATGAGAAGGAAGTAAGGGGGTAGGGGGGCAATTTGCATTAGACACACAAACACTGCAGTAGCATTAGGTACTGGTGAGAATGGAAGAAGGCACCAAGTGTGGGGGGATGCCTGGAAAAGGAGCTCTGGAGCGCGGAAGGGGTTGGGGAGACACCGCGGCTGACGCAGAGCCTGAGGGAGGCTGGAGACCAGAGAGGAATTTGCCACAAGAAGGATGGGCCATTTCAGGGAGGGAAGAGCAGAGGCTGAAGCATGGAGGTTTGAGAGAGCCTGGTTTGGCTAGGGTTTTAGCGGAATAATAAATAGCACTCTAAACCGGATTCCTCCTACCCAAAACCTCAGGCCTCCCCATTCCCCAAGCAAAGCCCAGCCCAGTCAATGAACACCGGCAAAACGGTACCGCACCAAATGAATATTTCTGCGGGACAAACGGGGAGATAACCCCCGCTGAGGGGGCTGGGCTCCTCCTCCCAGGTCCCAGAGAGCCCAGCCCCAGTCCAGGAGAACAGGGCGGCGGGGAGGGCCGCTTCTTCCACGCCTTCCCTCGGTGAGTATTCCTCCTGGTCTACGGAAACAGAAGATACTGGGCAGAGCCTCCACCCTCCCACCCACCGCGTGTTCAGAGAGGCTGCCCGGGAAGTGCTGCAGGGCCGAGGCTGGACAGGTAGCCGAGCCTCGTATATCCTGCAGTGGGAGAGCTGAGCTCCCCAGGGCGACGGGGAGCCACTGATGAAAGGAGAGCAGGTTGGAGCCAGCACCCCCGGGGAGCACTCCGGGGGGCCGCGGGGTGAGATGGATGGAGAGGAGGACGTGATGGGGAGATTAACCTGTCAGGGGCCACCTCAGGACTCTGGCCAGAGCTGCAAGGCTGGGAAAAAGACGAGGGAGTGGAGAGCTGTTTAGGAGGTGACACACGGAGTCAGAGGATGAACTGGCTGTGACAGACGGAAAGAGAGAAGGAGTCAAGCTGCAGTCCAGGCTCTGGCCGCGCAGCTGGCTGGAGGGTAAGGGGGCCTAGCTCTGGAGACTGAGAGCAGGAGGGAGAGAGGGTGTCAGGGGATGAAGCGCTCATCAGGGGACATGCTGTGTTTGAGAACTTGGCTATCAGAAGCCAAGGTGCCCAGAGGTGCGGTTACTGGGAGGGAAGGCTAGCCTGGAGAGAGATCAGGAGTCAGCTGACTAGAAGGCATGCTTCCCAGGCAACAGGAGCTTGGAGTGAAAAGGAACGTGACAGTGAGTCACCAGGACCAGCTTTCTCTGTCTCTGCCTCTCCCCACTCCCAGGGAACTCGGACTCATCCCACACACAATCCCAGGGAACACTTGAGCTTACTTACTTACATGAACTTACTTCTTGAACTAGACCTCTGCGGCCACGTGGCATCCACTGTTCCCCCCTCCCCGCTCCTGGCCCCTGTGGACCCCCCAGACTCAGAGCCATGCCTGTGTCCCGATGCCTACCCAAGAGCCATGGCTCCAGCTCTGACCCACTGGCGCCAGGGCCCACCAGCAAGGGCACTGATGTCTGCGTTGACAGAACAAATGTTCAACAAGCAGGTGAAGTTTGACCACTATTCGAAGTGGTTTCTCTGAAAACCAGCAAAACCCACTGCAACCTAGTCCCTCAACAGGCCAGGTCCCATCTAGGGCAGGGCTAACTCAAGCAGCCGCCACCGCCACCCCTCCAAAGCCACCACTACCAACAGCACCACCATCACCATCACCAGGAATGTCCCCAGCATCTCCACACCTGGGGATCCAAGCCCCATGGACACCCTAGCCCCAGTCCGAGCCTGCCTCCACTCCTACCCCAGGATTAGCATCTTTCCATAATGATTGACTCTGGGAATATCAATTTGCTTCAGGGTAAAAAAAAAATCCCTAGCCCACCCTGACTGTGCAACCTGAAGGCATGGTCCAAGTAGACAAGGATCAGTACCCAGAGCCTGGATCATCCAGTCTGTGGGCCCAACATTATCATTCTATTGGCGCTACCCTCAAAACCCATGCAGATTTTAGCCACTTCTCATCACCTCCATTGTTCCCAGCCCAGACCCAGCCACTGCTATCCCTTGCCTGGATTATTGAAACAGCCTCCCAACTAGTCTTCCTGTTTCTGCCCTTCAGCCTACTCTTTTTTTTTTTTTTAATTTTTTACCCATGCCACGAGGCATGTGGGATCTTAGTTCCCTGACCAGGGATCGAACCCGCACCCCCTACATTGGAAGCACAGAGTCTTAACCACTGGACCACCGGGAAGTCCCCCTTCAGCCCATTCTTAACACAGTAGCCTGAGTAAAACATCCACCAGACCATATGCTCTGCTCAAACCCTCCCTGTCTCCCCACTTCAGAGTAAAACCCAAATGCTTGCAAACCCTGCGGTCTCAGCCTTAACACAACCACCACCCCCACACACAACCCCCATAATGCTCTGACCTTGACTCTGGGCTGTTCCTCCAGTCCTCAGGCCAAGGACCTTTGCTGTCCTCTCAGGCCCTTTGCACTTGCTGTTCCTTCAGCCTGGAACATTCTCCCTGCATGTGGCCACACACCCCCCTTCAGTCTTTGCTTGCCTCTCAGTGATTACACTATCTCACATGTCAGCACCCGTACACACACACTTCTTACCTCCCCACCTGCTTGATTTTTCTTCTTAGCATTTCTCACAGCATAGCTTACTTACTGATCTTGTTTATGTGTATTTCCATGAAGACCAAAATCTTGTCTGTTTTGTTCCCTCTGATCCCCCAGTGCCTAGGAGAGTGCTCACAAATGTGTGTTGAGGTAAATCTGTTGGTTGATTGTGATGGAGGGAACGAAACAGTAGCTGGGTTCTTCCCAGGAGATCCCTAGTTCCCTTACAAATAGACCTGGGCGAGTTTGTCCACTGGGCTCCCAGACAGGCCCAAACATGCCTGAGAACTGGGCAACCTTAGCTTCCTTCAAACCAGGAAGCCCTGTTGGGATGCAGGGAGTGGCTGAACCCCTAGGTGTGAGAGAGCTCGCTGGGGAATATGGCCCCTGAGAGAGCCGGGGGCCTGGGAGGAAGGCTGGAGAACTCGGCATGCCCAAGACACTGTGGAATGACAACAATAAAACAATTTGGTAACACGTGTGATGTCCTTTTTTTTTTTTTTTAAATAGATTTATTTATTTATTTATAGCTGCATTGGGTCTTCGTTGCTGTGCGCGGTCTTTCTCTAGTTGCGGCGAGTGGGGGCTACCCTCCGTTGCGGTGCACCGGCTTCTCATTGCGGGGGCTCCTCTTGTTGCGGAGCACGGGCTCTAGGCGCACGGGCTTCAGTAGCTGTGGCACGTGGGCTCAGTAGTTGTGGCTCGCAGGCTCTAGAGTGCAGGCTCAGTGGTGCACGGGCTTGGTTGCTCCGCAGCATGTGGGATCTTCCCGGACCAGGGCTGGAACCCGTGTCCCCTGCATTGGCAGGAGCATGCTTAACCACTGCGCCACCAGGGAAGCCCACGTGTGATGTCCTTTATTCAAGGGGAAACAATCCAGGGGTGCAGGGAGTACAGTGCTTCACAAGCAGAGGAGCCATCCTCTTCAGGGATTTGGCAAGAGCGAGTTTATAGAGCTTAGAAGTGACGATGGGAAACAGGCATGGTTGGCTAGGAAGTCAGGATGTCCTTGCAAGGCCAGCAGGTCCTATTTTCTAGGGGAAGGTAAGCTAAAGCCGAGTTAGAGAATCATGACTGATGTGTTAAGTTTCCTTGATGGTGAGGTGTGTCCTACAAGTGCTGGGCTGACTTGGGTTTGTTAGATCTGTGACGTGGGCCTGGCCACCAGGGTGGCCCCCATTTTGTGGGAAATACGAATTACCTTTATCCACACGGAGAGGAAAGCAGCTGGGCCGGGGGGCGGTGGGGGGAGCGGTGCAGAGAAGGAGTGACTGAAGAATGAGGGGTGCCTGGAAAGCTAAGGAAACAGAGATTGTGAGAGGGTAGAAAGGGGGCTGGCTGATAGCGAGTCCTGCTCACGAGAGTCACCAGGCGGGAGCTGAAAAGACCGTGTCAGTGGGCACCTGGGCGGGTGTCGGGGAAATAGTACCAGTGGGAGTGCGGAGGTGGAGAGAGGCAGTGAGGCGATTTTCCAGCACTGCGAGAGGACCTCCATAGACCGATGCGCAGAGGTACGCGGGGGCGAGATCCTCATGTTTATGTCCGGGGACGAGGAAGACGAGGCTGAAGGTACAGGAAATCCAGGGGACACGCAAAGGCGTGACAGTCCCGAGGAGGCGCGAAGATGAGAAGTGTAGCTGCCTGCAGCCAGCTGCCTGTAGCTCCGCGAGGAGACGGGGCAGGAGGAAAAGGCTGGTCCCAGAAGCTTGGGCAATGGGGACACGAGGCGGAGAAGGCCACACCTGAGGACCCCTTTTCTAAAAAAATAGAAAGCGGAGTCATTCCTGGGGGCCTGAGGAAAGTGTTAGGGTTGAACTAGCGAAGGCAAATGAGAGAAAGGGACCAAGTCCACGTAAGGGGCTGAGAGCAGCTGCATCGGGGCCCCTCGGCTCTGCGACAGGCGACAGAGGCGGGCCTGGGCCCCAGGCCTGCGACGGGGAGCCGTGCGGGGAGAGAACTGCGGGCCAGGGGCAGGAAACTGAGCACGGTAAGTGTGAAGAGGCCAGGAAGTCAAGATCCTAGCGAGGACCCAGAATAGATGGGTGGGAGGGAGGAGAGCCCAGGGAAGGTGAGAGGTTGTGCTCAGGCGACACTTTAGAGGTAGGATGACGAGGCCCATGCTGTGGCCGTAGGGAGGCGAGGCTGCACGGATTGTCGGCATGGAGACGGTCTCATTGACACGGATGCTGAGGTCTCCCACGATGATGGTAAAGTCAGAGGGAAACCAGCCCCGAAGTCCTCAGGGCTTGTGGGGGAGACCCTGGCAGTGGAGGGTCGGGCAGCAACCGAGAGTCGCTTCCCGGTATCCATCCGCCCCTTGCTACTCAGCAGAAGGGGTTGGGCCTTTTCGCTGGAACCATCATCACCCAGACTTTTAAGAATCACATTGCCCAGCCCGGTTGGCAGCTTGGAGTGGCCATGTGACCACGCTGGGGTACTTCTGGAAGCCGACCTGGCGTGTTGACTGAAGCTTGCACTGCACACTGGGCCATGAGGACGAGGATCCCATCCTAAGAAAGGCAGAGCAGTAGAAGAGAGTAAGCCTGGGTCCTGAGAACATGAAGCCAACTTACCTGCCCTGGAACACCTACCTCTGAGACTTCTTTGACTTAATAAAATCTTGTGTTTGAGACGCTGTTATTTTAGGCTTTCCATCAGCAGAGAAGCTAATCCTGAACGTTACAGACGGTGCATGAGGAACGGCCCAGATTTCAAAGGAGGACCTTCTCCAGGAGGGTGAACACGTACTGGCCTATAAATAATAATAAGAAGCTACAAGAATATCAACAAAGGCTTCCAGGCCTGAGGTAAATTCGGGGTGTGAGAACAAACAGCTTCCCTCGCAGGGGCTCTGGGCAGTTGCATTCTTTCCTTAGCTCAAGCGAGAGGGAAGAGGAAGATTCCACAAAGAGCTAAAAGCCACCGGGGAGGGTGCTGTCCACGAACAGGATTTCTAAAAGGCAAAGATCAGAGGCCTGAGCTGGAGCTGCAGTGAGAAGAGGAGTTGGGAGGCGTCAGGTCAGAGCTTGTGCAGTCTGCATTTAGGACAGAGGTCTGTATTTAGGAGGGTATTAGACAGAGGGGCTGTATTTAGGACAGAGGTCAACCGTGAGAGCCAAAGGCCTGGCCAGGCTCACATTTTTCAGTAGAGGTTAGCAGTCTCCTGCTGCACTTGTCGAGTTTGGGGAGACTGGGCTTCCTTCCTGCAGCTGCCTCCAGATGGTAGAGAGATGGGCAGGAAGCCAGCCCACGGTGGGGAGGGCAGGGGAGAGGCTGCCTAGCAGCAGGGGAGCTGGAAGGGTGGTGGCCCTCAGCTGAGAGGTCCTGAGGGTGGGGCCTCGTGTTTCCCACTTACTTTCCTCTAGTTTTTTTTTTTTTTTTGCAGTATGCGGGCCTCTCACTCACTGCTGTGGCCTCTCCCGTTGCGGAGCACAGGCTCCGGAGTGCAGGCTCAGCGGCCATGGCTCACCGGCCCAGCCGCTCCACGGCATGTGGGATCTTCCCGGACTGGGGCACGAACCCGTGTCCCCTGCATCGGCAGGTGGACTCTCAACCACTGTGCCACCAGGGAAGCCCTCCTCTAGTATTTTAATCGAGTATTTTCATTATGTGTTTTTAACCCAACTTCCCTATTAACTTCACAGGACTGTACATGGCTATTGTGAAGGGCGGGTCCTTAACCAGGGTTGAAAATGTAAACCCAGGGCAAGCATGTGGGTCTTGAAGAGGACCGTTTCGTAGGAAGCATCCTGCCAGGCCGCCAAAGGAGGCCAGAGCAAAACTAGCCAGAGGGAGACCCACTCAGGAATGGTGGCAGGATAGGAACCTGGGACTGGAATTATAAAGGGGCAGCTACAGGGGTCAAAGGCTGAAAAGAGACTCACCCCTGAGTGAAATGCAGGGCCACACGCGAGAAAGTGAGCAGCGTTCCTGACGAGGACTTACTTCACGGAGGAGCTGGGCAGACATGCAGTTACATTAACTAGTTCACAGTGCAGACCCGCAACAAAGTCCAAAAGTCAGTTATAGGAATTCAGCACAGGGTTGGGTGGATTTACAGCCAGGAATTCTTGCTGTTAACACACTTTTTTTTTTTTAATTTTTATTAGAGTATAGTTGATTTACAATGTTGTGTTAGTTTCAGGTGTACAGCGAAGTGAATCAGTTATACATATACATATAGCCACTCTTTTTTTTTTTTTCAGATTCTTTTCCCATATAGGCCATTACAGAGTATTGAGTAGAGTGCCCTGTGCTAGACAGCAGGTTCTTATTATTTATCTATTTTATATATAGTCGTGTGTATATGTCAGTCCCAATCTCCCAATTTACCTCTCCCCCCATTTATCCCCTGGGATAAGTAACCATAAGTTTGTTTTCTACATCCATGACTCTACTTTTGTTTTGTAAATAAGTTCATTTGTACCCCTTTTTTAGATTCCACATATAAGCGATGTCCTATAATATTTGAGCTGATGCTGTCTCAAGTGTCCCCGTCCTACCCCCTCACACCCCCGCCCAGGGTGAGATGGGGGCAGAGGGCTCAGGGTGGGATGGGGCTGGACTTGGGGGGTGAGATCAGGGTTTCCAGCTGTGCGGAGGGGAGGCTAGCAGAGGTCAAGGATCAGACAGGGCCTAACACGTTGTGTGGAAGCTGGCGGCCACGGCCACTGTCCTGAAAGTCATATTCCTTCTCCTTCTATTAACCCCAAATGGAGGAATTTAGCCATGCCACCAGGGACAGCTGCCCAAACCACGGCAGTGGTGCCTGCAAGGAGTGAACCTCCCCTTTCCCATGGACCCTGGACCCTAAAGAGTGGTTCTTATTGAAACCACCTGTGCGCTATAATCAAAACAAAAGCAAAAAGCCTGATGCTCAGGCCACACCCCCAAATCAATCAAATCAGAATCTCCAGGGCCAGGAACCAAGGCCCAGTGGATTGTCAAGCTCGCTGGATATTTGCAACATGCAGCCAGAGTTAGAACCCGAGGTTGGCCTCTGGCTTGGCCATAAAGCTGTGTGACTTTGAGCAATTTATCAAACTACACTTCAGTTTTCAGTGCGAAATGCAGCACTACCTTACAGGGTTCTTGTGAGGCTGGAGTGTGCTTAGGCAGGGCCTGGCGTGTCATAGCACTAGCTACTATTATTAATGCTAGTCAGGATTCAGTTTACAAACCCAACCTGAAAACCAATGGTTAGCCTCTTTGGCTCTTTCGGCATTTGTCAAATGTCACCCTCTTCAATAATGGCATGGTTTGTAGAGGTAGGGGTGGGTCAGGTTCTGTCGTGCTGATGGATGATCACATGCTGGTATTTTCTAAACAGGATAGGAGAGAAAAACAAGTCCCGCACAGGCTGATCATTACGTCTTCAAATGAGAAACTGCCTTTTCAGGAAATCATTATCTCCATTTTACTTTTTTAATTCTTCTACTTTTGGGCGGGGGGGGCGGGGTTACGGTTTTATTCAGATATAATTCTCACACCATATGAGTCACCCACTTAAGTACACAACTCAGTAGTTTTTAGTACATTCACAAACCTGTACAATATTCTCATTGTTGTTGTTTTGTTTTCACAAATCATCTTCCAAGGGCTTGTTCAGTTGTTGCCGTGTCTGGTGATCCTCGTCTTGGAAGAATGCTGTTAATCCAGCACTGGTTCATTACAAACTTCAACATGCCTAGTGGGGATGGTTCCTCAAAATGGGACTATTTGAGCGTGATACTGTTCAAGTGATTTTGAAGTTCCTGTAACAGAAGTCATGTCAGAAAACCTAAGGCACCAGCGGCATGGGGTCCAGCGAGGAAAGCCATCCCCTTGGCAGCCAGCCCGGGGAGAGACAGACAGGAGGGGCTGAGATGAGAAGAGTGGTCCTTCTAAAGAGAGGGGAGAGGGAGGGGAGAGAGAGCCTTAGCCTTCCCCTGGCTCATGTCTTGCTAAGATTGGCTAAGCAGGCCCCTCCTTGTCCCAAGAGTAGTGGGACAGGTTCTATCATTTTCTAGGCTTGAAGCACATGGGGAAGCTTAGTGCTCCCAGACTTCTCAGGTGGAAGTAGTCAGTGAAGCTGCACCATCTTGGAAGGTGACTGAAGTGGGGACTCCCTGTTTCAGTTGCAGGACCCTCCACTCAGGATTGAGTCCTAAATTCTCCCCATCTGTCCATGGGCGTATCCCCTCCTCCTTTTGTTTTTATTTAGTGTTAGAGGTAATATTTCTCTGAGCACTATCTCGGTCCCCAATTTCTACAATTTTAGCCAATCCTTTTTTCTACCATCATCTTAGGTAGTTTCCAGAAGTGTGTTGTTTGTAGAAACACATACACACACCAACTAAGGTTTTATGCTTTGTAATCTCCAAGCACAACTCTCAGGTCTCCACACCATGAACAGTATTTCCAGACTCCTGCCTGGAGGTGGAGCTGAAACAGGAGGAAAGGGGCAGGACACAGCCTTTAAAAGAATGACATAGCCATAGGATATAGCAAAAACTGGTTAGAACCAACTAGGTCCAAGATGGCAGAATATTCGACTTCCAGTGGACCTTGAGCCTCATCATACACCCATTGTAATACATTAGCATAAACTAAGTGACACACCTACCAGCACCATGACAGTTCCAAGGCCAACCGTCAAAGGCCAAAAAGTGGGCAATGGCCCAATTCCTGGAAATCTCCACCCCTTTCCCCCAAATAATTGGAATAATCCTCCCACTCATTAGCCTATGAAATTACCCAGCCCATAAAAACTAACCATTGCCATATTTTGAGGCCACTTTCGCCTTCTGAGATGGCCCATACTCTGTAGAGTGTGTTTCTCTCTAAATAAATCCACTTCTTACCTATCACTTTGTCTCTCACTTTGAATTCTTTCTTCCATGAGACATCAAGAACCTGAGCTTCATTAAGTCCTGAGACCAGGTGTGTGATCTCAGTTAAAAGACCATGGGTTCAAGTCCCAATCTGAGTTACACGGTTTCAGTGCCATCACAAAGAATTGCAGTTGGGACTTCCCTGGTTGTGTAGTGGTTAAGAATCTGCCTGCCAATGCAGGGGGTAGGGGTTCGAGCCCTGGTCCGGGAAGATCCCACATGCTGTGGAGCAACTAAGCCCGTGTGCCACAACTACTGAGCCTGCGCTCTAGAACCCCTGAGCCCACATGTTTGCAACTACTGAAGCCCGTGTGCCTAGAGCCCATGCTCCACAACAAGAGAAGCCCCCGCTCTCTGCAACTAGAGAAAGCCTGCACACAGCAATGAACACCCAACACGACCAAAACATAAATAAAAATTTTAAAAGAAAAAGAATTGCACATAGTAGAGAAGGAGGCTTCTAACTAGTTAGACGGCGCCAAAAATTCTCTCTCCCACAGGTCAAGCTTGCTTTAAACCAGTGCTTCCCTAACTTCTCAAAAGAAGCCCCTGTTTATTTTTGTATATGGTGTTAGAGAATGTTCTAATTTCATTCTTTTACATGTAGCTGTCCAGTTTTCCCAGCACCACTTATTGAAGAGACTGTCTTTCCTCCATTGTATATTCTTGCCTCCTTTGTCGTAGATTAATAATGATAGGTACATGGGTTTATTTCTGGACTTTCTATCTTGTTCCATTGATCTCTATGTCTGTTTTTGTGCCAATACCATAGATAACCAACAAGGACCTACTGTATAGCAAGGGAACTATAGTCAATATTTTGTAATAACCTATAAGGGAAAAGAACCTGAATCACTGTGCTGTACACCTGAAACTAACACAATCAACTATACTTCAATTTTAAAAAAAGAAGCACCTGTTTAAAAATGCAAATTCCAGAGCCCATCCCCAACCCTCTAAAGCAGAAAGATAGTTCTACAAGTGTCTCCAGGTGATTCTTACCATAGGAAAGGGCTTTTGTTTTTTAAATCTCCTCATTAGAGATTCCAGTTTAATGAGGGGATGGGGGCGGGTGGAACCAGGGTGGACTGATGTTTTTGAACACAGTTGCTCTGATGTGTAATCTACTGAGAATCACTGCTGACCTTCAGGCATACTTGACCCTATTCTCACCACTTTGATCAAAAAAGCCAAACTTCAGTTGGGCTTTTTTGGGGGGTTTTTGGCTGCACTGGGTCTTCGTTGCTGCACAAGGGCTTTTCTCTAGTTGTGGAGAGAAGGGACTACTCCGCTGCGGTGCGTGGGCTTCTCACTGCAGTGGCTTCTCGTTGCGGAGCACGGGCTCTAGGCGTGCGGGCTTCAGTAGTTGCAGCACGTGAGCCCTAGAGCATGAGGACTTCAATAGTTGCAGCATACAGGCTTCAGTAGCTGCAGAGCACAGGCTCAGTAGTTGTGTCTCACGGGCTCTAGAGCGCAGGCTCAGTAGTTGCGGCACACAGCATTAGTTGCTCCGCGGCATGTGGGATCTTCCCGGACCGGGGATTAAACTCGTGTCCCCTGCATTAGCAGGCGAATTCTTAACCACTGTGCCACCACGGAAATCCCTCAACTGGGCTTTGTAGTGATGATTTCAATCAGGTTTTCTCCCTTTTGGATATGATATGTTAGTTTTCTTGATCATCATTATTTAAAAACAAAATATAAAAACAAACAAGAGCTCTGCTTTGGAAACTGTCCTGTGCATACCCACCCTCACGTAGCCCTCTCAACAACCCACTGAGGTTGGTTCTATCATTGCCCCACTTTACAGATGAGAAAAGAGCTTTGCTTAAGACCATCTAGCTAATGAGTAGCAAAGGCATTCTCACCATATCCCAGGCTGGGCTCTCCTCATTAAGGAGGATGCCACACCCTTCCTCTCAGGGTGTGCATCTCTGCCTTGCTTCTGTCTTCACTAAACAAACTGTTTCTCTGTGTGCTCTCCCACTTGTTGTTCTGCTACGTCTCTAATAATAAACTTTGTACCTGTTTTTACAGAGAAAAACAAAAAACGCAGACTAGCCACCGAGTGCTATACCCCTGTGCTCAGCCTGCCCAAAACTGGCCCACAGAGCAGGGTGGCTCTGAGCCAAGAAGCCTTGATATGTAGACAAGTTTCGCAAGGCGAGAACAAGGCTCCACCGAAAAGCACACACACCTGCTTTGTATCAGGCCAGCAACGGTAGGCTATGTTGGAGTACCCTTAAGTACAATCATTCCCAGTTGATGGTGCTTCAGAATCACCTGAGGAAGGTGTTAAAAATGCAGATACCTAGGTCCTATCCTCAGAGATTCTAGCTCATTACGTCTGGGATGCAGCCCAGGAGTCTATAAGTATAGCCAATGATTCTGATGCAAGTAATTGGAGGGCTAGGATGAAAAAAGAAAAAAGGGGAAAGGAGGGAAGAAGGAAGGAAGGAAAGTAGAAAGAGTGCCCTGGGTGAGCAATCCGCCTTGACAAAAGGATAAGAAGTCCCCCGTGGAGGGGAGGCTGCAGTTTTAATGACTTCTCCTCTCTTCCTCCACACCTAGGTAATTTCCACTCCTCCTTCAAGCCCAGGTCCCATGTCACACCTCCTCTGTGCTGTCTTTTTCTCTGTGACTCCAGAAAGAGTTAAGGAGGCCTCCTCAGGAATTCATAGCCTTTAAATCTAGGCACGGGTGCATTTTCCGTATCATATTGGCTCAAGTGGTGGTTTTCACTGCTTAGCCTTTGTGGGTGAATTAGTCACCTCACAGGGGTAAAGCCACAACTCTGGGCTGCTGTCTGCAGACCTGCTGCTGGGCTGCTGGGGAGCCAGAGGAGACCCAGAGAGGAGTCCAGGTGGGCCTGAGCAGATGTTCAAAGACTAACAAGAGCTGTTAATGCTCCAGGGGTGATCTGCCCACACCCCACATGCCCACACACAGGCCAAGACTCAGCCCCTTGAGATCAGTGACCCTGTCAGACACTTTCCTGAACTGTCAGTGCCATGCCTGGTGGTAGGCACTGGAGCAAGGATGCCGATAGGTTTCATCCAGCTTGTCGACTCCAGTCGGGGTCCAAGCAGGTGCTTGGAGGGCCCTGTGGACATGATGGAGGTGGTGTCAGGCTCTATGGGGAAGAACTCTGATAATGATTATTAATGTCTGCCTGGGGCAAAGGAGGTACTTGCCTGCCACGTGTTTGCCAGCTGCGTTAGTTTCCTGGGACTACCACAACAAATTACCACAAACTCGGTGACTTACAACCACAGAAATTTACTCTCTCACAGTTCTGGAGGTCAGAAGTCTGAAATTAGTCTCACTGGGTCAGAATCAAGATGTTGGTAGGACTGTGCTCTCTCCAAAGGCTCTCAGGGAGAATCCTTTCTTGCCTCTTCCAGCTTCTGGTAGCCCAGGTGTCCCATGGCTTGTGGCAGCCTCACTCTAATCGCTGCTCCCAGACTCACGCTCTCTTCCTCCATGTGGTCAGGTCTCCCTCTCCTCTCTTTCATAAGGATACCAGTCACTGCATTTAGTACCTGCCCCAAATCCAGGATGACCTCATCTCAAGCTTCTTAACTACATCTGCAAAGACCCCTTTCCAAATAAGGTCACATGCACAGCTACCGGGGGTTGGGACTTGGACATTTTTGGGGGGCGGGTGGGGTGAAGAGTGGGCATTCAACCTACTAAACTAAGCTTGTACTAAATAAATGTCAGTAATTAAGTACCCTCTGCTCTTTTTCCCCACCTCCCACCCCCTTGTTCACACCTTTCAAAACCTAATGCTGGTGAACCTCCCTTCCCACCAGGGACAGATGTGCCCTGGTGCCAGTTTGGGCTCATTTCAGGCCTCCCGTCCAGCAGCCAGGACCACAGGGGATGCTGAAGACCAAGAGAGGCAGAGAGCCTCCCGCTCCGACAAAGATGGTATAATGAGTGCCAAGCCCTCTCCAGATGTCACCAGGAGATCACCGTGCAGAGTCTCCTTGGGGTGGACCAGATGCAGAACCCAGTACCTGAGCGTGGGTCAAGGCCATGGTCGGGTTGCCCTCACCCCACTGACTCATGCCGCCCCTGTGGTCATCATGTTCCACCCCATCTAAGTATCTCCTGCTTAAAGGTCACCCACATCATGAAAGGCAGTTGCAGTGCAGACCAGGCAACAGAAGACCTGCTCCAAATCCCCCTCTGCCACCTTCTGTGCAGCCTGACTGGGAGCTGCTCATTTCACACCTCCGAACCTCACTGTAAAATCAGGCTGCAAATGATACCTACAGACTTAAATCCTTTCTCCAGCCAGGCCAGGTATCATTAAACAGGTCCCTCCTCACAGGCCAGATGAGTAAGTGTGAAGGTTCCAGGCCCGCAGTAGGCCTTCCATAAGCTGCTTTTTTTCTTTTTTCTTACTGAATAAAATGTGTGACAACACAGCAGGTGCATCATCCCACGTTCACCAGGTTTGAACACACTCCTGTCTTTAACCAGCACATGCACATTGGTAACTCCTAAGTCTCTCTTCCTCCTGCACATCTGACCGCCTGACCCATATCTCAATGTTTCCACGGTCAGACTCTGCATCCCCCATGCCTCACCTGTTCCTTGTCCTGTAACCTTCAGCTGCGTGAGTAGCCACCCAATCCAATATCTGACAGGCGTCTCTACCCCCAAGTCATTCACCAATTGTTATCCGTCCTTTTTCCTTCATATACCTCGAATTTCTCTCCACCTCTTTATGTCCACCTTGTCTTCACATATTTAAATGCACATCATTTCTCAGCTGAAATGATGAAACATGTTCCCTTCTTTGTCCCTTCCCTGCTCAGTTTATGTTGACACAGCTGACATTTCTAAGATACGCATCTAATCACGCGCACAGACCCTTTGGGCCAAAGACCATCCTCCTCAGGGTGGCTGCAAGGCCCATGTGACCAGCCCCAGCTACCACTCCAGCCATGTTCCCACCATCCCCTGAACCAGAGCCCTGTGTAGCTGCTTGAGTTCCCAGCCACCTCTGCCCTGCCCTCTTCCATTCCTCCATGTGTTTGCATATTCTGTTCCCTTTGCTGGGAGCATTCTTCTAGCCATTCCTCACATTATTAACCCTTCCTCAACCTTGAAGACTCAGCTCCTTCAGAAGGCCTTCTTCAACCTTCCCTCTCCAAGCTCCCATAGCATCTTGCCCTTTGTCTCTCACAACACACATTATATCATAAATGCCTATTATCTATCTGCTCCACATGTCACACACCCCTACACCCTGCCCCAGACTGTGAGCTCCTTGAAGTTTGGGACTGTGTCTCTTCTCTCTGTATTTCCAGTACCTGGCACAGTGCCCGCCAATAGTGCCTTAATCAACATTTGTTGAAGTGTTGAATGCCAAGGACAGAGCAGCCTGATATTAAAATAGATATATCTGGTTGATTCTTTTTTTATTCATAAATACGTTGTTTATTTGTTTGTTTTTAGCATTCCATATTGCAGAAAGAGATTTCTATGCCTGAAAAAAATTTTCCTTTGTTCAGTAAATCACATGGAAATCCAGCAGGCATCATGAAAATTCTGAAAGGCAACATGGCCATTTTGGAAAAGCAAGTCAAAAAGACAAATAACATATGAGCTAAAGCACTAATATTATTATTAAAATACATATGTTCTGAATCCAAAAACCAATGTAAAAACTTAATGAAGAATCCCAAATATGGTCTGTGATATGTACATAGGGTCTCTATAAATACATTTATAATTTTTGAAGCTTTTTCCTTCCAGCTTTATTGATATATAATTGACATATAATTGGTTGATTCTTATACAAAGCAAAATACCATATTATTCAGTGAGCAAAATAGTAAGCAATACCCTTAACATTTTATTGAAACATATCAAAGTTTCTTCATGTGGCCATTTCTTCCAAGTGCTTAACACAAAATCCAACACAGTGAAGGTTTTTGCTAGGTACTGGGCTAACAGAGTCCTTTACAGAACTTGTATTAAATGGCAGTCAGTATTTGATACAAAAATCACTGTTGAGTAAATGGATTAAAAGCTCCAACCAAAAGACATAGACTGGCTGAATGGGTACAAAAAGAAGACCCGTATATATGGTGTTTACAGGAGACCCACTTCAGACCTAGGGCACATGCAGACTGAAAGTGAGGGAATGGAAAAAGATATTCCATGCAAATGGGAATCAAAAGAAAGCTGGCGTAGCAACTCTCATATCAGACAAAATAGACTTAAAATAAAGACTATTACAAGAGACAAAGAAGGACACTACATAATGATCAAGGGATCCAGCCAAGAAGAAGATATAACAATTGTAAGTATTTATGCACCCAAAATAGGAGCACCTCAATACATAAGGCAAATGCTAACAGCCATAAAAGGGGAAATCGACAGTAACACAATCATAGTAGGGGACTTTAACACCCCACTTTCACCAATGGACAGATCATCCAAAATGAAAATAAATAAGGAAACACAAGCTTTAAATGACACATTAAACAGATGGATTTAATTGATATTTATAGGGCATTCTATCCAAAAACAACAGAATACAGTTTCTTCTCAAGTGCTCATGAAACACTCTCCAGGATAGCTCGTATCTTGGGTCACAAATCAAGCCGTGGTAAATTTAAGAAAATTGAAATCATATCAGGTATCTTTTCTGACCACAACGCTAGGAGACTAGATATAAATTACAGGAAAAAATCTGTAAAAAATACAAACACATGGTGGCTAAACAATACACTACTAAATAACCAAGAGATCACTGAAGAAATCAAACAGGAAATCCAAAAATACCTAGAAACAAATGACAATGCAAACACGACAACCCAAAAACTATGGAATGCAACAAGAGCAGTTCTAAGAGGGAAATATATAGCAATACAGTCCTACCTCAAGAAACAAGAAAAATCTCAAATAACCAACTTAACCTTACACCTAAAGCAATTAGAGAAAGAAGAACAAAAAAACCCCCAAAGTTAGCAGAAGGAAAGAAATCATAAAGAGCAGATCAGAAATAAATGAAAAAGAAATGAAGGAAACAATAACAAAGATCAATAAAACTAAAAGCTGGTTCTTTGAGAAGATATACAAAACTGATAAGCCATTAGCCAGACTCATCAAGAAAAAAAGGGAGAAGACTCAGATCAATAGAATTAGAAATGAAAAAAGGAGAAGTAACAACTGACACTGCAGAAATACAAAGGATCATGAGAGATTACTACAAGCAGCTCTATGCCAATAAAATGGAGAACATGGAAGAAATGGACAAATTCTTAGAAAAGCACAGCCTCCCGAGACTGAACCAGGAAGAAATAGAAAATATAAACAGACAGATCACAAGCACTGAAGTTGAAACTGTGATTAAAAATCTTCCAACAAACAAAAGCCCAGGACCAGATGGCTTCACAGGCGAATTCTATCAAATATTTAAAGAGCTAACACCTATCCTTCTCAAACTCTTCCAAAATATAGCAGAGGGAGAAACACTCCCAAACTCATTCTATGAGGCCACCATCACCCTGATACCAAAACCAGAAAAAGATGTCACAAAAAAAGAAAACTACAGGCCAATATTACTGATGAACATAGATGCAAAAATCCTCAACAAAATACTAGCAAACAGAATCCAACAGCATATTAAAAGGATCATACACCATGATTAAGAGAGTTTATCCCAGGAATGCAAGGATTCTTCAATATATGCAAATCAATCAATGTGATAAACTATATTAACAAATTGAAGGATAAAAATCATATGATCATCTCAATAGATGCAGAAAAAGCTTTCGACAAAATTCAACACCCATTTAGGATAAAAACCCTCCAGAAAGTAGGTATAGAGGGAACTTACCTCAACATAATAAAGGCCATATATGACAAACCCACAGCCAACGTCATTCTCAATGATGAAAAACTGAAACCATTTCCACTAAGATCAGGAACAAGACAAGGTTGTCCACTTTCACCACTATTATTCAACATAGTTCTGGAAGTTTTAGCCACAACAATCAGAGAAGAAAAAGAAATAAAAGGAATCCAAATAGGAAAAGAAGAAGTAAAGCTCTCACTGTTTGCAGATGACATGATACTATACATAGAGAATCCTAAAGATGCTACCAGAAAACTACTAGAGCTAATCAATGAATTCGGTAAAGTAGCAGGATACAAAATTAATGCACAGAAATCTCTTGCGTTACTATACACTAATGATGAAAAATATGAAAGAGAAATTAAGGAAACACTCCCATGTACCATTGCAACAAAAAGAATAAAATACCTAGGAATAAACCTACCTAAGGAGACAAAAGACCTGTATGCATAAAACTATAAGACACTGATGAAAGAAATTAAGGATGATACAAATAGATGGAGAGATATACCATGTTCTTGGATTGGAAGAATTAACATTGTGAAAATGACTCTACTACCCAAAGCAATCTATAGATTCAATGCAATCCCTATCAAACTACCAATGAAATTTTTCACAGAACTAGAACAAAAAATTTCACAACTTGTATGGAAATACAATAGCCTGAATAGCCAAAGCCATCTAGAGAAAGAAAAACGGAGCTGGGGGAATCAGGCTCCCAGACTTCAGACTATACTACAAAGCTACAGTAATCAAGATAGTATGGTACTGGCACAACAACAGAAATATAGATCAATTGAATAGGATAGAAAGCCCAGAGATAAACCCATGCACATATGGTCACCTCATTTTTGATAAAGGCTGCAAGAATATGCAGTGGAGAAAAGACAGCCTCTTCAATAAGTGGTGCTGGGAAAACTGGACAGCTAAATGTAAAAGAATGAAATTAGAACATTCCCTAACACCATACACAAAAATAAACTCAAAATGGATTAAAGACCTAAATGTAAGGCCAGACAATATAAAACTCTTAGAGGAAAACATAGGCAGAACACTCTATGACATAAATCACAGCAAGATCCTTTTTGACCCACCTCCTAGAGAAATGGAAATAAAAACAAAAATAAACAAATGGGACCTAATGAAACTGAAAAACTTTTGCACAGCAAAGGAAACCATAAACAAGATGAAAAGACAACCCTTAGAATGGGAGAAAATATTTGCAAATGAAGCAACTGACAAAGGATTAATCTCCAAATTTTACAAGCAGCTCATGCAGCTCAATATCAAAAAAACAAACAACCCAATCCAAAAATGGGCAGAAGACCTAAACAGACATTTCTCCAAAGAAGATATACAGATTGCCAACAAACACATGAAAGGATGCTCATCATCACTAATCATTAATAAATGCAAATCAAAACTACAGTGTGATATCACCTCACACGAGTCAGAATGGCCATCATCAAAAAATCTACAAACAATAAATGCTGGAGAGGGTTGGAGAAAAGGGAAACTTCTTGCACTGTTGGTGGGGATGTAAATTGATACAGCCACTATGGAGAACAGTATGGAGATTCCTTAAAAAGCTAAAAATAGAACTACAATATGACCCAGCAATCCCACTACTGGGCATATACCCTGAGAAAACCGTAATTCAAAAAGACTCATGTACCATAATATTCATTGCAGCACTTTTTACAATAGTCAGGACATGGAAGCAACCTAAGTGTCCATCGACAGATGAATGGATAAAGAAGATGTGGCACATATATGCAACGGCATATTATTCATCCATAAAAAGAAACAAAATTGAGTTATTTGTAGTGAGGTGGATGGACCTAGAGTCTGTCATATAGAGTAAAGTAAGTCAGAAAGAAAAACAAATACTGTATGCTAACACATATATATGGAATCTAAAAAAAAAAAAAAGGTTATGATGAACCTAGGGACAGGACAGGAATAAAGACACAGACATAGAGAATGGACTTGAGGACACGGGGAGGGGGAAAGGTAAGCTGGGAGGAAGTGAGAGAGTGGCATGGACATATATACACTACCAAATGTAAAATAGATAGCTAGTGGGAAGCAGCCGCATAGCACAGGGAGATCAGCTCGGTGCTTTGTGACCAACTAGAGGGGTGGGAGAGGGAGGGTGGGAGACACAAGAGGGAGGAGATTTGGGGATATATGTATATGTATGGCTGATTCACTTTGTTATAAAGCAGAAACTAACACACTATTGTAGAGCAATTATAATGCAATAAAGGTGTTAAAAAAATCACTGTTGAAAGTAACACAGCCTTGGGGAGCCAACTTGTGATAGAATCTAGATCGCTGTCAGTTCAAAATTAAATTTCCTGAGTTGGGCGGATGGTGCCCACATCCTGTGTGGTTGATTAAAGAAGATTCGGTTTTGGATGGCGGGTGACAAGGACCATATTCTATGGGAAGACTGAGCAGCCTATTAAAGAGATGAAGCCTGCCATGTCTCTACCCAAACGTGGGTCACAGGCTCCTCTACATAAATCCCACACCCCAGGTATGCTGGATCTTCACTTTCTCCAAATCCATCATGCACTTTCCCACACCTCTGCCATTTTCTCCACCTGGAATGCCCTCCCTCTCCAATTCCTACCCCACAATATCCTGTCCATTTGCCAAGGCCCAAGTCATTGAGATATAGATAATATTCCCCCATTATCTGTTTCTTCCACATTGAACTTTTGGCTGGACACTTGGTTACTTGGCTATAGACTACATTTCCCAACCTGCTTTGTAATTAAATGTGACCAAATGGCTGAGTTCTGGCCAACAGAATAGGTGAGCCACTCTGGGTCTGTGCCTTAAAGCATCTGTTTGTTCCTCCATCCTCCCTTCGCCCTTGCCATAAGGTGGGAGGTCAATGCAGCAATGACCAAGCTTTAACCTTACAGATGAAGATAATACCCAACAGGACAGTGGAGCAAACAACAGCATAGAGCAAAACTGTGTCCCTGAATGACCCTGCGGAGCTGAGCTGCCCCACCAGACTAGTGCCACCTGCATCTGCACTGTTATGGGAGAGGGAAATAAAATTATATCCTAAGATTGATCTTATATAGACTACTGTGTTTTGGGATCTCTGCGCCATAACTTATTTATCCACTATCTCCTCTAAAAAGACTTCCCTGAGAGCTGTCTGAAGTCCTGCCGTGACTTTGGTGGCAATGCTCATACAGCATCCATGTGCCATTACAGCCACGTCCATGCATGTTATTTGTCACTCCTGGACTGGAAGATTCTTGAGGGC
Organism: Monodon monoceros; assembly: GCF_005190385.1. NCBI lineage: Eukaryota > Metazoa > Chordata > Mammalia > Artiodactyla > Monodontidae > Monodon > Monodon monoceros. The sequence goes on from NW_021703770.1 coordinate 38,290,392, forward strand.
AAAGGCCACACCGACTTCATCTTTGATGTCCCCCAGAGCAATCAGCACAGCGTCCTTACACGGAAGTCATGTCTGCTGAAGAAGTGAGTGGATACACAGTGCTTCCCACTCGAATACCGTTTTTAGAAAAGAAGCAAAGATAGCAGCAGTGGAGTCAACACACAACACACTTAAACATAAACCAGAAAGAATGGGGCTGACAAATAAGAGGCCTGCGGTGTCAAACTGGTAATAGTAATACTCCAAAAATAAATGTATTGTGGTAACAAAGCCTGAAGAGACTGCACTGAAAAAACACAGAAGGTTACTGAAGCCCTGGAGCAGCGCCCCCCTTCCGCGCAGTGACTGTGTCGCCCTCAGGAGATGGCCAAGGTGGAGATGGCCACACGCTCTCAGGACCTGGACGACCACTTCTGCAAACTGGATCCCCTCCCCCTGGGCACTTGTTGTCGTACTGGGAGAGAGGGAGTAACATTGTCCTTCCAGACCATGGAAGTCTCAGTCACAGGGGTGTGAGGTCTGGGGCCAGACTGCTGAGTTTGAATCCCAGCTCAGCTGCTTACCAGCTGTGCAAAGTAGCTTAACCTCTCTGCACCTCCATTTCCTCATCTGTAAAACAGAGATGATAACAGTACGTACTTCTGAGGTTGTTGTAGGATTAAGTGAGTTCATACATTAAGGCACCTAGGATAGGGCCTGGCACACAGTCTGTGGCAAGTGCTGTCATCAACATCACCCTTGTCTTTGTTGTCGTTACCCTTACAGGTAGCTCACAACGCAGAACCCTTTGTGCAGTAGGTAGAGCAAACTAAAATGCCTGATTTCCAGACTAAAAATACTGAGGTTCTGAGGGATCATGTGACTTGCCAGGGGTCACCAGGAATAGAAGCGGGACCTGGACTGCCCCTCTGGTATCCCAGCTCTAAATCATGTGCTAATGGGGAACTCTGTAACCTCCATGTGGGAATTCTTCTCCTGCTTCCAGAAGGGCTCCTGGACTTCAGGAGGGAGCAGCTCCGGGGAGCCTAAGAGCTGAGGGGAGACTATCATCTCCTCCTGTTTGAGTGGCTTCTCAGGAGTCCAGGTGAGGAGCCAGACCTCTCTGCCTGCTGCCCATCCCCCAGCAGCCTCTTGACCCTCCTGGGCCCCAGGGAGCTGAGCCTTCTCTGCAGGCTGCGTGGGGGCGGGGAGGCACCAGGAAGAAGTTTGGGTGCTTGCTGATAAAAATAGATGAAGAAACGTGAAGGGGCCAGAAAGTCTCAGATGACATTGTGAGCAAGCCTGCAGAAAGGAAAATGTGAATGAGGAAGTATAAATGAGAAAATAGAAAAAATGTGCTTGGGCCGTGTCAGAGCACAGGTGCTTCCGGTGATGTCCTGGCTGGCCCATTAGCCGAGGTGATCCGAATAAAGCCAGACTCTGTGTGTGTGTGTGTGTGTGTGTGTGTGTGTGTGTGTGTGTGTGTGTGAATGTGTGTGTGTGTTCAGGGGGCTGTGATCAATGCAGACACAGCACGGGACAGAAAGACAGGAAGAGTCTAGGAGCCATTCACAAAGAAAGGATGGGAGAAGAAAAGAGGAGATGGGAGAGGAGACAGGAAGGGAAAAAAGACAAAGAGAAGCTGAGAGACGAGAAAAGAGGAGAGGCCGAGAGCCCCACCACCACAGAAGCAGGGACTGTCTTCACCATGTCACGCTCTCAAAGTGCCCCCCTCAAAAACTGAACAGAATGAGACTTCTCTCCCTGAGGGAGCTCTCTTTCAGGAAAGTGCTGGAATGTTCCAGCTACTGGGCGCTTACCAGTATCCCAGCCCCCCCTTCCTGGCTAACCTCCCCCTTTTTGTCTCTTCCTGATTTGGTAGGATGCCCTCCCTCTTCCTTGAGCTCTGTTTCTTCCATAAAATCGAAGATGCTGTCGTGGCCCCTCTCGGCCGATCCTGTGAGCCAGGCCAGTGGAGCCCTCCAGTCCGGTGTGCCCATGGACGGCCTCCCAAAAGAGGTCACGTACATTTCCAGCCCCAGGTTGCAGTGTCACGTGACAACCAAGGTCCACAAACCCTCAGGCCCAAGGTCAACGCCCAGCAGCAGTGGCAAGGCCCAGAGGTCCCTCTGTCTGCAGGGGCAGCACTCCCTTCCCTCGGGCCGAGCAGACCCAAAAGTGACCCCAAACCACAGCTCCAGGAGCCCCGTCTCTGTCCCTGGAGACACGGGCCATGAGCTCCATGGCTGGCAGCCTCTGCCTGTTTCCCCTGCACCCCACACCTTGGCTGCAGGCCTCACAGTCCCCCTGGAGGCTGGCCTCTCCACACTTCACCCCGCGTACTTCCTTCCAGGTCAGACAGGACTCCAGGCCACTTTCCTCCACCACCATCGTCTTGACTTCCTGAGAAACCTGAACCAAACACCCACCTTGGGATGCACACTCCTTGCGTCTGCTATCAGGTGAAGGAGATTCCAGGCCCTTCCTGGCCAGGCACCTGCCCCCTTAGCAGGGCCAGCAGGACAGGCCTGGGGCTTCCTCCGCCCCCGCAGCTCCAGCCCGCAGCCCAGCCCCGGGACCCCCTCGCCTCATCCTCAACAGCATGAATCCACCCACACCCAATTCCAAGCCTTCTTAAATCTGTAGTCCCAGCAGGTCTGCCACACAGCACGTGCATAATCGTTTCTGGATGGATGGCTTTCAACTTCTGATTCCTGGGAGTCTATAGACTGTTTTTTAAAACTCTTCTTTCAGACCAACCCCAGTGCATCTCCACCTCCTCCCCTGTCTCTGCTGCAGGCACAGGGGCCCGTAGGAACCCCTTCTTGACCTTCTAGGTGGCAGAGGCCAGAAGACTGCAGACTCTAAGGTGTTCCTGGGCCATCGCCCAAACCTGGTGTATCAATTTCCTGTGGCTGCCGTATCGAATTGCCATAAACTGGGTCGTTTCAAACAATAGAAATTTATTCTCTCGTGGTTCTGGAAACCAAAATTCTGAAATCTGTGTCCCTGGGCTGGAATCAAGGAATTGAGAAGGTGGCACTCTGTCCAGAGCCTCGAAGAAAGGAAAGAATCCATCATCTCGCCTCTTCCAGCTTCCGGTGGCATTCACTGGCTTGTGACCGCATCACTCCAATCTCCACCTTCTGGTCACATCACCTTCTCTTTTCTGTGTGTCAAATTTCCCTCTGCCTTCCCCTTAAAGGGATACATGTGATTGCATTTGGAGCCCACCTGGATAATCGTGGCTACTCTTCCTATCTTGAGATCCTTAACCACATCTGGATTAAATTTAACTTAATCACATCTGGATTATGACAAAGCCCTTTTTGCCATATAAGGAAAGTGACATTCACAGGTTGCAGGGATTAAGACCTAGATGTATTTGGGGGGCCATTGGTCACTTTGCCCCTTGCTAGATCTGTGATTTGAACAAGTTGCTGAATTTATCCAAACATCTATCGAAAGTCTTCTGTGTGCCAGACACCATGCTAGGCATGAGTTCCCTGCAAAATGGAGAAAACAGTATGTTCAGTACTATGTTGATGTATGGACAGTGCCTGGAATTGTGCCTGACTCACAGTAAGCACTCAATAAATCCTAGCTATTACCATTATCCATAGTAGGTGTTCAGTAGGTGGGATTTATTTTTAACACCCAGATTATACAGGCATGGAAAAACCGAGACAAAACAGAATCACGGAAGACAACAGAAAAAAGAGGTCCTCCGTATCTTCTTTGATTTTCACAACCCTGTGTGAGTTGGGTGATCTTCTATTTTACTGAGGAAAAAGTAAAGTTCAGAAAGTTAAGATCCAGCAGACACAGTTGATGCTCACCACATATCCATGTGTGCTCCACAATTTCCCCTGTAGCTAGACAGAGCCACATGACCACTTCTGTCCAATGGACTGGGAGCAAGAGTTACAAGTGTCACTAGTGGGATAAGGCGGAGGAAGCGCCCTGAACGTCCCCTCAGCTCTCCCTTCACCTGCCATGCTCACCACAGAGTTCTCACGTTGAGACGGCATAACCACAATATTGAAACAACCCAGGTCCCCAAGACACTGCTGGAAGAGAGCTGTCTGATCCACGGAGGACTTCATACAAGTGAAAAAACAAAAACAAAATACAGAGCTTGTGTGTGTTGGGCCACTGAGGCTTGGCGTTTGTTTGTTATCACATCATAGCCTATCCTTGACTTACTAAAATCCAGGTCTTCTGACCAGGTGTTTGTTTCAGTCTACACTTACATTCTTTACTTCCACACCTCCCACTCACATTTTAGTCCCTTTGGTCAGCCTTCTAGCCCATCTGTCCACTGAATGTGCCCTTTGACCACCATACTGCCAAATCCAATTAACGGTATTAGACTTTTTTCATAATGAATTTCTGAGGAGTTCTGCTGAAATATTTTCCTCCCTTGGTTACTCTAGTAGAAAGTAACAGAAAACCTAATCTAAACTGGCCAAAACAAAAATAAAATTCATTATATCACATAGGAAAAGGCTCGATGGAAGAGTGGATTCCAGAGATGGCTGCGATAGTGGATCACCAATGTCATCAAAGATTCCAGTTCTTTCCATTTCTCCTCTCTGCCAGCTTTGGCATGTGGACTTGCTCCCTAGGCTGGGTTTCCTTATGATCACAGATAGCTGCAACTGTTTCTGGTATCCCATGCAGACTGGACAAAGTCCAGAGGTAAAATAGAACCATCTCATCCTTGCCCCCATCTTGAGAATAGGAAACCTTTCCCAGAAGCCCTTTAGAACTCTTCCTATCACGTTTCATTGGTCAGGATGGGTCACAGGTCCATTCCTATACCAATCACTGACAAGGGGAATGAGGTTACCACCACTGGCTTCCACTGTCAAGATCCACTCTTTGGAACAGGAAGGACCACATACTTATGTCAAGGAGGATAGAGGGACAGACCTTTCTTGGTGTCCTCTCCTGGGTCCTCTTCCTCTGAAGGCAACTTGAGTTTTTACTTCCCCAAGGGTTTTATGCCCAGACCTCTGGCCCTACTCCACACCCTCTCCCCAGCAGTCTCATTCATCCCTATGGTTTTAATTTCCACATATATGTCCAGGAGTCCAAATCTACACCTCCTGCTCTGAATTCTCTCAAGCTCTGGACTCAAATATAAAACCGTTTGCTACATGAGGTCCCAAAGGATCTTCAAACTCGCTGTGTCTGAATCAGAACTGATCTAAACCTTCCCACCTCAACTTCCTCAAAGTTGTTGTTCTTCTTGGGTCTGTGGTTCAGGTTAGTGGCATGAACTTCCACTCTCCACTGCTCCTTCTACCACACTGGATTAGTCATCAAGCCCTGGGGTTCCAGCTTGAAACCTCAAATTCATCCCCCCTCCCCATCCTCACAGCTGCTGCCTGGGTTCAGGCCTATGTTTCTTTCCTGGTGCATCACAATAACGTCCTAACTGGCCTCCTTGCTCCAAGCCTGGGGGCCGTCAATCCACCTAATACAGCCTCCAGGGCAGTGGCATTGTGCCTCTTCTAATTCCCATCCCCCAGCTCTGAACACACCTGCTGGGTCTTCCATGGGCAGACCCTGACCCTGCAGCTCTTTCATCTGCATCTTGACAACACCCACCTTCCATATGATGTCACCACTCTGGGCCTTTGCACCTTCTGTTCCCACTGCCTAGAACACCCAGCAAACTCTTCTTCTTCCTTTAGTCATCACCTCCTCCAGAAAGCCTTCCCTGATTCGCTCCTGATAAAGTTAATCAGTGCCTCCTCTGTGTAACATTTTCCTTCCATGATCCATTAAGCATGTACTGCCTGCTTACTATGTGCCAGGCACTGGGGTATGACAAGGAACATGACAGACACAGTCTCTGTCCTGTGGGAGGGAGAGGAAAAGAAAACAAAGCTAAGAGCTGTCAAGAGGAATTGGAATAATGATGGGGAGGGCCTCAGGGAAGACTTTTCAGGGCACCTGAAAGATAAGTAGGAGCTCACCAGGTGAATGGGAGAAGGGGATTTGGGCAGAGGGATTAGCCTGTGGCAAGGCCTTGGGTGGTAAAGAACATGGCATATCAAAAATATCAAGAGGTTGGGCTTCCCTGGTGGCGCAGTGGTTGAGAGTCCGCCTGCCGATGCAGGGGACACGGGTTCGTGCCCCGGTCTGGGAAGATCCCACATGCCACTGAGTAGCTGGGCCCGTGAGCCATGGCCGCCGAGCCTGCGCGTCCGGAGCCTGTGCTCCACAACGGGAGAGGCCACAACAGTGAGAGGCCCGCGTACTGAAAAAAAAAAAATCAAGAGGTCAAATCTAAACCTTCTACAGCTTCTCTTGCTGGACCCCCCAACACAGGGCTCACCAGAGGGTCTTCCCTACCAGGAAGAGTCCCTGGAGGGCAGGCTCCAGGACTGACTCACCTCCTTCTCTTACTACTGCAGGATGTGGCACCCAGGAGGAGCTCAGGGGGATTTGGGGAGAATGGAGAGATAGTGGATCTGACAAAGGTGTCACGTGTAAATGTGAGCCACTCTGCACAGGCAAGCTTATTCCCAGGGAAGACATTGCAGGCGGAAGCCCCCTTTGTACGCACCCTCCTGTCCATGCCCAGACTTGCCAGCAGACACCTGGCCCTGTGGGCAGCAGGAGAGATGCTGCCACCTTGCCCCTTGAGAACAGTGCTGCTTGTGTCCCCCTCAAAATTCATATGTAGATACCTCATCCCCAATGTGATGGCCCTTGCAGGCGGGTCCTTTGAGAGGTGATTAGGTTTAAATGAGGTCATGAGGGTGAAGCGCTCATGAATGGGATTAGTGCCCTTATAGAAAAAGACACGAGAGAGGATCTCTCTCTCCACCATGTGAAGACACAGTAAGAAGGAGACAGTCTGCAAACCAGTGTCGACTGAAAGAAAAAAACAACAGAGTTGTGAGTTAAGTTATTTTCAGGCACCTTACTGAGGACTATAGTCCAGGAATCAGGCTGTCAGCTAGCTCTGAGGAACTACTCTGAAGAGGTAGGTGAGGAGCCAGTATATAAATGAATTTGGGGGCTAGGAAAAACAATTAGTCAAGCATACATCTTGGTAAAAGATGATCGCTAATCACAAAGTACAGATATCTGAAGTTAATGTGCTTTTCTAGCATGGAAGACACAAGAATCTGGGGTCGTTGAAATTCTTCCTTAGAAATGCACCTTAACTGGGTAGGGGCCTGTTTATCCACAACACAGAGCGCCTCATGCAGTTTTTCCCTCCTGAATGCCCTTCAGGGCACACTGTCCTGGGTGACTGCAGTGGGTTGTGACTTAACCCTTTATATAACAGGATAATGAACAACACTGTTCTTTTTGTTTACATCAGGAAGAGAACACTTACCAGAACCTGACCCTGCTGGCAACCTGATCTCGGACTCCAGAACTGTGAGAAATGCATTTCTGATGCTTAAGCCACCCACTCTGTGGCGTTTTGTTATAACAGCCACCTCCTGGCATATCCCTTCAGACTCTTCTCCCCAGCAAAAGGATGTGAGATCCACCCAGGGAGGGTGGTGCCGAGGGGAGGTTGCAGGCAGCCTTCCAACCTCACCCCCTTCCTCAGCTCCGCTGCCAGCCCCCCACACTTGAGTGTGCCCAGGGAGCCTGGTCCCCCCTCTCTGAAATGCAAGGCCTAAGCCAGTCCTTTGCTGGTCATGGAACAAATAAAACACAATGACCACAAGTTCAGACAGATGCAGAGCCATGTGCCACTTGCTTTTTAAAGAGGGCTGCAAATACGGAATAAACCTAAACTTCGAGATCCAAACTGGGTCCTTGAGCCAATTCTAACACCATAGAGGCTCAGAGTAGTACCACTGGAAATATCCTTGTTAATAAACCTGTTTCACACTGTCCCACAGTAGACGGAGGCCCAGAGATGCTGTCCTATCTGTGAAAATTCAGCGATCCAGGGCAGAAGGACACCTGAGCCCACCTGATTCTCCACTCAGAACTCTGCCAGGCAACAGGGAACTCTACTCAGTGCTCTGTGGTGACCTAAATGGGAAGGAAATCCAGAAAAGAGGGGGTATATGTATAAGTATAGCCGTACAGCAGAAACTATCACAACATTGTAAAGCAACTATACTCCAAAAAAATTAATTAAAAAATGTAAAAAACCCTAACACAGTGATGAATGGAGCCCAAGCACACTGTTTGAAAATGAATTTGGCATTACTTGTTTAGACAAAGACACAAATGTACTTGTAGCTTCATCTGGAAAAAAAAAAACAAAAACTAAAAACCCAAAGAAAAGAAAACGAAAAATTACCCCCTACCAAATCTTTGGAAAACAACTGTTCTAAACTGAGGCCCTCCCCTGACTCACCAAAACAAATCTAGCCAATGAAATTTCTTTTACTCTTGATGAATAAAAGTCAACATTTTAACTGTAAGAACTCTATTATGGGTACAAATTTCCAGTTATAAAATAAGTCCTGGGGATGTAACGTACAGCACAGTGACTATAGTTAATAATACTGTATTGTATATTTGAAAGTTGCTAAAAGAGAACATCTTACATGTTCTCATCTCAAGAAAAAAAATCTGTAGCTATGTTTGGTGATGGATGTTAACTCAAACTATTGTGGTGTTCATTCACAATACACACAAATATTAAATCATTATGTTGTACACCTGAAACTAATATAATGTTACATGTCAATTATACCTCGATTAAAAAAAAAACCTATATTATGTAAATAAATAAATAAAACAAATTCCTCTAAAAAAAAAGGAACTCTGCCAGGCAACCCACAGTGGCTCTTATTGCCCACAGGGGATGAATCAGATTGAAGGGAAATACAAAAAAAAAGGAATGGAGACTTTGCATCAGAGGCAGCACTCCCAGAGAAGGCAGCGCATCTGAGAGGATGGTTGGAAGGAAGATGTGCATGTGCGCCCCCCCCCCTCCCCTCAACCCATCTCCTCTCTGGCTGAGTGTTAGGATGGACCTGGGCGGAGAGATCCTGGAGTTACACTCTGCTTTAGTCTCACCTTCTCCTGTGGACTCGCTCTGGGAGTCCCAGCCAGAGCAACAATAAGATTAGTGAAAATTTAGAGAAAATCTAGAGAATAGAGAATAAAAGACCTCAATTACACAGGTCCCTAAACAATAGGTTGGAAAGGGGCAGGGCATTCTGTAGGAGGGTGATGTGGAGAGCAAGTGAGCATGGATAAACCTGCTAAATCCAGACAAGTCCTGTCTATTTTCTTAGTCTTTCTTTTTCATCATTTGTTTGGGGACAGAGGGTAGCAGCAGAATCCGCAGGTCCCAGGAATCACAAAAAGCAAAACTTGCTGTAGGCTTTAGCCTGTCAGCCTGGGGCGGATTCCTCCTTATCTGACCTCTCTTTATCTGGCATCTGACCTTTCCAAATTATCACTGCTCCCTTATCTGCTGCTTTCCCCCACCCCTCACCTACCAGGCTGCAGAGATGTGGTTGCTGTCTAGGGGAAGGACAACTTACCTACATGATCAGGAAAAGATGGTTCCCCATAGAGACACGCCAGGGAGCCCTAGGACCAGGGCCCTCCTGAGGTTGGGTCCTGGGAAGGGTTGCCTTTCCTGACATCTGCAACTGCCACAGGAGACTCAGGGCAGGGATCTGCTCTGGGAGGGCGAGCGTGGGTCTGCTGAGAGCTCAGACTCTGAGGGTGAAAGGAGACGGTTATACCTAGTTTTCACGTGTTCATAACATAGGCCCCAAATATGGGCATGAGGGCTCCCCCATGAGCCAGAGTCCTCTGAGTTACTTTCCCTGAATTAGCGGTGTTCAGGAATATGTGTGCCCCCCTGCCAGACTGCTCAGTGAGGGACTGCCCAGCCTTCTGTTGGTTTATATTCCCTTTGTGAGTATGGTAGGCTGAACAATGGCCCCCCAAAAGATTTCCATTTCCTAAACCTAGAACTTGTGAATGCTACCTTATACAGAGAAAAAGGGAGGAAGGGGAATTTTGCAGGTGTAATTAAGGGTCTTGTGATGGGGAGAGATTATCCTGGATTTCCTGGTGGGCCCCAAATCCAACCACGTGTATCCTTAAAAAAGGGAGGCAGATGGAGATCTGACACACACAGAAGAGGAGAAGGCGACCACAGGGGCAGATATTGGAGTGATGCGGCCACGAGCCAAGGAATGCTGCAGCCACCAGAGGCCAGAAGAAACAAGGAACAGATTCTCCCCTAGAGCCACCACAGGGTGTTAGCCCTGCTGACCCCTTGATTTTGGCCCAGTGATACTGACTTTGCACTTATGGCCACTGAAACTGTAAGAGAACAAATTTCTGTTGTTTTAAGTCACCTAGTTTCTGGTAATTTGTTATAGGAGCCACAGGAAATGAATACAGTGAGTGATCTCATAGGATTCGTTCTTATTATTCATTCAACCAACATCTGCCAAGTGCCCGCTCTATGCCAGGCACTGCTGTTGGTGCTGAGATACACAGGACAGAGCAGGCCTTGCCCCATGGAGCTGCAGTCCAGTTGGGCGATGAGGGCCAAAGGGCGTGTAGATGATTATCTGAAAGAGCTTCCTCCAAATAATTATGGACAGCAGCACTGGTGAGGAGAAGGGGAGAATGGTCATATGAAAGGATCCTTTTTTTTTTTTTTTTTTTGCGGTACGCGGGCCTCTCACTGTTGTGGCTTCTCTCACTGCGGAGCACAGGCTCTGGACGCGCAGGCTCAGCGGCCATGGCTCACGGGCCCAGCCGCTCTGCAGCATGTAGGATCCTCCCGGACGGGGCACGAACCTGTGTCCCCTGCATCGGCAGGCGGACTCTCAACCACTGCGCCACCAGGGAAGCCCTGAAAGGATCCTTTTTAAAGGCAGCTTTAATAAAACCACACAGACCTCCATAAAATAGTCACAGCTACTGCAGAAATTATATACAAGTACACTTGTGAGCACAGATGTGCTCTTCAGGGAAACACAAAGCTCTCTGGATCCTAGCCACACCCCAGAAAGCCTTCTGCGCCCACCTGCGGGGCCAGTGCACTTCTCCCCTTCAGGGAACACAGGCTCCTGCAGAGGTGGCGGAGCCTCAGCCCTCACAGGCCCGTAGAAATGATCTTACCCAGGAAGACACCAGCAATAGGGTCCTGAAAGTGTGGCTTTTCAATGTTAACATAGAGATTGACTGCATGTAATTTACCCCAAACTGGAGGATGAGGTCATGACTCTGGGTTCACTTGAGATGAGTCAAAACGTGTTGGGCCTAGAAGACTCCAGGCTCCGGCAAACTTGTGCTTTCCCACATGTAAGCTGGTCACATGCACAGTCAATTACGTCACGTAATCACGCCCGGTGAGCTCCAGCACGGGCCGTCTCCAAAGCTGGCTAAGCTCCTAGCACCGCCCCGGCATGACCAGGTAACCTGATTCTGCAAAATACCTGCTGATCTTCTCGGCCACAGGACTCACTCTGTCTGAACAGCCCGGGAGGAGGTGTGGGGCAGTCCACATTCTGCCCCACCACTGGGGCCCTCACTTCTGAGGTTTAACAGGACCCCTTCCTTCCACATGTTTTGAGAATTAACACTTCCAACATTTGGAAATACACTTTGGAAAGTGTTAGGTGTAGAGACAAGGCTGAGCTATGTTTTTAATCATTGGTATTATTCAGTTGCCTCCGGAAACAATGACCTTTACACTGTCTTTGCTGGGTACAAAAAATATATATATTGCTCTAAACCAGCGGTCCTCAAACTTTTTGGCACCAGGGACTGGTTTCCTGGAAGACAATTTTTCCACGGACCTGGTCGAGGGGTGGGGGAGATGGGGGCTGGGTCAGGAGGCGGTGGGGAACGGCAAATGAAGCATCGCTCACTCGCCAGCTGCTCACCTCCTGCTGTGCGGCCTGGTTCCTAACAGGCCCCGGACCGGTACCGATCCGCGGACCAGGAGTTGGGGACCCCAGATCTAAATGGTTTCTGTAGCTACAACTGTGTGTGTTAGCTGATTCCCACCCCACCCCAACACTCACCCGCTTCCAAGCTGGCCGCTCCAAGGCAGTTTCCAGAGTGGAGCCTGTGTAGTAAAGAATTAACCTTCCCCAAAGACAGGTCTGGCCTTTGTCCTCAGCTCCTGCAAGGTATTGCTAAATTCTTAGAATGTCCTGCCGGATAAGAGTTTACCTGGGGTCTTGGACCACACTGGATAGTCTAACAATGTGATTTATAGTGGAGGCTTTGGCCACATGATATCAGTTCTACCTCCAGAGGGCTGGAGATGAAAGGTCAGCCAAGCAGGTGGTCCACCATGGCTACCTGACTGCATCTAAACGAAACTCCTGGACACCAAGGCTCAGGTGGGCTTCTCTGGTTGGCAATATCCCATGTGTACTGTCACACATCATTGCCAGGAAAAGTTGGTGCTGTCCATGACTCCACTGGGAGAGGACAGCCGGAAGCTCCCCTCTTGGAACTTTCTGCTCCAGGTGTATCCTCCCTTTGCTGATTCCTTTCGCTGTAATAAACTGTAGCCATAAGTACAGTAGCTTTCAGTAAGTTCTATAAGTTATTCTAGTAATTTATGAAAATTGAAGGTTGTCTCAGCCACATAGATGGACATAGAGATTATCATATAAGTGAAGTAAGCCAGAGAAAAGCAAACATCATATGATATCGCTTATATGTGGAATCTAAAAAAATGATACAAATGAACTTATTTACAAAACAGAAGTAGACACACAGACATAGAAAGCAAACTTATAGTTACCAAAGGGGAAAGTGGGGGAAGAGACAGATTTGGGATTAACAGATACACACTACTATATATAAAATAGGTAAACAACAAGGACCTACTGTATAGTACAAGGAACTATATTCAATTTCTTGTAGTAACCTATAATGGAAAAGAATCCGAAAAAAGTATATATATAAATAACTGAATCACTTTACTATATACCTGAAACATTATAAATCAACTATACTTCAATTAAGAAACAAACAAGAAACTAAAACAAAAAACTGAGGGTGGTCTTGGGGACCCCAGGTCTTGCAATTGGCATCAGAAGTGAGGGTGGCCTTGGGGACTGCCTCCATACTCTGTAAATTCTTAACCTTGTCATGCCCTGGACTCCTCCAGCAGTCAGTCTGGTGAAGCCTGTTGACATTTTCTAGGATAAAGTTCTTAACTGCATAAAATGAATATAAAGTATTAAAGAGGGCTTCCCTGGTGCCACAGTGGTTAAGAATCTGCCTGCCAATGCAGGGGACATGGGTTCGAGCCCTGGTCTGGGAAGATCCCACGTGCCACGGAGCAACTAAGCCCGTGAGGCACAACTACTGAGCCTGCACGTGTAGAGCCTGTGCTCCACAACACGAGAAGCCACGACAATGAGAAGCCCGTGCACCACGATGAAGAGTAGCCCCTGCTTGCTGCAACTAGAGAAAGCCCGCGCACAGAAACGAAAACCCAACACAGCCAAAAATAAATAAATAAATTTATAAAAATAAATAAATAAAAAAAATATTAAAGAAAAACAGTTACATTGAAATGTAGGTATCAGAATATGTGCTTCTTTATTAACACATTAAATAACAAGTTCTAACAGCAGATTTAATATCTAGTTTTGAAGTAGCATCAAGCCTAGCCAATATTTTATGTGGACTTGTGCTGGTGTCAAAGTCACAGGTGTTGTTACTACTAGTGTATTTTGTTGCCTATGTTCATAATTGAAGGAGATTCTTAATTTCAGTTAGAGGTTAGTGAAAATAAAAAGTCTAATTCTTTTCCTATCCAAGGTCACAAACCCCACAGATTCTACCCACAGACCATCAGGGGGTCCATGGGCCCCAAGTTAAGAGGCCTGGTCAAGGGCTTGGGTGATAATCTCACACTTCATAGCTAAATAGAGCTGCTGCTCTCAATGTTATTATTAATAATAATAGCTAATACTCAGTGCTTGCTCTGTGCTAGGCATAATAAAGGTGAAAGTGTCACACAAATTTGAACCATTATTTTTATATTATATCATTTAATGAAGATGAGCTTTCTGGTTGAGTTAAGAAAATAATAGCTACCGCTTTTGGTGCATTTAACATGGGCCAGGCTCATGCCACGTGCTTTCAATGCGTCCTTCGCTTAGGCCTCCCTACAGCCTGATGAGGTGGGTCTGCTCTTCTTCCCATTTACGGACAAGGAGAGTGAGGCTTAGAGAGTTTAACCAACTTATTCAAATCACGATGCTAGTAACTGGTAGAACAAGGAATTCAAACCCAGATCTCTCTCTTCGACTCAAGACAAAGCACAGCTCCCCAAACTGGCAGAATGGCACTCCGCAAACAGAGACGGCCACAAGGGGCCACAAGGTGACCTGACCACAACCGTCCACCTGTGTGCAGGCAGAAAGACCGCCACTGAATGGAAATAGGGATAACTCAGCACAAGGTCCTGCATGCATTAACAAGTCAATGATTGCCTAGGCTGTGAGGAAGTTCCTGTACTAACCATTAGTGTTTAGATTCCAGAACAATGGGGATCACAGAAGACTAAGCTGCCCGGTGAAGAGCTTCCCGGTTTCTCTGAGAACGCCCTTGCTCTGCACAGGGAGAAACCCTCAGGCTCCCCACTGAGTTAGCAGCATCCTCTATACCAGGCCTTGTGGGCTTTGCTTTCTCCAAAGGAAAAAAATCTCAAAGTGCTTATTTGACATGAACTCCAGATTCTACAGAGCAACTATTGACAGCAAAGCCCATCAAAGGACCAGGATGCCAGAGGCAAAGGCGGGTAGCGAGGGGAGGGCTGGGACCGAGAGAGAAAAAAAAAAAACAAAAAACCTCAAAGCAGGGACTTCCCTGGCGGTCCAGTGGTTAAGACACCACACTTCCACTGCAGGGGGTGAAGGTTCTATCCCTGGTCAGGGAATGAAGAACCCACATGCCGCATGGCACAGCCAGAAAAAAAAAGGGAAAAAAAAAGATGTTGAAAACAAACAAACAAAAACCCTTAAAGCAGGACAAGTCACAGAACAGGAAACTATGTGGCACCCATGCCACTGCTCCCTATGTCCTCACCCACACCAGACCCTGCTAATGGGACACATAATTCCCCTTGCTGAGATTGGATGCAGCTTCAGAATCCTTCTCAACACTGCTGTCCAGGTAGCTACAACCAATGGACTGAACTTGACACACCACTTGAAACCTATTTTCCATCAGAGCCAGGCATACGAAAAGGGGAGGAGAAATGTTATACTCTTGAAATAATGACATGAAACAAGACGAGCTCACACTTATTGAGCGTTTATTTTGACCCCATCCCTATTCTAAGCACTTTACATGTATTAACGTACATTTTCCTCCCTCACAGCAATCCTATAAAGTTGATACTATTATTATCCATGGGATAATAATAAATCCTATAAAGTTGATACTATTATTTTCCCATATGGATCCATGGGATCCATATGGGAAAACTAATAATAATAATAAATAATAAAATAAATAATAAAACTAATAAACTAATGATAATAAATAATAAAAATAAAAAATAAATAATACTAAAAAATAAATTAAACCAATAATAATAATAAAACTAAAAAACTAAAAAAAAATAAATAAAACTAAAAAAATAAATAATAAAACTAATAAACTAAAACTAATAATAAATCCTATAAAGTTGATACTATTATTTTCCCATGGGATCCATGGGATCCATATGGGAAAACTGAGGCACAGATAGGTTAAATGACTTGCCCAAAGTAGCCCAGTGAGTAAGGGGCAAAGTCAGGATTTGAAACCAGGCAATCTGGGTCCAAAACTTGCATATTGAAATAATGTCTATGCTGTGTTGATTCTGTCCATGTGCTGGGGGTGTTTTCAGCTAATGATCCTAGCAAAAGACAAAGATGAGAATGGCTTTACATTTTTGTGTGTTGGATGTCAGCAAAGGTGACTCATAACATTCTAAGACTGCTCTCTGAAGTCCTTAGACACTTCTGTCAGGAAATGCCCTTGCTCTGGTCTAGCTTCTCAGTGTGGCCCATTGCCCCACCTCCCACCTCCCCACAGCAGTTGATCTGCCCAGGGCCGGTCACACCTGGCGCAGGTAGCAGAGCCCAGCAGGAAGCACGTCTGAGCCCTGTGGCTGAGGCTGGGATTCCTCTCTCCCTCCTCACCTCGTGTGTACTCCCTGACTCACCACTGGCCTCACTGCAGATCCCAATCTGGCCCAGCTAGACCTGGGAAGTCTCTGGAATCTGGCTGTTCTGTTAATATCAGAAGCTGACAAAAACAGGCGCAGAGGAAACCAGCCCCACTCCTGCCTACGGTCCCAATGGTGACCAGTCAAATCTCCA
>NW_021703770.1:38306702-38315749 GCF_005190385.1 Monodon monoceros
AGCCCCACTCCTGCCTACGGTCCCAATGGTGACCAGTCAAATCTCCAAGGAAACAAGCCAGAATCCAAGCACATGACTCAACCACCGTGTCACATCTTCTCTTTTCAAAGATGAAGCCAAAGGAGCTTTAGGAGGGTGATACAACCTCAGCCTCTGCAACAGAAAAGGCCCATACCTGCCTTGGCAGGTAGCGGCTCTCCGCAGCAGGAACGAGTGTGGCACCTGAGCTTAACCCAAGGTCACCACCAACGCCCCCTCAAAGCTCCACGCTCAGAGACTGCTGAGTAAGGCAGCCACCAGGCGGCCATGGCAGAACCCAACGAGGTGCTGTCCGCGGTGCCACCCTTTCCCCCAGCCTCGGAGCACTCCCTCCTCCTTGGTGGGGCACAGAGGGGGAAATGGAGACCTTCTCAGGGGCACCAGCAGCTCTGCAGTGTTGGTAGCAGCGGCCCTAGTTATTAACCGGAGCTCCCGGGGCTGGGCCCACTGGGTTCCCCACCCAAATCCTGACGGGGAGTTAGATGGGAGAGTCTGGGCAGACTGGAAAGTGGGTCCCAGGCAGGCTCAGCTAGTCCAGACCATGTTAGCATCAGCTGTCATGAAAAAGGCAAATTTTCAGAAACCTCATGTAAAGCTCTCTAAGCACTTTCAAAACTTTTGTAGAACACTTTGCAGTATGTGACATTTCATAGGTAACATTTCTCTTACTCTTATATGAAGTCTGAGATGCAGAAAGGGCAGATCACTGTGGCCATTTGGTAGATGAGGAAAGAGGTTCTGGAAGAGAGTATGAAAAGCCCATCACACAGCAAGTAACATGGCAGAAAAAAATCCAAGCCCAGATCTGAGTGTGAAGTCCCAGCTCCTTCCACTACATCAGGCCAACTCCCCACTGTGCTGATACCTTGTCTGCAGCCCATTCATCCTTACAAGGTTCCTGGGGTACCGCGAAGCAAAGGCAGAATGAGAAATGGATCTCTGGGCGCTCACAGCCTCCCCCAGCCCACTGCTCCTACACTTTGCAAGCCCCCCACTACTCCTCATCTCCTACCCCCACCTACTTGGCAATTACCGCTGGAGCCAATAGGTTAGGCCACTAGACGCTCGCCAACATTTGGTCAGCATTCACAGACCACGGGCGGGGCAGGGAGTAGCTAAAATGAGAGGGTTAGACAATCCTGTCTATACTGGGGTTATAAATGTATAATTCTCTGCACTTATCTCCAGCTTTTTGTAGACAAAGCATTTCACAAATAGGTCAGGCTTAGGGTGAGTCACACAGAAGCCACTCACGTCTGCTTAGGTCAAGAAAACCCAGGTGGAGGGAATGTTCTCAGCAGTTCCCTGCAGCCAACACAATCACCGCGTGGAATTCTAGTGCGAGCCCTGCTTTGGGAGATTTTCACAGGGCCTGTCTGGAAAACTCCAGGCACCTCACTTTTCAGCCTCACCATCTTTTTCCTTTTGGATGGTGGGATTTGGGCCTGGTTCGCCAAAGCTGCTCAGGCCCAGTCTCGAGAGATGGCCAGGCCCCGAAAAGTCATCCAGTTCACACACGGTCCTCCTTATTCCTGAGGTCCCCTCTGGAATTTCTGCCCTTTTCCTCACCCTCTCCCCTGACTGTGGTGCCAGGCCATCGCTCCTGGCTCAGAAGAAAAGCAGTCTAGTAAAATCATGGCAGGGTAAGATGTGGGTGTCACTTTTCCCAGAAGCGGTGAAAGCAGGTCAGCAGGGGAGAGGAGATGGTGATTGGTTTACTGACTGGGCTGGATTTGCTGTGTAATTGGACATTGCCTTTCCTTTTTCTCCCCCCTGCCTTTCAACCCTTTGCTCTTGGTTCTCTCTTCCCCTCCTGGGACAATATCTTGGAAAGATCCCAAAATATCCTGGTCACTTTCAGATATTAACCAATGATCCTTATCTTCAGATATTAAAAATTCCAGGCCAATCTAAGTGAAAACCTGCATCTCTCAGCCAACTCAAGGCTTATTGCCTCTTCTTCAGCCCTGCACCCGACACAGACACAGATACCTGCCCTGGGGAGGGTCACGGACCCTTCCTTCTGACTTCCTACTCCTTCTTCCACATTCACCACCTGCTTTGGGTCTCCAGGTTTGGGGCAGGGAAGAGATATAAGAAGCAAAGGGGCAAATCGTCCTTTTAGTTAATGCATTTCTACTCCTCTCTGACCAGAATTAGCAAATTAGAAAAAACAGGATGCCCGGTTAAATTTGAATGTCAGATAAACAATGAATAATGTTTTGGCATAAGAATGTTGCGTGCCACATTTGGGCAGGCTGTATTTCATCTGACAAAGATACACACTGGCTGCTGAATGCCTCCAGGTCATGGAAGGTGTATTAGTTTCCTACTGCTGCCTTCACAGACTGCCACCAATTTAGAGGCTTAAAGCAACCAACATTTATTCTCGTACAGTTCTTGAGATCTTAAGTCTCCAATGGGCTGCCTTCCTTCTGGAGGCTCAAAGGGAGAATCCCTTTCCTTGCCTTTTTCAGCTTTTAGGGGCTACCTGCATTCCTTGGCATGTGGCCCTCTCCTCCATCTTCAAAGCCAGGAGCATCTTCTCTCCTCTCCGACCTCTGCTTCTGTCCTCACATTTCTCTTAAAATGACTCTTGTGATTATATTGGGCCTGCCTGGATAATCCAGGATAATTTCCCCATTTCAAGATCCTTAATCACATCTGCGAAATCCTTTCTGTAATTAAGGCAACGTAGTCACAGGTTCTGGAGATTAGGACGTGGACATCTTTGGGAGGCTGTTATTTACCAGTTGTCTACAGGCAGACTTTTCCCCTATTCTTCAAGGGGGCCTTGAGTGGGTTCCTGAAGACACCTTGCTGAGGATCCCGCAGCACTGCCCCATTCTCTGATCCAGGCGACATGGGTGATGCCCTCTCCAGCTAACTTTCTACAAACATCCCTTAGCTCCTGCTTGAAAGTTCAGCCCACAGAGGCACTTTGTACTGGGGTGTCCCTTCCTGAGCAGGCAGAAATCTTGAGTGGGGAGCTTTCAAGACCCTCGAGCCTAGCTATCTCCCAAGGTGTCAGTCATGTCACCTCGGACCCCAAGGAAACATTCCGGCCCTGGCCCAACAAACTATGGAAATTATGCCACGCCCAAGAAATAGTTTAATGAAGCCACATGGGGTATGGCTGCACCTTCCTTCTCATTAAAGAAATCCTCAGCTCTCTGAACATTCTTTAGACTTCTCTTAGATCTAGGTTGGAGGTGGGTGATGTGCTAAGACCAGAAGTTGCAGGACCGGTTTGGATACTTCTTAGCAAGCTCGTCATGGATGGTCTAGCGCCTCTCTTTAAAATGTGTGGGTTGGTGGAGATGAGGGGGTGAGGAAGTTGGGGAGGGGGGCAAGGGAGATCACCTATTGTTCTAGGCTTTGGGTTTCAGCCAATGTCCCCAGACAACTGGAAAAATCTAGCCTCTCTTTCTGGACAAAGAAAAAAGTGATCCAGAAAATAAATTTGCAGTAAAGTATGGATGTCACCTATCCCAGAGGAACTAACGTTTAACAGAGGAGAGGGGAATGATTGACTCAAATGTACGCACCGCTAATGAAAAACTGCCCCACATCAATGATAAACCTTCCCAGGAATCCTGTCATACACCTGGCACTGCCTACCTGAGCCCAGCGTTAGCATTGCAGGGGGAGCTGGGCCCTAAGACACACCTGAGTTGGCACAAAGAGTCCATGATGGCCGATGGGAAGGCAGCTGGAATGGTGCTGGGATAGCCCACAGGCTTGGTTTGCACGCCCACTCTGCAGATCCAGAATGACTGACTATATGTAGAAGAGCACCAAGGCTGCCCTGGATTTGGTGAGAAAGTGTGTCCTCAGCCACGGACACAGGGCCAGAGTGGTGGTTTGGAACACTCCCTGATAGAGCCGGAAGGTGGCTGTGGAGTGAGTCGTGGGTGTGAATGCTGACTCCCCCACTTACAAGTTGTGTGACATTGGGGTTCCTGCTTAACCTCTGGACCCCCATTTCTATAAACTGATAAAAGCTATCTATGATCTAGGATTCTTATGAAGAGTAAATGAAGTAATGTTTGCAGACCACCTGGGACCCAATGAATGTTATTTCCCTCTTTTCTCCTCTAAGATGCCCTCGTGTCAGACACCTTTTCCTTGTGTCTATGTGTCAGTGGGTGTTTTTACCATTTAGTCCTGATTCCGGGTCGCCTCGGCCTGCAGCAGCTTGAAGTAGGATTTTGGTTCCTGGCCAGAGACTGAAGTCAGGCTGCAGCAGCGAGAGCACTGAATCCTAATCACCAGACCACCAGGGACCAGTGGCCAGTGACAAGGCCCTGGCCTGTCAGCTGCGTCAAAATGAATTTCCACATAGAGACAGAAAGTAGTGAAACAAGTAAAGTGTTTATTAGGAAAAGGGGTACACACGGATAGACACACGGGCGGGCTCAGAGAGAGAGTCACGCCCTCATGGTAGTTTGAGTCACTTTTATGGGGCATTTCTT
Organism: Monodon monoceros; assembly: GCF_005190385.1. NCBI lineage: Eukaryota > Metazoa > Chordata > Mammalia > Artiodactyla > Monodontidae > Monodon > Monodon monoceros. The sequence continues at coordinate 38,311,217 of NW_021703770.1, forward strand.
CCAGGTTTCCTTTGACCAATCATCTTGCTTTGCCTGGTTCTGAGTCCATATTTGGTTTATCTCAGGGTCCTCCCCTGTGTGTGATCACATCTCTCAGCCAAGATGGATTCTAGCGAAGAGGCCTAAGGGTAGGTTGACATCACCTGCTATGAGGTGACACCTCCTCCCTTTCTGACCTTCAAGGAGCCTTTCTGTGCATGTGTAGTCGGGAAGGTCTCCTTGACTTCGAGAATGAGGAACATGTGGTCTTTTATCTGGGCAGGGCTCAGCTTCTCCTCCCTCCTGCTATTTTAGAGTATCCTTCCGCAGAGGACAACTCCAGCTGCCCAGCCTGAAGCCCATCTGTCTCCTGCCTCAGTTCCTACATCATACAGATGCAAACCCATCTGGGATTAAAGACAGAAGCACCATTAATTAGTGGCCCATCCTGGGTGTGACAAAATTCCTCTGGCATTGGTTTCCGGGTGTGCCTGCTGGTTGGAATTCTGAAGAGACAGGTTTTCAGTTTATAAAGATCAGGTGGCTTTGCTGTGAGCCCGTGAGCTAATCTCACCCTCTCCACGCACACACCCCTTACTGGAGACCAGGGAGAGGGGAGGAGAGTAGAAGAGTGCCACCTGCCCAGCCCCTACCCCCTGCCCAGGACATCTGCACAAAGCAAGGTGTCATGGAAATCTTTTCAGTTTACTCCAGAGAAACCATTTCAACCCAAGCTCAGAGCAGTCTTTCCCTCCTCGTATTAATACAAGGTGCTGGACTGAGCACTTCAGTTGCATCTTATAATGTCTCACAGCAACCGCATGAGATTGGCAGTTTATTAAACCTAATTTGCAGGAACTTCCCTGGTGGCGCAGTGGTTAAGAATCTGCCTGCCAATGCAGGGGCACGGGTCCAACCCTGGTCCGGGAAGATCCCACATGCTGCAGAGCAACTAAGTCCGTGCACCACAACTACTGAGCCTGTGCTCTAGAGCCTGTGAGCCACAACTACGGAACCCGCATGCCACAACTACTGAAACCTGCGTGCCTAGAACCTGTGCTCCGCAACAAGAGAAGTCACCACAATCAGAAGCCCATGTACCACAACAAAGTCCCAACGCAGCCAAAAATAAATAATTTTTTTTTAAAAAAAACCCTAATTTGCAGAGAAGGAACCAGGGCACAAAGAATCACTAATGTGAGCTGACAGTGTCTGCACCAGAGCTGACCCAGGTCTACGCTACGGGGCCTCTGCTCTCCCCTCAGGTGAGACCTGCTCCACCCACGACCTGCAAGCCACCTGACCCGACACAAGATTCTGAGAAGATTCTCCCCTCCCTAAGAGGACTGATGGCCTTGCCTTACCTCCACCCTATGCACCCCAAAAATGTAGGAGGAAATCACACCACACTGATCTGCTCACATCCCACTGTCCCCCAACTCTGGTGGGTGAGTCAGCACTCTCCCCACCCTGGGCAGGGACCCCACTTCGGGGTTGGGTGGGGTCTCTTTTGTCTTCGGCAGGAGTGGCAAGACCTGGGAGGTGCTGGGAGGACAGCAAGGCACATGGGCTCTGCAGCCCCTCTCCCTACTTGGGGGTGGGGATGGGTGGGGAGTGAAGCAGAGCCAGTAGCCAGGGGAATCTGAAAGTGTGAGTCCAGAAAGGAATCTCCGCTGTGGGACAGGCAGGAAGGCTCCTGCCATCAGGGGAGCCAGAACAAAGCTCTGATTCACGGACAGGTGTGAGCAGAGCCCGGGAGGGTATGGGGATGTACTGCCGGGGAGCTGGAGTTGCTAATCCTGGCTTCTCCCCGACCTGACCGGAGTGTGACCCAGCTCCTTCTCTGCATCGACGGGCTTCCTAGAGAACCAGGGGGAGGTGACGGATACCACATTAAGCTCCTGAAAGAGATCAAATGCCATTCTTCCGGAGTTTCCAGTCCAAAAGGAGGCCCCAGAAACTCAGTGGCCACCGTGACACCAACAGCTTGTGTTTGAACAGCACTTGACCTTTTTTAGGCCATTTCATAATACAAGTCCAAGCCAGAAATCTTGGTTAACCTCTCTCACTCTTTGTGCACCTCCCGTACCGGCCCAACAAGCCTTTGTTGGTTGAATCCGTTTGTGGGAATAAATGAGAGCCTCACAGAGACCTGGGAGGTAGTCAGGGTTACAAATCCAGGCTTACAGATGGTAGGAAGGGAAGGGAACTGACATTTGTTAGGGATAGGGTGCTAGATTTAGCAAATAAAAGTATAGATTTCAAAACAAAGTCTGGGCCTCATAATGCCTCTGGTTGATAAATTATCCCTGGGAGTGCCTCACAATTTCTGGCTACTTCCTTCCACAAGCCACCTTAGGGAGTGCCTATCATGGTCTGGTTTGCACATTTCTGTTAAGGTCACTTTCAGCTCCATGTCCTTTGGCCTAATTCAATTAATGAACAAAACAATATGACTGAGAGACTACCAGGTTCCTAAAAATGAGAAGCCAATGTGCCAATCTTCCCAAATTAATTTATGGATTCATTAACTACATTCAAAAATCAAACAGGAGTTTTTGGTGAAACCAAAAAATTTAAAGGGAAAGATAGTAATAATTGGGGACTGGTGCATCTTCGTTTTAACACTTCTTATTAAATTAAAATAGCAAGTATATGCAAGTTATAGGCAAACACATTAACAGAGCAGAATTAAGAATCCAGAAATGTACCTTATACAAAGAATCTGACAAAGGACACACCTCAAATATAAGGCAAAATGATAGATTACTTAATGAAAACTTGTGAGGAGCGGTACAGTGGAGAAAAGACAGCCTTTTCAACAAATAGTGTTGGAACAGCCAGACATCCAAATGCAAAACAAATAAATAAATAAATCTAGACAAAGACCTTATATTCTTCACAATTCAAAATGGATCATAAAATGTAAAACTATAAAATTCCTAGAAGATAGCATAGAAGAAAATCTAGGGACTTCCCTGGTGGTGCAGTGGTTAAGAATCCGCCTGCCAACGCAGGGGACAGGGGTTTGATTCCTGGTCCAGGAAGATCCCACATACCACGGAGCAACTAAGCCCATGCACCCCAGCTACTGAGCCTGTGCTCTAGAGCCCGCGTGCCACAACTACTGAAGCCCGCACGCCTAGAGCCTGTGATCCACAGCAAGAGAAACCATCGCAATGAGAAGCCTGAGCACCACAACAAAGAGTAGCCCCTGCTCGCCGCAACTAGAGAAAGCCTGTGCACAGCAACGAAGACACAACACAGCCAAAAAATAAATAAATATTTAAAAAGAAAAGAAAATCTAGGTGACCTTGTGTATGGTGATGACTTTTCAGACACCATTCCAAAGGCACAGTCCATGAAATATCTAACTGATGAGCTGGACTTCACTAAAATTAAAAATTGCACTGTGAGGGGCTTCCCTGGTGGTGCAGTGGTTGAGAGTCCGCCTGCCGATGCAGGGGACACGGGTTCGTGCCCCAGTCCGGGAAGATCCCACATGCCGCGGAGTGGCTAGGCCCGTGAGCCATGGCCTGCGCGTCTGGAGCCTGTGCTCCACAACGGGAGAGGCCACAACAGTGAGAGGCCCGCTTACCGCAAAAAAAAAAAAATGCACTGTGAAAAAGACACTGTCAGGAGAATGAAAAGACAAGCCACAGGGTGGAAGAAAATATTTGCAAAAGACATATCTGATGAAGGATTGGTATCCAAAATATACAAAGAACTCTTAAAACTCAACAATAAGAAAATGAGCAACTTGATTTAAATATGGGCTAAAGATGTGAACAGACACTTCATCACAGAAGACAGAAGACATACAGATGGCGAGTAAGCATATTAAAAGATGCTCAACATCATATGTCATTAGGGAAATGAAAATTAAAACAGTAATGAGATATCACTATGCACCAATCAGAACAGCCGAAATCCAGAACACTGACAGCACCAAATGCTCGCAAGGATGTAGAGCAATGAGAACTCTCTTCACTTTTGGTGGGACTGCAAATTAATACAGTCATTTCGGAAGACGGTGCTTTCTTACAAAACTAGACATACTCTTACCTTAAGATCCAGCAATTGCGCTCCTTGGTACTTAACCAATGAAATGAAAACTTATGTCGATACAAAAACCTGCACATGAATATTTATAGCAGCCTTATTTGTAATTGCCAAAACTTGGAAGCAACCAAGATTTCCTGCAATAGGTGAATAGATAGATAAACTGGTATGTCAATACAATGAAATATTATTCAACACTAAAAAGAAATAAGCTATCAAGCCATGAAAAAAATATGGAGAAAAGTTAAATGCATATTACTAACTGAAAGAAGCCAATATGAAAAGACTACAAACTGTATGATTCCAGCTATAGTACAGGATTCCAACTGTATGATGACATCTTGGAAAAGGCAAAACTAAGGAGATCAGTGATTGCCAGGGGTTGGGGATGGGGAGGGATGAGTAGGTGGAGCACAGAGGATTTCAGGGCAGTGAAACTATTCTGTAGGATACTATAATGGCGGACACATGTCATTAGGATACTATAATGGC
>NW_021703770.1:38315759-38437548 GCF_005190385.1 Monodon monoceros
GCGGACACATGTCATTAGGATACTATAATGGCGGACACATGTCATTATACATTTGTCAAACCCATAGAATGTACAACACCAAAAATGAACCCTCAGATAAACTATGGACTTTGGGTGATAATGTTGTATCAATGTAGGTTCATCGATTGTAACAAATGTACCACTCTGGGGGTAGCAGGGTGGGAGGACAGGGGGAAATATGGGAACTCTCTGTACTTTCTGCTCAATTTTGCTGTGAACCCAAAACTGCTCTAAAAAATAAAGTCAATTAAAAATTTTTTTTTAAGTTAAGGTTATGAGGAAATGGAAACTTGGAAAAATATTTAGCACACCATGTCGTTCACACTCAAAAAGCTTTTAAGTCAAAATGTACAAAAAAAATTAAGACACAAAATATTAAAAAATATAGATATTTTATCTTATATCTGGGTAGGGAAAGGCTACATAAGCATAACAGCAACAAAAGAAATTACAAAGGAAATGATCAATTAATTTAACCACTAAACAACTTAAAACTCATGGCAGAAATCTTAACATTAACTCAAATTTTTAAAATATTACTATTAATATGACAAAATGTTAAAAGATAAGCAGCAAGACCTCAATAGAAAAATGCATATGACATGACTAAAGAATTATAAAAGTAGTATCTTCTTTAGTAACTAATAAACCTGTTATAAATGAAATTCAAATAAAAATAGCAATGGAATATCATTTCCTCCCATTAATTTAGCCAGTATTGTCCAGAGTGATAACACTCAATATTGATAAGGATGTGATGATCAAAGCCATGTAAATTGATATGGTCTTTCTCAGAAATGATTTGACACTATGTATCTAGAGCCTTAAAAATGTTCATATCTTTGATCTAGTAATTCCATTCCAAGAAAAGAAATAATCTGAAATATGAACAAATATTTGCACACAAATATGTTCATCACAGCGCTATTTGTAATACTGAAACTTTAGAAAAATGTAAATGCCTAACAATAGGGGACACATTATTATTTTACAATCATTAAAAATATCTATGAATAGTTTTCCCCAAAGGAAAACAGCTTTATTCATCTGTTCTGATGATAAAAATAGTCTGTGTTCATTGTAATTCCAAACACATTAAGAAGTATAAAGAAAAATATGACAGTTACCCCAAATTCCATCATCAACAGGCAATCGCTATCAATAATCCAACAAATTATCTTCCAGACATCTTTCTGGGCATATAATTTTACAAAATGGAATCATGATATCCATTTTTTTCAAATTGCTTATTCCACTGAGTGCCTAATAGACATTTTTACAGAATAATAATACAGACACTTTGGGGCCATTATTTTTAATGGCCATATTGTATTTCAGAATATGGCTTGCCCATTATTTGGATAACTGATTTCCTGCTAATGGACATTTCCTACATTTTTGCTGTTACAAGTAGCACACAAGTAGCACACTCATGCAATCACCTTTGTACACATGTCCAATTATCTCCTTAGGATACAATCAGAAACCGGGTCAAAAAGTATGCCTGTTCTAATGGTAACACATAATGTCAAGCTGACTTCAGAAAGTCTGAACCAAGACACCCCCAGCAAGAGTTTCTGAAAGCCCGTTGCCCCGCCACCTGATACTGTCCATCTTTATAATCACTACCAGTTGCCACCAAACATGGGCTATCTTTATTGTCTTAACTGGTATTCTTTAAATTATGAGTGAGAATGAACACATTTTCATATATTTATTTCTCATTTGCTTTTCATCTTTTGTGAACTGCTGTTTATGCCATTTGCTCATTTTTAAAAGACCTTGCCTTATTAAAATTAATTTGTAAATGTCCTTTGTATATTAGAGATGTTAACTCAGTGTCATATATGTTGCAAACATATTTCGTTAGTTTTTCATTTGTATTTCAACTTTATTACTCTTAATCTTCAAAGTGTTTTTTTTAATTGTATGCACCTGAATCTATAAAATATTCCTTTATCATTTCCCTTTGGTATCTTACGTTCTGCACTTCAGGACTATAAAAGTAGTTACCCATATTTTGGTATTTTATGGTTCATTTCTAATCTTTGAATTTTTTATTATTTAAAATTTATTTTGGTGTAAAAAATGAAGTAAGGGGCTTCCCTGGTGGCGCAGTGGTTGAGGGGCCACCTGCCGATGCAGGGGACACGGGTTCGTGCCTGGTCCAGGAAGATCCCACATGCCACGGAGCGGCTGGGCCCGTGAGCCATGGCCGCTGAGCCCGTGCATCCAGAGCCTGTGCTCCACAATGGGAGAGGCCACAATTTTTTTACTTCATAAAAAAATGAAGTAAGGCTCAAGCTTTATGGTTTTCCTGCTGGATAGTTGTCAGAGATTTAAAATGCCGGCTTCATCATATACATATAAACACTGCATTAGTTTGCTAGGGCTGCTGTAACAAAATGGCAGATGGAATGGCTTAAACAACAGGAATTTATTTTCTCACAGTTCTGAAGCTATAAGTCTGAGATCAACGGGTCAGCAGCACTGCTTTCTTCTGAGGCCTCTCTCCTTGGCTTTAGAGGGCTGTCTCCCTGTACCTTCATGTGGTGTTCCCTCTGTGCATAATGTCTGTGTCCTAGTCTGCTCTTCTTACATTGACAGCAGTCATATTGGAGTAAAGCCAACCTGATGGCCTCATCACCTCTTTAAAGACCCTCCGATATCTCAAATACAGTCACATTCTGAGGTACTGGGGGTTAATACTTCAACATATGAATGTTGGAGAGACATAATTCAGCCCATATCACACACACACACAGACTCACTCAGTTGGCTCTGTACTGTCTTGTTTCATTGATCTGTCTGTTCCTGCATTGGTATCATACACAGTTGGTATAGCTTTGTAATACCTCTTAATACTTAGTGGGCAAGTACTTCCTTGCGACTTGCCTTTTTCAGAAATGTCCTGGCTGTTTTCATATTGCTCCCCTCCCCCCTGTGAGTTTCAGAATCCATTTGGAATCACTTTGGGGGTTTTATTGAGATTGTGTAGGATTTCTGATTGGTTTGAGAATGTGAATCTTTTTCACATTGTGTCTTCTCATGTGTTATGGGTTGAATTGTGTCCCCTCAAAAAGATATGCTGAAGTCCTAACCCCTGGAAACCGTGAATATGACACTATTTGGAAACAGGGTCTTTTCAGATACAGTCAAGTTGAAGTCATTAGAATGGGCCCTAATTCAATGTGACGAGTGTCCTTAGAAGAAGAGAAGCAGAGACATAGAGACAGAAACACAAGGAGAATGCTGTTAATGCCACAGGCAGAGATTGGAGTGATGTGTCTACAAGCCAAGGAATGCCAAGAATTCCAGCAACATCTGATCCTAAGAGACAAGAATTAAGTAGATTCTCTTCTAGAGCCTTCAGAGAGTCTGCTGACACTTTGAATTCAGAATTCTAATCTCCAGAGCTGTGACAGTAAAGTTCTTGTTCACTCAGTTTGTGGTAATTTGTTATGGCGGCCTTAGAAAACTAATACACCATCCAATAACATGATTTGTCTTTTCACGTATTTAAACGTTATTTCTCTCAGGAGAGTTTCATAAAGATTCTATTCTATTTTGGTTTGGTTTGGTTTTTGGTTACATGCACTCCTAGGTATTTAATTTTCTTTATACTCTTGTAAGTGGAATATCTTTTCTATTATATTTTCTAACTGGTTGTTGCTGAGATACAAGAAACCATTAATTTTATATATATTTACTTTGTACTTGTACACTACAGGGAACTCTATTACTTCCAAAAGCTTTTTTTTTTTTTTTTTTTGCAGTACACGGGCCTCTCACTGTTGTGGCCTCTCCCGTTGCAGAGCACAGGCTCCGGACGCGCAGGCTCAGCGGCCATGGCTCACGGGCCCAGCCGCTCTGCGGTATGTGGGATCTTCCCGGACCGGGGCACGAACCCGTGTCCCCTGCATCGGCAGGCGGACTCTCAACCACTGCGCCACCAGGGAAGCCCCCAAAATCTTTTTAATGATTCTCTTGGTGAACAATCATATCATCTTCAAATGAAGACAATTTTTCCTCCTTCTCTCCAATATTTAGACATCTTGCTTCGCGATCCTGCTCACTGTACTGACAAGCACTTTTAAACAAGGAGAAAAGGGTGACACTTGTCTTTCTCTGACTCTAACAGGACTGTGTCTAATCAAGCGTATTATTATTAGTTTGAGATTTTTCAAAATCACATGATGAATACGGCTTTTCAGTATCAAAATGATCACATGAAGTTTTCACATAAGATTGATTATACTAACAGATTTCCTAATATTTTGTTATCTCTGCATTCCTGAAATGAAATTCACTCGGTCCTGGTACATTCCTTAAAGTAGATTGATGGATCTCATGCCAAATATTTTATTGGATATTTTTTCATCAGTGTTTATAAAGAAGGTTGAAATGCAAGATATGTGTGTGTCCTGTGTGCTAACATTTCCGTCTTGTGCAATTAAAGTTTGTGCTGTTTTTTTGTTTAGGAAAATGCTTACGCTGTAATGCGTATTCAGTGTTTAACTGTACATGCAGGGCAGAAAACAAAGGACATCATAATGGTAACACTGGTTATCTAAATGGGGGCATTATAAGGTTTTTGCCTTTAATATTCTATAATAATTGAGCATCACTTTTATAACAAAATGGTTTAAATATATGCCACTAAAAGAGAGTGGGTGGAACTATATTAGCAGTTATCTCTGTGAGAGGGAATGAGACATAATTTTTATCTTCTCTATCCTGCTCTGACTCTGTCTATCCCTCTCTGTCCATGCCCCCGACCCTGCTGACCAAAATATACAAATATACATATTTACATAATTATTTTAACTGCTACGAACTCAGGACTTCTCCAATTATTATAAACCAGTGCAAACAGATCTAAACTCTTCTCAGGATAAAATGAATAGGAAATTCTGTGGTTATTAACTAGGGTCTAATGAGAGAAGTCTGTCAGCTGTGCACATCCAGTTTTGGTCACTGGAGTCAGGTATGAGTTATGCCTCTACTTCTATGAAAGCAAACGATCTGTCCAGGGATCTCAGCAAAACGAGGAAGTCTTTCTCCTTTAGGAAGTTAGCATCTTAGTTTCAGTGGGACAAGAAGGATTTTAAACAGCCCGCAGCCTCAGAAACTGCACCTGTAGTCTCACACGAGGCACCAGGGCATGCATATTGGTATCTTTCTTCCAAAGATTCCTAAGCACTGCACCCACTTTGACTAACTTTCTTGAGCTGTTTTAAAAAAAAAAAATGCTGGAATTTCTGAGGGAAGATGCCTCACCTCACCCACCGTGAAGCCACCTCTGGCTGTTGCGTCTTCCCAGACGAGGCCCTGCAGAACAGACAGGGCTACACAAGCAAGCAGAACACAGTCAGCTCTCTGAGTCACGGAGTGGGGGACAATTGATTACATGGCAATAGATAACTAGATGCTTACTCTAGGTTTATTGCAAAACAGGCTATCTTGCAACTGCTCAGGAAAAACGATTCCACAAAGCACTGCAGAACTTCCACAGGAAACATGCGAGCAGATACGCCACGTCGTCATGCTAAACAGCCTCGCCCTGGGAAGCGGAGGTTCGGCTCTTACTTCTTACATAAAAGCCGAACGTTGGAGACCCATGGCCATCAGGCTGCTCAAAGATTAGTGGTGAAGGGACAAATGGTGAGGGTTTTCAAAAAAGGAAATAAAATATTTACATCATCTTGCAAAACAAAAAAAACAGTTGCCAGAGTTGTGAATCTTAAAAAGTGAAAGTTGCGTAGTGCCTTCACGCGGTTGATCAGGTTAGCCCTCGACTGAAGGCAAAAGAGCAAGGCCTGGACCAGCAGATCCTCTGGCTCCTGAGGACGTTTCTTTTCATAATCTTTTTAAAATTTATTTATTTCATTTATTCATTTTTTGGCTGTATTGGGTCTTCGTTGCTGCCTGCGGGCTTCCTCCAGTTGTGGCGAGCGGGGGCTACTCTTCGTTGCAGTGCACGGGTTTCTCGTTGCGGTGGCTGCTCTTGTTGCAGACCACAGGCTCTAGGCACGCAGGCTTCAGTAGTTGTGGTGCGTAGGCTTCAGTAGTTGTGGCACACGGGCTTAGTTTTTCCGCAGCACGTGGGATCTTCCCAGACCAGGGTTCGAACCCATGTCCACTGCATTGGCAGGTGGATTCTTAACCACTGTGCCACCAGGGAAGCCCCTGAGGACGTTTCATCAGCCACAAATCAGTCAGCTACACTGACTGTTAAAGGAGAAAAATGAATCATTCAGTCAGCAGAGGAATTCAGTTTCCGAACAATTATCTTGTATTTGTGTCCATCTCCAGTTTCCCAACTGCTTTTGAAAACCTTGCTTCATTTGATCCAAAGAACTGCTTACAATGGAATCAAGGCAGGTACTATCGTTCCTAATAAAAACAGCTTCAATTTTGTGAGTGACTACTGAATGCCCACGACTGGCCTTAAGAGCTTCAAAAACCTTATATCATTTATCCTCACAACAACCCTCTGCGTTTAGGAAAAATTGTTATCCCCAGTTTACAGCTAAGGGAACCAGGGACTTGAAGAAGTTAAGTAAATGCAAATTCATGCAAATTATTATGTCCCCAATTTATGAATGAAGGAACCGAGGCTTTAACAAGGTCAAGTTACTCTGCAAGTTCATAGACTGTTCGAACCAAGTCTTAACATCAGTCTGACTTCAAAGCCCATGCTCTTAACCATCAGGCTGCCTGCCCTCCCTGGGTCACAGGTAAGTTAACACAGGGACAGAGAGCCCCAGATCAGCAGTCAGTGTGGGACCAGGAGCCTCACTACTCCTGTTTATGACACCACGTCACTTCCCAGTGAAAACCTCCATGCCAATTCTGAGATTTTTAGGGAGGGTTTTCAAACTTTTTCCTGTGAAAAGTTTCCCTTGGGAAAGTCAGATGATATCGCCTTTCTCCACCAAAACTGTGTCATTCTAAGGGAATCATTGCTACTTCCTCTGTTGATGCTGCCCGACTTTGTGAATGGATTTAAGAACGTCCCCAAGAGACCAAACCAGCAAAGGGAAGTGCCAGGGGTGCTGGCATGTACCTGGGAGAATCCGTGGGAGCAGCCCAGGCTATGCTGTGGCCAGTAAGCCCCAAATAAGGCTGCAGCAGGGGGAGCCATGCCCTGGCTTCACCCCCAAAGGATGATGCTTTGCTTGCTGTCCCTCCAGCTGGCTGGTGGGGGCAGACAGCCTGAGTCATACGGAGGGGTCTCAGCAGCCTGGGGTTACCATGTCCTCCTCCCTGCAACAGATGTGCCAGGAAATCCTCCACCTCCAACTTACAAGGATCCTGGGCCGCACGTTCTAGAATGACTCCCAAAGCCAGAGCGGGCATTTCTTCCTCAGACTCCAGCAGAAGATGGAGGGTGGTGGCACCAACATGGAACACACTAAGTCAGGATGAAAGAGAGGAAGCAGTTCGACAGTGACAGATCTCGTGATAATTGCAACGCAAAGATAAAACAAGCCTCACTCCCAGGTGTCTGCCGCTCCCGTTCCGGTCCCGCTCCTGCTGTGACCGCTGTGCAAAGGGAGCTTGGCTGGAGCTCCTGAAAGAGCACGTGCGACCTCGGTTGGCAAGGCTTTGCGACTGGGTACCAGAGATGCGACTTCACCACTTGGTTTGGGCGCAAGGATCTATATCTGAAGGACTTCTATCATCCTTTTTTCTCTCCAGGCAGGGACTGAGGGGAGAGGGACCTTAGCGGGGTCACCAGGGCAGCCACAGCAGAAGAAGAAGCAACAGAAGTATGAACAGGGTCCAGCCCTAAACCTTTCTGGTGTTTCACTTCCTCCTTTGAGTGCTGAGTAGGTCAATATATTTGTTCCAGCAACAAGCCTAAAACTGCATTTGGGTAAATAAAGTAGGACTAAGCTACTGCAGGAAAACAAACAAACAAAAAACATATCTCAAGCTTTTAGAGGAAAGAACAAGCAGCCTGAACTTGTTTCTGGCACTAAACCTACAGGAGAGAAACACTCCAAATGTAGCCTTCCTATACTTAATGACCAAGTGTGATGGTGGGGCTTGGCCAGGTTAAGGTCCCAAAGCAGATCCACTGAACCTTGGCTAGCTTAACCAGGGTAGCTGTTAATAAATTCTGATATCCAACTTCACCAGACAAATCACAGTCTCAGGGGTTAGACCTGAGCCTTGGTTATTTTTACAGAAGTTTCCCTTTCCCATCCCCGCCCCTTCATATACAGCCAGGTTAAGAACCGTTGTCTTAAAGGCTAAGAAGGGAGAGGCCTCAGCAGACCGGAGGGCCCACAGCAGCCACTATAACGTTCAACACAAAATATGTATCAGCATCCCTGAACTACAGACCCCAACTTATGACATCCTGCCCCAGGGGTACGGTTAGTTTCACATTGCTTTCTCTCCATCCGCCGCTCTAGGCTACTCCAAGAGTGGCCGTGCAGTGCGTGGCGGACATCTGCTGCTTTTGGAAACAAGCATCTCCGTGTTTCTTTGTGGGCAGTGCTACTGGGACTGTCCATCAAAGTCCCCAGCTCCTGGCTAAGGGAGGGGCAGATGACCAAAATTAAGACAACCCAGCCCTCTCTCCCAGAAATCTGACTCTTAGGTGGAGTAACACAAGAGCAGAAAATGGTTGGAGCTGAGTTATGCTGGTATGGGCCCAGGAATAACTAAGAGTCCTGGAGTTGTCCTGCCACCTAAGACCCGGACATTTCTTCAAGTCTGTGAGCTGCTCCAGGATCCAACAAGTGCCTTTTTGCTTAAATTAGCCAGAAGTGGCCTCTATTGCTTGCAATCAAAGAACTCTGATTGATGACTTCATTGATCAGAGTTGGTGAGGTTCTGCTCTGGTAACGCTCCATGCCACCCCGGTCCAATGGGGCTCTGCTCTGTGTCATACCCTCCCTGGTACCCAGGCTGATGGAGCAGCCATCCCTGGAATACTGCCAGTCACTATGGCAGAGTTTGCCTCAGCAGGTCTCACACTGTCTACCAGATGCTCTTGCCCTGAGTGGCACATGCCAGTGCTCACAGCTCATTGGCTAGAACCAGTCAGAATTCCCACGGCCCCGCTCAGCTGTTACGTGCAACCCCACAGTGCAAACAGCACTAATGGTCTTCAGCTACACTAATGCAATGATTCAAATATAATGAAGATAATCTGCCAAAGTATTGTTTCAATATGTTTTTGAGGGCTAGCTTGGAAAACTGACCACCGTTCCAAACAACGTTCCTGTAAGAAATGAGGTGCCAAGTTCCAAGTAGTTGACTTGCAAAAGGAGGGGTGGAACTCAATCTGCTGATACGTTGGGCTTCCTATACTTACATAATTATTTGAGAAACATGGCCCCAGAATCTGACAGGCTGAACTGGATTATTCAACCACACCCATGACAAACAGGACCGGTTACATAATTTGTAGGGCCCAATTGTGGGATCTCTTGTTCAAAAAAGCGAGAAAAAATATATAATTAAAGTTACTAAAATATAAAGCTTTTTCCTTTCTTCCATCATGGGTGTTTTTTATTTGCTATTAAATGTTCTCGGTAGAGAAAAAGTAAAACTTTAAAGTATTAGCATGAATTTTACTGTTTAACTTTATATCGTGCAAATGATCTTATGTTTGTTTAAATGCAAACATAAGAGCATTTCACAAAACTCCTATTCCAGAGTTGGTACATGTGTATGTATTTTGTGCTGGACAAAACAGTGGAAATGCTGCACGAAACTAACTCAACTCCTTTTATTTCGCTTCTTCACTACAAAGCAAAGTACCAGCCGTCCACCGTCATCTTACTGACAAGTAAGGAGGGGCAGGAGGGGAGATCTCTCTCTCTCCCTTTGCTTCCACAGCATCGTTTTCAGAGCAAGTGGTCGGCTCATCCAGGAGAGGAACAGGACTGAGGAAGGACACCAGCGTGTTTCTTGCCTTCTTTCTGTTTTCAAAGCAAGTTCTGATTCAAACAAAAAGCCCGTCTTCTCAAGCTGTGGGAGCCCCTGCTGACCCAGGCGGAGACGCAACGCGCTCACCTCACACCTGCTCTGAGCTCACCGAAAGCGAACGTGCGGCCGTCACTGGAGCCGTGTGCTCTGGGGGCACCGGGAGCCATGCAGAAACGGATGCCAGGCACTCGCAGTGCACGTCCCTCTCTCCCACGTGTATGATCCGTGGTCCCACTGGACTTCCCTTACAAGGCACAAGTTCAAAGAAAAAATTATTAAGAATTTTGAGACAGTGACGGCAGAGCCTTAAAGCACAGGCTCCTTCTGAGCACAGGTCCCTGTGATGGCACAGAGCACAGCCACGGAGACTGCCCTGATGAGACCTTTCCCTTCACCTTTAACTCTGCCACAAAACCAAGCCTGTAGTTAGCAATTCTGAGGAAGTGTACTAAGAGGTATGAAGTGGGCTTGAGCTGTAAGGCTTGCTGTTATTCTTTCATGCCACAGATGTTTATTGAACAGCTACTATGTGCCAGGCACTGTTTTAGGTGATGGAGATAAAACAGTAAAAATAAACAAAATGCCCTGACCTCAAGAAGCTGACTTCCAGCAGGAGAGACAATAAACAAAGTGTGTAAACAAAGTAGAGTGTTTGTTGGTAGTTAAGTGCTAAGGAAGGAAAAATAAACCAGGGAAGGGGCAGGAAGGATTGGATTGAGGGTGCCACTCTAGGTGTTAATGTTTAACATTTTACAGCCGTTTACTGCAATAGTGAAGAACAGAGAAAATATCACAGGAGAAAGCTGAGAGAGCTGATGGGGAGATGGCAGGCGCTGGCAGTGGGAGGGTGGAAAGCTTTTCTGAGGAGGGACTGGTTCTGCTCATGCGGGACCCCTCTCCCCCAACCTGAGGCAGGACACCTGCACAGGGAGCTTCCTGTCTCTTCCAGCCAAGCTGGTCTAGTCTGTGCAAATGTGAAATGAGGTTCATTAAAAGAGAGTTTCCCTGAATGTAAGGGCTGGACAAATGAGGAGTTCCCGTAACCTCAGGAAAGTTCAGTAGTCCACATTTAAACCGGGTTTTCAGTCAAAGCTTTCACATTTATGGTTAAATAAGCCAGTTGATTAGGCGCCGTAACTTAAGCCAAAAGTGGTGGGGATCCCCCTAACCCACCAGACTGCAAATCAGACATCCAATCTGCCTAAGTGAAAGTCAGAGGGTGAAGTGTATTCCCCCAGGGTTTTACTATGCCAGCTGAACACAGACCAACACCAAACCTTCCAGAACACTGTACTTCCCAGTCTATCTTTTTAAACATCTCCAGAAACCATTCAGTTTACTCTCCAAGAGAATTGCTTACTAACTTCTGATCACTTTTTAAAAATGATTTATAATGCATTTCTTGACAACTATAGTTTCGACAATAGACATTAAGATGGAAAGGTTTAGAAAAAAATGAAGATTTTCTCTTTATCCCTTGCTTGTATGATGTTTGTCTCCCTCTTTTAGTACATCAATAGATAAAGATTATCAGGAGGCTCTAGGGACCTTTTTCTTGAGTCATTGTCACATCCCAGGTTCAAATTCCACTTCTATTAATTTTTAAAACGTCTGCTGGTTTGGGAACAAGAAATTATATCATCACTTCTGTAACGAAACCGTGGTGACCTTGCAAAGAAGAAATCTGCATCAAATATGCTAACCATCCAGACACAGGGCCACGTGTCCCCTTTTTAATTTGGACAGAGCTTAATCTGAAAGTTAACATTTAGCCAGGTCTTCCTGCTTGGTTCTCCAAGTGTGTCCCCGCGGGTTGGCAAGAGTAGTGGGACAGGGTAGCCTGGATGAGGAGACAGTAACTGGAGGCTGGGATGCTCGCCACCCCAGCCCGGCTTCTTCTGTGCTCTCATGCAGAGCGAAGAGAGCTGGTGGGGATGCCTGTTCCCCATTCACCTCTCCCACTCGGAACTCGGTATGAATGGACTCTGGTGTTGTTATTTATTGGCGGATTCTGTCCACGTCTCTTCAGCGTTAAACACTGGCATCTCTGAAGCTGGCTTTGTCTCCCACCCATTGTTGGGTTTGGGCATTTTGAGGCCCTTAAAGAACTTCACAAAGTAGAAGAGAAAAGAAAAGGGGCAGTCAGACAGGATACACTGGTTGTACTATTCTTACCAGTCCATCCAATTCCAAGGAGCTCCTGCGTCTTGAATAGTTAATAAAAGGTTAATGTGCAGCTGGGCCCCATGTACCCGCTACCTTTCCCTTAAATGCCTGATAAAGGGAGTCTTTAGGATGGCTCACAGAACCAGAAATGACCACCTTAAGAAACAATTTATATAGTTAAAAAAATAAAAGGCAAATGTGGGTTCATCAACTGTAACAAAGGTACCTCTCTGGAGCCAGATGTTGATGGTGAGAGAGGGTGTGTATGGTGGGGAGAATGGGGCACATAGGAACTCACCGTACTTTCCCTCAGTTTTTCTGTGAACACAAAACATTCCAAAAAATAAAGTCCATTAAAAACTAAAAAAATAAAAAGCTATGAGGAGATCTCCCTATTCAAAATAGCTTTCATAGCCCACTTATTCACATATACTGGGGGGATGAAACAAAGTGAAATTAAAATGAACAATAAAAATATTCTTTATCCTTAGGCAGCAGGTATTTGCATGCTATTTAAAATACAAGTATTAAAAAACTGATAATCTTAGTGGTTACTATTAATTAAACATTTGCTGTACCCTGAACTAAGCACTTTATCTCATGAACTTAAAAACAACTCTGTCTGGAAAGTGCTATTATTATCCTTACTTCACAGAAGAGGAGACAGGCTTAAGCAGGTGAAGAAAATTGTGTCCAGTCACACAGCCAATAAATGACCAGCTAGGAAACTAGCATTAACTGAAGAGTAAAAAATAAAGGAGAGGGAAGTCACGCAATATTTTTTTGCCTAAAAAGGAACAAATTAAACACATAAAAATTTTTTAATTAAAAAAAACTTACCCTTACATCTAAAAGATAAACAAGCTGTAATTAACAAGTTTGGAGGAGAGAAGAGATAAGAGAGGAAAAAGAGGGATATAGGAAGTGGGTACCATTTTGGGGGTAGAGAGGAGTAAAAGAATTCTGCCTGGGGGTTAAGTTTGGAGAAAAAAAGTGAAGGGGGGGGAGGGAGAACATAAGAAAATAGAGGAAGAAATATATTAAAGAGTGGGACAATTTAATTTATGTGACTTTCATTTTGGAATGAATTGATTTCAACAAAATGATAGTCTATGGTGGCATCAAATGTGCAAACATACTTTTAAATTACTTAAATTCAATTGTATGGTTACGTAAAAAACCTTTAGTTTTTCGTCTTTGTTTAGTGTAGATGCTGCTGTGTGCCCTCCCTCCCTAGGACCTAAAGCTGCTGTACCTTATCCCTCAGGCTCGGACCCCCGGGTCTCTTGTGTGGGAGCATCTCACTGCTCAACGTCTAAAGATATGTGTTTGGGGTACACCATGGCCCCAAGTGCAAGCCAGTGACTTCATCTGGTGCTTAAATGAAGAAACAGCCAATGCTGGAGGAAGCTCTAGCTGTGTTTGTCTTACTGAGAGCGTGTGTACCAGTCTCTTCCTAAAGGATTTTCAGAAGCCTTAACTTTGCTGGATGTTTACTTCCTGTGCTAGTGTAGAAAGTAACCCCCATGTACGGACAGACTTGATAGGCCTCTGTACTTCTGCTCACCACCCAACCGCATCCAAACCCTAGAAACACCCAGAACTGTGAGATGAGCCATTAAGAGAGGCCACTGGGCTTCCCTGGTGGCACAGTGGTTGAGAGTCCACCTGCCGATGCAGGGGACGTGGGTTCGTGCCCCGGTCCAGGAAGATCCCACGTGCCGCGGAGCGGCTGGGCCCGTGAGCCATGGCCGCTGAGCCTGCACGTCCGGAGCCTGTGCTCCACAACGGGAGAGGCCACAACAGTGAGAGGCCCGCGTACCGCAAAAAAAAAAAAAAAAAGAAAAAAGAAAAAAGAAAGGCCACCACAATGTCAACAATGAGCTCTCCTGCTCTCTGTTCACTTCATTAAAACATCATTTTAAATGAATGACACATCTTCATTTCAGCATTTTTGAAATCAAAATTACACTGGTGCCTCAATCATCCCAACTAGCAAATGGCCACCACGGAACTAGGAAATTGGGTTCTCCACAGGCCTCTGTCTCACTGCTCTACATGACCTCGGGCAAGTCACCACCCTGGGGCCCAGATTCCTCAGCTGGACAGATAAAGTCAGATGACCTGAACTCCTCCAGCTACAAACTTCCATTGTCCTGCTTACCTACCGTTTCACAGCAGGTAGAAACTGGAGTTCAAAAGAATAAATCTCAAATTCTGACCAACGTATGAACCCACCCAAGACTGACCAGTTCACTCTCACGCATAGGAACACACACACTTGCACACACATGTACACAGCCTCTATCCCATACACCATATGCAGGCTAAGGAAGTCATATCTCACAAAAGAGAGCGAGAGAAACACTCTCCATCACTGCATGGGACTCCCAGGGAACATCTTAGGACAAGTTGATGATAAGTTCAGACAACAATCTGTCCTTTACCTAAACTATGACTGAACTTCCCAATCTCTGTAGACTCTCTGTTGTTATTATTTCAAAAGAGCAAAAAGAATAAAGTAGTGATGAGTTAATGTTTAATTGTTGAGCAGTCACAAAGAAACCCAGAGGAAATTCAGAATGTTTAAACATCCAAATGGTGAACAACTCTGAGACCCACGTCTAATAATCAGTGCATAATGGATCAATCTCTGTAGCACTTCAGAGCCCCAGATCTTACCTTGGGTCCCTACTTAAGATTTTTGTTTCAGTTACCTTCTATCTCTCTAGTCTGTCCTTGTGTTTCTGAATTCCTTATCACCAGGATTTTTTTTTATATTTATAAGTTTATTAGTATTTATTTATTTTTGGCTGCGTTGGGTCTTCGTTGGTGCGCACGGGCTTTCTTTAGCTGCGGTAAGCAGGGGCTACTCCTCATCGCAGCGAACAGGCTTCTCATTGCGGGGGCTTCTCTTGTTGCAGAGCACGGGCTCTAGGCGTGCGGGCTTCAGTAGTTGTGGCTCGCGGGCTCTAGAGCGCAGGCTCAGTAGTTGTGGTGCACGGGCTTAGTTGCTCCGCGGCATGTGGGATCTTCCTGGACCAGGGCCCGAACCCGTATCCCCTGCACTGGCAGGCAGATTCTAAACCTCTGTGCCACCAGGGAAGCCCATCATCAGGAATTGTTTTTTTTTGCGGTACGCGGGCCTCTCACTGCTGTGGCCTCTCCCGCTGCGGACCACAGGCTCCGGACGCGCAGGCTCAGCGGTCATGGCTCACGGGCCCAGCCGCTCCGCGGCACGTGGGATCCTCCCGAACCGGGGCACGAACCCGTGTCCCCTGCATCGGCAGGCGGACTCTCAACCACTGCGCCACCAGGGAAGCCCTGAAGTTTTCTTTTAAGGAATCCTATTAAAAAGTCAGTTCTCAACTTTCTTAAACGAGAGTGATACCAAGTTTTAAAGCTCCTATTTTTCAAACTCTGATCACCTCAGCGTTTTGTGAAAAATGTCTAAGATCTTGAGTTTTTCTTCAGTCATAGAGTCTACAATGAAACACTGACTAAAATTTTAGTTATCCCTGAAAGAAGATGGCATTTCTCACCATACACCCCTATAATGTGCCATATTTTTTGAAGTTACCAGTTGATCACAGTCTTGGCCTCTGCTGACCTAAATCCAGCCATAGGCTTCAATAAAGAGGGAGCTTTTGGCCTCTCATTTCACAGGAAAATATAGCAGTGAATCCTCTAAATTTAAATAAACAGATTCAAATTGTTCCCAAAGAAAAGTTACTAGAAAGGCTTTTCCTCCTGAGAGGCAGTGGAAGCCCATTGGAAGTCTGCCTGAAGCTTAGTATTTATTCTTAGACTGGTCTGAGAAAGGATTTGAGTAACCTAAATAAGAGATTAGGAAAGAGGTGACGATGAGTAGAAGAAACATTCTTCACCTTTGCTACAGCAGATTCCATTTCCGAAGCTCACTTGCAAAAGGAAAAAACCTATGGAACCTTCTTTTGCAGAAATGTGAAAATCGGGAAAATGCCCTTGCTCAGCAAAGGCGGAGCACAGACTGTGAAGTGGCACAGACGCCTTTCCAAGGGCAGTACCACGTGTGCTTGTCCTTCTGGCATTGGGAACACAAGCTGGGCCAGCCACCTCTGCTGTCATGCCCATAGAGCCAGGCTGTTAGGCAGGAACAGCCTGGTGTTCCCTGGCACACTCAGGAGACATTTACCTTTCTCCTAAGAGAGGATGCTCCAGTGGACACTGGATGAATTAAATGGTCAACAGGCAGCAGTGCTTCCAACACTTGCTTAAAGAAAACGATGTCTGTGTGCAGCCTCAGGAGACATTTACTTTCTCTTTAGAGAGGATGCTCCAGGGGAGACTTGTATCACATTGAATTCAACAAGCAATTATTGCACGCTTACTGTATATCAGGCATGGTGTGAGACACTGGGGACAAAAGGATGAACAAGGTGCCCTCCTGCCCTGAACGGTCCCCAAACAAGACCAAGAAACAGGCACAAATAAAGCAACTCTAAGACAACAGGAGCAGAATAGGCCAGCGGATGAAAACGGTTCTGATGGGAGGTGTGGAGAAGGTGAAGGGTGAAGTGGACAGTGCTGGGAGAGTGCCTCAGAAGTGGTCACACTTGAGCTGGGTTTCCTCCAAACTTCCAGCACCAGGAAGCAAATCCCAATCTTTTCTTCCAAAGCTCGCTGTTCTAAGAACTGGCAAAGGCTTGGAAAGAGCTACATTCTTTAGATACATAATGTCCTAATTAGTGGCTATCCTCCAAAGCCAAACAAAGAGGAGAGCAGACTTCAAAGCCACTCATCTGATGACAGACTAGGACACAGAATGGCTTGAAATGAGAATAAGCCCTGACTGAGCTACATTTTGCTAGCATTGCAATTATCACCGCTGCTGGCATGCCTAATTTATTCACTCAAAAGAGCCTTTTTCTCTTTGTCATCCCGCAGCAAGATAAATCTTTCTTCGGTAGTCCCCAAAGGGAAATATTAACAAATTCAGTAATTAAAAGATGCTTGTAAACTTGGCCCTGAAAACTGTCATTCTGTTTAAATTCAGTTAAGAGGGCAAGTGCTTGGAACCAAGTCAAATATTTCCTAGCAGGGCCTAGCTTCCTCTAGGTCTAGAGGCCAGCTTTATTTTTTAGCATGAGTTACTTAAACAAATGTTCATCCTTCAGAATGGAGTTATAACCTAATAGTTGATTCTAGTCTAGGACAGTAAACTAAATTTCTATCCTGAGCTTTAATTTTCATTCATTCCAGCACTTAGGAAGCATCCATTACGTACACAGTAGAGATTCAAAAATCTCCTTCCACCACTTTCAAGGCCGCTCATTTAACCCCGTTTTCATCACAGCACTTACCCTACCTGCCATTGTATTATACCCTAGAACATAAGTTTCATGAGGATAGGAGCTTCAGACTGCTTTGATCACTGCTATAATCCCAGAGCCTAAAACTGCCTGGTGGAAAGTGTATTTGCTCAGTGAGACACTTGGTAGTTGACTCAGGTGAATGAATGAGCCAGGCATTGTGCAGTGCAGGGTAGTCAACTAAAGTTACAGAATGTAGTGGTAGCTCCATCATTTCTATATGGAAGGAGTTGATAGGGCTCAGTCTAGGGTTGGAAGGAATGGTTGTGCCTTAAAGCTGGTCTACACAGCAAGCACACTGTTTCTACTTAGATCATGTTGACTTGGAGTGATTTGGTGTGGAAAATAATGGAGATTTAGTGGCAGATTCCTGCCACTAAATGAATAAAAGAATAAATGTGTTTGACTGAATGAATATCACAGTTTCTAAAATAACAATATGAGATCCTTTCCCTCAGAAAGTCACATTTAGTAGGGTAAACACGGTGTATGCAAAAGTGTTAGAGAAGCCCCAGAAAATCAACAATGAAATGAGGAAGACAGATGAGGACGACTGAACTGAGGCTTATCTAAGAGTGGGAATTTCTGCAGTGTTGCCCATGTGCAAAATTCATCAGTAGTTCCCTCAAATGCACACAGAGACCTCCTCAACTTTGGGTAGCCTCTTTAGGTGAGACACAGGAACGTGAACTCGGAGCCAGGCCACCCGGGTTCACATCCTGGGCCTGCCACTTATTAAATGTGTGACCGACCTCGCTACGCCCCTAGATTAAGGCTAATAATACCCTTCCTACTTCAGAGGACTGATGTGAGAATTAACTGACTTAATAGATGTACTTAGAACAGGGCCTGTCATAGAGTAAATCAAATGATAACTATTATTATTGTTGGTGTTATGAATAGAATAGTACGCCTAAGGATGAAATAAATTACCAGTTATGATTTAAAGGCAGTTCTAGTTTCCACCCTAGGCAATGAGGTCAACTGGGCCTCCAAATGAGGGCCCACAACCAGAGAGGGCCAATTTTAACAGTCCAGGTAAACCTTGCCTAAAACACACGTAGCACAGCTTTTTATTTTTTAATTTTTTTAAATTTTATTCTATTTTTTTCATTGAGATACAGTTGATTTAACATAGCTTTTAATGTAAAGGGAAATCAAATTGAATTATTCATACATATACCTCATGAGCTTAGAAAAAAAGAGACATTACATAGAAGGGAGGCTCCCAATGAAAATAAGGAATTTTATTAATTTATACCTTTCAGCCTAGACTCTACAACGTGCTTTGGTTGGAATTAAGATAATTTGGCACCTAAGCAACTGGCCAAGCAAAAGCTACTTTTAACATTTTGTCATTCTTTCTGCATTTAAGACCTTAAACGCTACTGTGAAATATTTGAAAATCACAGAAACTATTTTCTAAACCACTAGATGTAAAATGTCAAATTATCACCGTAAGCTTAACAGTGTTACCATTAACAATTTCCCTTTATGGAAAATAAATTTTAGGAAATCAGTAAAACTTTATAAGGCATTTATTTGTGTTTATACATCAAACATGCTTTTCACTCTTTTATTCACACAAAGCAACAAGTAAAAACTTGACCTTCATCCGTGCAGGTTTCAGTTTCTATGCTCAGAGATTTAGTTAAAATATCCCCAAGAAACGCTTTTAAAAGATAGAAGCCTATGAAATTGGGAGTCATTACACACCAAAATATGCTTTACTATACCAAGTTAAAAGTAAATTGGTTTCAGCCTTCCCTGGTGGCGCAGTGGTTGAGAGTCCGCCTGACGATGCAGGGGACACGGGTTCGTGCCCCGGTCCGGGAAGATCCCACATGCCGCGGAGCAGCTGGGCCCGTGAGCCATGGCCGCTGAGCCTGCGCGTCCGGAGCCTGTGCTCCGCAACGGGAGAGGCCACAACAGTGAGAGGCCCGTGTACCGCAAAAAAAAAAAAAAAAAAGTATCAAAAAATATAATCTCCTTTAAACTCATTAACCTTGCTCTGGCAGTTTGCTCTGCTTTTTCTATCTCTCGATGATATATTACTCTGTAGAATTATTTTCATTTAATTAGTAACATTACGTTTGTTCATGTGAATCTTACACATTTTTCTGAAATATATCATGGTTTTCCATGCTGGCTCACATATAAATGTAGAATTGTATATAATAGTGGCCACTTACTTTTTATATCACAGAAATACATTTTCAAATAATTTCTGGAGAATTGTGTACTTCAAATCCATTCCTCTGGTTCCTTTCACTAAAACTCTCTTAGAATTCAATAAATTCAGGACTTCCCCGGTGGTGCCAATGAAAGGGACATGGATGTGAGCCCTGGTCCGGGAAGATCTCACATGCTGCAGGGCAGCTAAGCCCATGAGCCACAACTACTGAGCCTGCGCTCTAGAGCCCGCGAGCCACAACTACTGAGCCCGTGAGCCACAACTACTGAAGCCCATGCGCCTAGAGCCCGTGCTCTGCAACGAGAAGCCACCACAATGAGAAGCCCGTGCACCGCAACGAAAAGTAGCCCCCTCTCGCCACAACTAGAGAGCCCGTGCACAGCAACGAAGACCCAACGCAGCCAAAAATAAATAAATAAATTTATATTAAAAAGAATATTCAATAAATTCCATTCATGGATTTCTCATTGAAATTGAGTTCCTAGGTCTCCTCCCTCAAGCATACTCTATGCTAGGGTCACACCACTGTTAAAACAGGTTGATTTGTGATTTATTTATAAGTTAAACTAAAGCCCTAAAAATAACTTTACACCTTTACTTTTCAATCATCATTAAATAAAAACAACTGGAAACCACTTGGGTTATCTTGGGCAACCTGCAAATGTCAGCTGACTTGGTTTAGAGCTGTGGTTTTCAAATCCCCTGAGGTCTTAGGAAGGTGGAGGGAGGACAAGCCAGGGTCTGTCCTGGTTCTTGGCTCTCCAAACCTCCCTTCAGCCAGAGCAGCTCAGAGCTCCAGTTTTCTCTCTCTTATTTGTACATGCCATCAGCTGAGTTTGTTTTAAAGATATTCCCCTGCTCGCTTGCTTGCTTTCTCTGTTTCTCCACCACCCCACCTTTCTTCTTTTTCTAGGAGTTATCTCATGCGAATAAGCCCGTGTCTTCTCCTGAGCAACTCAGTCCTGTCATCAGGTGCACCAGAGCAAGGGAGGGGTCCGTTCAGAGGGGAAGCCTGGTGGGGGGTGGGGGGGGTCAGAGCCAGAGAGGAGAGTGTGTTGGGGAGGGTGGTGATGGGATGAGGAGGGTAGGCAGCCTGGTGCAGTGAGTCAGAGCCCAAAGACGGCAAGGTGTCCACATGAGGGGAGCAGCTTGGCATGGGTGGTCCGTCAGAGCCCAAGCAGAGAAGAAAGGTGCACAGTTCATGTCCCAAACACAGTGAGGAGGGAGGACATTCACACAGGGGAAAGGCTTGGGGCCTGGTGTCAAAGCAGGATGAGAAGAGCGCTCAGGTCAGAAATGGGAGTGACCCAGTGAGGAGAGTCAGAGACCACACAGGGTAAAGTGTCCTTGTCTGTGGGTGGCTCAGAGTGGGATGTCAGCAGTAGGCAGGGTGAGGAGGCACCCCCGCAGAGAAGTGGTCCACTGTTGAATGCTGAAGCCCAGGTGTGGAGGGTATCCATATGTGAGGGCAGCTCAGAACGAGTTGTGAGAGACCAAACAGGGTGGGAAGGATGTCCACACATGGGGTAAGGCTCAGCACTGGCTGTTGGAGTGGGATAAGGGGGCCATCGATGATAAAAGCAGCCTGGTATGAAGTATCAGAGACTGAGTGGGGTTACAGGGTATCCAGGTGGGAGAGAGGCAGCTGTGATGATGAGATAGGTGACATACTGGGAGACTGATCAAATAATCTAAATATATTAATGAGACCCAGTCTTCCACTGTCCGAGAAGAGAGGAAACTCATAGTGTTAGAATTGGAGGTATCAATTCAGTATGAAGTCAGGGATTTCCACATAGAGACAGACGTGGAAGTTTAGATATGAGTGTGTGTGTACCAGTCAGAATGGCCATCATCAAAAAATCTAGAAACAATAAATGCTGGAGAGGGTGTGGAGAAAAGGGAACACTCCTGCACTGCTGGTGGGAATGTGAATTGGTTCAGCCACTATGGAGAACAGTATGGAGGTTCCTTAAAAAACTACAAATAGAACTACCATATGACCCAGCAATCCCACTACTGGGCAAATACTCTGAGAAAACCATAATTCAAAAAGAGTCATGTACCAAAATGTTCATTGCAGCTCTATTTACAATAGCCAGGACATGGAAGCAACCTAAGTGCCCATCATCGGATGAATGGATAAAGAAGATGTGGCACATATATACAATGGAATATTACTCAGCCATAAAAAGAAATGAAATTGAGCTATTTGTAATGAGGTGGATAGACCTAGAGTCTGTCATACAGAGTGAAATAAGTCAGAAAGAGAAAGACAAATACCGTATGCTAACATATATATGGAATTTAAGAAAAAAAAATGTCATGAAGAACCTAGGGGTAAGACAGGAATAAAGACACAGACCTACTGGAGAACGGACTTGAGGATATGGGGAGAGGGAAGGGTGAGCTGTGACAAAGCGAGAGAGAGGCATGGACATATATACACTACAAAACGTAAGGTAGATAGCTAGTGGGAAGCAGCCGCATAGCACAGGGAGATCAGCTCGGTGCTTTGTGACTGCCTGGAGGGGTGGGATAGGGAGGGTGGGAGGGAGGAAGATGCAAGAGGGAAGAGATATGGGAACATATGTATAACTGATTCACTTTGTTATAAAGCAGAAACTAACACACCATTGTAAAGCAATTATACCCCAATAAAGATGTTAAAAAAAAATTTTTTTTTTTAGAAGTGTGTGTGTGTATACACACACTAGATTTGTCCACTGAAAGGGCCTGGGACTGGTACATTCCCCAAAGCGACAAGTACAACTCATGCCCAAATCTTGGCTTCTAAGTATCACTCTCCACTAAAAGGGCTCTTTGGAGAAATGGCCAATTCCTGGGTTGGGGAAGGGAAAGTTCAAGATGAGTCTAGAACATCCTGTAGCAAAAAAGTAAAAAGGGCTCAAATAGTGAAGATTTGTCAATAGGCCACAGAAGCCAGCTTGCCACTGGCCAAATTAGGGACTATTTGAGCATCAGAATAAATTATGATAATAATGGGTAATAAAGTATGGTCCCTGGGCCAGTAACAACAGCATCGCCTGGAAACTTGTTAGAAATGCAAATTCTTGAGTCCCACTCCAGACCTACAGAATCAGGAACTCTGGAGACAGGGCCCAGCAGTCGATGTTTTAATAAGCCCTCCATAGGATTCTCATGCACACTCAAGTTTGAGAACCGCTTAAGTAGGAAACCATGAGTCCATAAAAGAAATAAATGAAAGTTTGACGAGGAATACAGTACGTATATGATAGATCTTCAAGTACCCTAATGTGACACATTGAAATTGAGCACCACCTGATAAGATGTGATGATGTTTATGGAGTAAAAAGTTTGCCAAAGTAACTCTGGAATTTTTGTTTCTTCAAGTCATTAGGATATTCCTATAAGAAAGCATGATCTAGGGACTTCCCTGTTGGTCCAATGGGGTAGGATGCTGCACTCCCAATGCAGGGGGTCCGGGTTCGATCCCTGGTCAGGGAACTAGATCCCACATGCATGCCGCAACTAAAAAGGATCCCACATGCTGCAATGAAGATCCCGCGTGCCACAACTAAGACCCGGCGCAGCCTAAATAAATGAATAAAGCATGATCTATATACAAAAATCTAGACTTTACAATTTTACCCTATTACTTTTGTAACAGTTTGTCTTAAGTCAGAATAGTTTGAGTCATTCTTTCTGACAGTAACTTGGACTTCAAAGCAAAATTATATGAAGTCAGCTGCCAGCAACAATAAACCATGTCTTCAGCACATGAAAGAATGTTTTCTGAGCCTGCCTGCAGTATATCCAATAGTTTTACCCTACTGACTTGAAATAAAAGGCTAATGCAAACATACTGCCGTTTTACTTGACTGGAAATTCGCTAAAGAATTCTAATGAATTATCTAATTCATTAGGAAATAGCTCCCAACTCTAATTCTGGAGAAAATATTAAGGATATGTTCTGTGTATCAATAACCAAGAGTCCTCATCACACTCAAGAGTTAGAAGGAAACATAGGAGTAAATCTTCATGATCTTGAGTTAGGCATTATCTAGTGTCTTAGATATGACACTAAAAGCACAATCAACAAAAGAAAAACTGATAAATTGGACTTCATCAAAATTAAACTTTTGTGCTTCAAACAATGCCATCAACAAAGTGAAAAGACGATTCACAGAACAAGGGAAAATATTTGCAAATCAATTACCTGATAAAGTCTTATATCCAGATTATATAAAGAACTCTTACAACTCAACGACAAAAAACCACCTAATTTAAAAGTCAGCAAAGGATCATTAACAGACACATCGCCAAAAAAGACATGCAAATGACCAATAAGCACATGAAAAGGTCGTCAACGTCATTAGCCATTAGGAAAATACAAATCAAAACCATGGGATACTTCACAAGCTATAATCAAAGTCAGTAAGTGTTGGGGAAGATGTGGAGAAATTGGCTACACTGATGATGGAAAGTAAAATGGTACAGCCACTTTGGAAAACAGTTTGGCAGCTCCTCAAAAGGTTAAACATTGAGGTAACATATAAGCCACTGCTCCATTTCTAGGTACGTACTCAAAAGAAATAAAAACATGTCTACACAAAAACCTGTACACAAATGTCTGTCACAAGATTATTCACAATAGCCCAAAAGTGGAAACAACCCAAATGTCAACTGATAAACCAATAAAATGTAGGTCATCCATACAATATTAATTGGCAACAAAAAGGAGTAAGTACTCATGCATGATAACATGAATCTTAAAAACATACTAAGTGAAAAAAAGTAGGTCAGCAAAGACCACATAATGTATGACTTCATTTGTCAAATGTCCAGATAAGGCAAAACTATAGACAGAAAGTAGATTAGTGGTTGCCTAGGGCTAGGGGATTGGGGAGTGATTGCTAATGAGTGTAGGGCTACTTTTGAAGTGATGAAAATGTTTTGGAAACAGTGGTGATGGTTTCAAGAATATACCAAAGCCACTGTATAACTTTATCTTATTTTCTTAATTGTATACCTTAAATGGGTGAACTGTATGGTAAGTGAATTATATCTCAATAAAGCTAAAAATAAAGAAGAGTAAAGCATGTTATTTCTTCTAAACATTAAGCTGACAGGAGCAAAATCTGTTTAAAGTCATACTGACTACTCCTTTTTGCTTGATAAACTGTTAGATAATACCATCAAGGCTTTACAGCAATAACGTAATTAAATGTAACAATGGTTCGGATGGTGAAGATAATGTTAGCAATATTATCAACCGATTTCCTCAACCTTTTAGTACTGATCAATTAAAAAGATAGGATTATCAAGCCAAGCAATTCTACCTTTGCCGATTTCTGTTTTTGCCAAATACTACATTTAGAGTGGATGCAAAGAGCGATACTGTTAGTTAAGTGGCTTAAAATTCTACTTTCTAGAGTTGAAATTTGGTATACTAAGGGTACTGTTGCAAAAAAATTTTTCAATTACTTCAGATGCCAAATACAAAGTAATTTTTAAGAAATTTACTTTAAGAGAATGCCATTGATAATAACCTTTATAGAAATGACCCTTAAAAAGTTTAAAACAACCAACACCAATATTATGGAGCCTAACATAACAGATACTTAATAAATGTTGAATGAACTGAAAATAATTTAGCTTTTAAATTAAAACTTTAAAGTTACTATCAATAAAGTTTCATGTATTTTCATCCTAGACTTTACTATTCAATTTTATCTTCTAAAATGTATAGCAATCATGTGGATTTGTAGATAATTGCTACTACACTGTATAAAGCTACAACATGTATTTGAGAACAAGTTAGCACATCCAAGAGAAAGATTACAGCTCAAGTACATTTTTGAATGTTTAAAAAATCAGAGGTATACAATTCAATACTACCCATTTATAAGAATTTCAGGGACTTCCCAGTACAGTGGTTAAGGCTCTGTGCTTCCACTGCAGGGGGCACAGGTTCGATCCCTGGTTGGGGAACTAAGATCTCACATGCTGCATGCAGTGCGGCCAAAAAAAGAAAACAATTTCAGCATAAAAGTGACAAAGATATATAAACAAATGACTTTATATAAAACTGGCCATTGTATGCACTTGACCCAAAGGCATGAATTCCTGTGTTAAGGTGTATGTATTCAATTTAATATTTTTCCTTGGCATCTACAAAGTTTTGCTTCCTTTATGCCAATAGTTATCAATTTGGTTAATGTACTGGGGATCCAGTACAGTCCAAGTAAATTTCATTCAAGAGAACAGCATGAGAAACTGGCACCAAAATCATTTCAGGTTTATATATAAGATTTATAAAAGCTTTAAAAATTACGGAAAAAAAATTCTGGAAGAAAACACAGCTTGGACTCTATTTGCAGGTAAACTCTATGAAAAGGAGGCAGTTTCTGTTCACTGCTCTACTCCTAGTGCCTAGAACAATGCCTGGCACATAGAAGGCACTCACAGCTGCTGAAATGAGGTAAAATACGCATAACATCTCCATTAACCTTAGCAAGGGGTAAAAAATCTTCAAGTCACAATATGCACAGAAGGTAAGTTGTAAAATATTTTTTATTGTAAAAACAGAGTCAATAGAGGTTGACAACATAAATGTTATCTCAGAACGTTTCCCCTTGGTTCCTGAATTTGCTAGGTTCCCATGTATGAGCAAGTCTCCATTAGCACTTCTCAGATTTCACGGTCCTTTTTGGATATTTTATTGATTGTATGTAAATATTGCTTAGAAACAAAAGTCCATATGATATTAAAACAAAACAAAAAAAAACGTGTTGTGCCTTTCTTTCACATTTCCTACAGGGAGATCTATATATCTCAGGTGCTTTCACAATTTAAAAGTAAAGTTAGTGCCTTAACCAAACCAAAGAATCCTCCATCACAAGTTATTAAATCAAACCTCTCATGACATTTGCAATATATCCAGATTTAAAGATTTTAAAACAAAAGAATTTAGAATTTAAAACAAACTTCAGGCTGATTTTTCATATTTGAAAGACTACAGTTATTTGCAGCATACAAATGGAGAGAGTAGTGCAAAATGCATCAAGTTTTATATGATAAATATACTTTCAACCTAATGGCTGCCTCAAAAGCAAAGAGTGAAAAATTACCTCTTCTTAAAAGCAATCTAGACTGCCTCAATAAAGTTCACAATTTAGAAAGATCAATTGCTACTCTATTTCCATAGATTGCAAAATGATTTCAGAAACAGATTAAACATACAACTGTTTTACAAAAATAGAAATATTGTTTGGGACTTTACAAAACTTTATAAAATATAACACTATATTTGTAAATTCAAGATAGTTTCACACTGAAAGAGAAAATACTTCCACAGATATGAAGTCTAGTCAAACTTAACTGGTCTCTCTTGACCATTCTCATACATTATATCTTCCAAATCTTCAACCTAAGTAGATCTGTGCTCTAGCATGAGGTTTTTTTTAAGAGATTGTTTCATTTCAAGAAGTTGTATAAGATTTTTCATTCTAGAAACAATGTTAAAGCAGATGAATTTATACCTAAAAATATGTCTTACTAAAAGTAGCAATAATGCAATGACAATTTGTATTTGATAAATTTCAAACCAAATTCCCCAGAATGACAATTATAATTTGATACCTACAAAAAGTAAAAATATACAATAATCACAACTATTTTATGGAAAAATATTCATATAGAATAAAGAACCTCTAAATTTAGTTATTTGTAGCTGTCAAATGAGAAGTATTTTCTAATTACACCCATTTATAACATTCATTTTACACCTCAAAGAGCACCAGTGTATTTTTAAAACAAACTAAAAAGTGAGACGGTAGGGGCTTATTACATGCAACAGTGCTATTATGATAAGGCACCACCTGGTATATGAAAAAGCCAAACAAAGTATTTCCAAAGCATGTATTTCTGTTACTGGTGTCTTAACCTTTAGATAGGATGGTTAGAAAAAAGCTAATAACATTATTAACTGACCACATCACACTCCTTTTTCCATCATTCTTTGCTTTTAGTTTTTCCATATAACAGAACATATAATAAAGAACAGTGTAGTACATGTTAAATAAACATCTTTTCCCATCCATTCAAGAAAATAGTCTAGAATTAAAACAAGAATGAGAAACCAAAACTTTATCTGATATATTCGCAACAGTCTATCCCTGTAGAAGAATAGGGAGCTGGGGGAGGTGAGGAGAGAGTGGCAGCAGCAGTTGGGGCTGGGGGATGGTAACAGGACCTATTTTCTATAGAATATATTGAGGCACATAGGGTATAAGTTTCTCAGGCAAATTCATGGCTAGAGCAAAACTGACAGAAAGCTCAGGATTTTACATTCCCCCCAGAGCTGATTTCTCAGATAGTCACATCTGATTAAATATTTCAAAATACGCCTCTAGTCACTGCTATCATCATCGTCATCATCGTCAGACACATCATTTAAAGTAGACTTCAATGACTGACTATAAGAGTCCGATCTAGTAGGCTGGCACGTGGCCATGTCCCCAGCAGAAAGCAGGTCATAGCAGAAGTCACAAATCCTCACAGGCTTAGAGGACTGGCTGGGAAGAAGAAATCTCTTTTCAGAGCAGGGCCCACAGACAACAAAACCACATTTGCGGCAGTGGTGACGACGATTAACAGGTGTGAATTTTGCTTTCTGACAACGCATACATACAGTTGCCTCAGAGTCAGGAACCCAGACAGCAGCATGTTCATTACTGGGTGTCTTCCCACTTTTGGAGAGCAAATCAGTAACACATTTATTTATGTGATTCATCCATTCTGATTTCTCAGTGGCAGTGGCAGCATAAACTGCAAACGATTTAGTTGGTGTCTTGATCAGCCATCCATTCCTCAAGTCTCCCTCATCCTTGATAGAATCAATTGTGACATTTTCCAGGGGAATAATATGTTGTTTGTTATATTTTTTCTTCTGGATGACAATATTGCCATATACAAGAATATCATTAAATAAGAAAAACTGCCTTGCTTTAGGCTTTTTTCTGCACAACTTAGTCAATACTCCTTCTCCAATAAGAACCCGTCCAGGTATAGTTAAGGGTTGGCCAGCTGCTCCAAAACAGTTTTCTACTATATTTATACGTCTAGTATTTGCTTCACTGTTTGCCAAGCGATCCACCATCTTTTGCTAATAGCCTTAAAAAAGAGAGAGAGAGAAATCAGCACACAGAAATTATAAATTCATATAAGTTAAAAAAAATTATACAATCTAAATTTAATCTAACAAATCATTACTTCTACCCAAAGGCAAAATTCCCCAATTGTTTCCCTCTAAGATAATCACTAAGTATACCAAAAGAGCTAACATCTCCCAATTTTTATAATCATCAAAAACATTTATTAACCATCTCCATATAGTATCATTAGCAGGTATTTATAAAAGTGTAAACTTCTTACAGACATAAAACAACAAATAATTAGAAAATGAATATAAGCCATCAGCTACATGAAATTTAATCTCAGAGGGATTCTGAACAAGAAGGCCAAATATTATGTAAGAGAAACAACTATGATTTTTCCAGTAGGCTCTATTACCATTGAGCTAAAGCCTCAATCCTCTCACCTGGATTACCAGAATCGTTTCCCAACACACCTTACTGCCTTAGGTCTTGCCCCTTAAATCAATCTTCAGGCAGTGATCTCTCAAATGCAAATCTGACCACACCATTACTCAAGATTATTCCCCTTAACCTAGAAAATGCAGAATCTTTAACATGGCATTTAAGGCCCTTCATTATCTGGTTCTTGCTTATCTTCCCAGACTTATCATAAGTCACTCTTTACCTCCAATGTTATGTTCTAAGAAAACCCTACCACTTGTAGTCCATTTCAATCATACGTATCTTCTCTCATGCTCTTGTATCCTTTACTATCTACTACCCTCAGCTAACTCTTATCATCCTTCAAGACTCAGTTTAGTTTATCACACCTACTCCAAGAAGTCTTCCTTAAACTCTGTTAGACTAAACACCTTCCTCTGTGCTCTTCGTATTCCCTGTACCTTCTGGACTCACTCTTACCAAAGGATTGAAACCTGTCTTCTCCATAGGCTGCAATGGAACCTAAAAGGCAGAGACCATCTGATATCTATCTTTGAAACACACAGTGTCTGGCATAGTAGAAGTGCTCAAAAAGGCTGACAAGAACATCTTGGCAATGTGCAAAAAACCCACATTAATCTAGTCTTAAATGATCAAAGATTTAATCTCTAGATCCAATATTGACTTCACTCAAGTCCCAGAGTTGTGCCTATTTCAGACCACTAACCCAACAATACCATACTATAACCAAATCATACCAGAAAGGAGAGGAGCATTTAAAGAGTAAGAGCATAGTTTAAGTTCCAGTATTCAGCTCACAAACTGATGAGACTGTAACCCTTCTTGGCCTCCATTATAAAGGATACAACAATTCTGATTATTCCTGAATTCTGTCTCTCCCCTAATCCTGGGTCCTTATAAAGCCCTCTTGCCTTCCACAAGGATGGACTCTGCCCTGAAAGTTGTTCCCAAAAATTAATATGACAACACATGGCTCCAAAGTGTGATGGCCTCTCTTTCTAATTAGGGCAAATCTGCCAGCCAATTAAAAGTCTACTGCCCTATGCACAAGTGCATCACAGAAGAGAAAATTTAAAAAGTAAACATGAAAAGAGGCTCAACCTCATTCATAAATAAATGAATAAAACATTAGGATATGTTTTCATTCATCAGATTAACAAAAATTTTAATAATTTCTTAAGATGCAGTAATACTGAGGATATAGGGAAACAGGTACCCTCATACACTACAGAAAATATGTGTACCCACTGATCCAGGCACTCAAAAGATATGTACAAGTATATTCAACACAGCACTGTCTGTAACAGAAAAAAACACTGGAAAAGCTCCAACTGTTCATCAAGAGGAACTGGTTGAACAATTTATGATACACCCTTAATAATATGCTAGATATCTGTTAAGAATGTGATAGATCTAAATACAGTGATATAGGAAAATGCTCAAAATATTGATATCTAGGTGGGGAGAGTTGAACCTAATGATCTCATTTTTGTTTCAAATACATACCAAATTTCATCAAATCTAAGATGCTATTGATTTTAAGACACAGCCTCATTTTATGTGCTATTGAGAAAGAAAAATGCTGCCAATTAAATCATGGCAAACTCTTGATTATACGACATCCCAATTTTAGAGACATAAAATACAGTAAAACATGTTCATCTTTAGACTCAACGAAATATGGTATAAGAGCATAATATTAGACACTAGTATGTAAAATTAGAAAACTATATACCATAATATCAAGAATGGTTATTTATCTCTGGGAAGTAAAATTATGGATAACTTTTCATACTTTACATGATAGTAAACATTCAACAAGTAAACATTCAACAAGTGTTTGTTAGGCACTGATCTGGGTACAGGACAAAATAATAAACAACACAGGCAAGGTCCCTGCTCTTTAAGGCTTACATCCTAGTTGGGGAGGAGGCAAACAGAAAACAATCGAGACCCAAGTAATAATTAACATTGTAAGTTTTTAAAGTGATTTTTAAAAAAATCCACTGGGACTACTCAGTCTACTCAGACTGGATGGCCAGGGTATCTAAAGTGGTATCTTTTCAGCTGATAGGGCAGAACCAGATATATGCATACATGAGGGACGAGGATGAGGGAGAATATTCCAGACAAAAGGAAAAACTACAAAGGTCCTAAGGCAAGAAATACGTTGGCACCTGTGGAAAACTGAAAGTATCTATTTATTCCCACCTGAATCAACTACTGACTCTACTCATTATACATTTATTAATCAGCTCATTTGCAATGCAAACAGGTTTCCTATTATTGCTACTACTGGAATTAATACCACCACAAATTTGTGCAGTGCTTTTCACATTTATTATCTTCTGACTTTAACTGTCTCAAACTGCTGTGAAGTTTTTATCTCCCAAAGAATCATCTAGTAATATTAGCTGAAATGTGAGCTGAAGGAGAAACTAAGGCACAAATACAGAGATTCAGGCAGAACAGCCTGGAATTAACTCTACTCACTGGGAGCCCAAGCAAGAGCTGAGCACTTCACATGTATTACTGTATTTCCTACCCAGGGCAACCTTATGATAGATATGCACTCTTAGCTCCAGTTTATAGATGAGCAAACTGACATAAAGGAGTTAAGTACCATGCCCAAGGCTGTCACAGAACTGAGGCTCAAAGCTGATTCCTCCGTGCTGTTATCAGTGTATTATGGCACACTGATTATTCCTTAAGGCTCCACTAACTCTATATGTAAGAACTAAGAAAGCTATTGCTAACCTCTGGACCTTCACCACAAACCTTAAAAATACTGAAGATAAAAGAATGCTAACTTGAGCAAATAACCTGAAAGGATAAGTCATCATGATTTATTTAGCCAGTCTTCTGATAATGTTTCACTGTTCAAATTCTGCAATACATTAAGCCTGAATCCCTGTTCATAAATCTTTCGCCCTGTTTAAATATGATGCAACAAAAGTGAAGTGTGGGGCATTTTGTGTGTGTGTGTGTGTGTGTGTGCAGTATGCGGGCCTCTCACTGCTGTGGCCTCTCCCGTTGCGGAGCACAGGCTCCAGATGCGAAGGCTCAGTGGCCATGGCTCATGGGCCCAGCCCGCACCGGGGCACGAACCCGTGTCCCCTGCATCGGCAGGCGGACTCTCAACCACTGCGCCACCAGGGAAGCCCAAGTTTGGGGCATTAACTGGTATTTGGCTGGAGCAAATAGCTTTCAAAGTTTGACAGTGATGCTGATAAGAAATATATTTCATACTGCAATGTTACAAACAATATACAATTCTATGAATGATGTATTCTAGCATCTTCATTTATTTTAATGATAGTTGCAGCCCACTTGACTTCAGCAATGGATTGTGACCTATATTTGAACATCAGTGAGCACAAAGAACTTAAGGCCTTTGGCCTTAAGCAATCCTTTCCATTATCCCTGCTGGTCCTAAAATGTTTTCAGTATGTGTCTGACAAGATAAAGAAAGGAAGCACTGATTTTGAAACCCCAGGAATACACAAATGCCCCCCCACACACACACACACGAGAAAGAGATGGTGGGGGCACAAAAGGGAGGGGCTGAGAGAAGGGAGATTAATCAAAAATGAAATCAAAGTACCACCATTAGCTGGATTACTTCCAGACATCCCAAAGCAAGGCTCTTAATAAACTGGATTTAAGGCATTACCCTTTAGCCCAGGGCCTAAACAGGACCCTTTACTTTCCTCCAAAGTCCAAATCCAAATCTACCACCTGTACAGTGAGGTGCCCCAAGCAGTAAGAACTCTCAAAGACTTCTGTGAGAGTATTAGAATACAAGAATACTGGGGCTAGCCAAGGAGTGAGTCCCTGGCATATCTGCATGAAAAGAAGCAGAAGACAACTATAAAATGTGGCCCAACTGGACTTCTGTCTACTTTTCTTAGGAAGGAATATCAGTGAATACAGTAAGAGCTAGGAAGAATGCTTCCCCATCTTCTGGCAGAGATGACTTCTTTAGGATAGATTCCAAGAAGCAAAATTACTGGGTCAAAAGGCACTAATGTTTAAAGCTCTTGCTACCTTTTTCAAAATTTCCATTCTGAAAGGTAACACCAATTTACCAAGTAGCACAATGACTATATCCATCCCACCTTGTTTCACACAGAGTATTTTCCTTTAAAAATTTCAGCAAATAGAGTAGATTTTTTTAAATGGTATCTCATTTTTATTCATTTTTTACTTCTCTTTTATTCATTATGTTTATTTATTCAATAACTTTATTGAACACTTTCTAAACACCAGACATTATCCTTTTCCTCTCAGAGCTCAGAGTATAGTGGAGGAGAAAGACAGTAAGTAAGTAAACCAACAGGTGATTCCAAAAGGTGAAGTGCAATGAAGGAAATCAGCAGTGTGCCAAGATATAGGGAAAAACTCATTTACTGAGTAGTTCAAAAAGACTTCACTGAGGTGGTGCTACACACTGGGTCTTAAAGGATGAGGAGTCAGCCTTGCAAAGGAACTAATACTATGGACAAAGGTCGTAAAACAGGAAAGAACAGTACTTTCAATTTAACTGAATATTTTATTTCATAGCTACCTCGTGAGACCAGCTACTTTCTAATGTGTTTAGTAACTTGTATTTCTACACTCATATATTTAGGTTATTAATCTATATGAGTATATTACACATAAAGTCTATTAACCCAGTTATTTCATTGCTTTTCCTAGTATATTAAGCTGTAATTTTGTTTATGGTGTTTGACACAAAAGGAGTTTTATTTCTTAAGTAGTTACACTTACAGATATTTTCCTTTGTAATTTTTTTCCCAATGACTGACTCCTAAGTTTCCCTTATCCAGATACCGGATGCACCTATTTATTATTCTCTATGGTTTAGGTTTTACATTTAATTCTTTTATCCACCTGAAATTTATTCTGTCATAGGTAAAAACCCTTTTTCCTTTTCAAATATTTGCATTCTAAAGGAGCTAACTGCTCCAGAATCACCAAATACTGTGTGACCTCAGATTTCCACACTTATAAATGGAAATAATAATAGCAGCTCTATCGGGGGAGGATTAAATGAGATAATGCATACAAAATGTTCAGCAAGTAGTCAACATGTGGTAGCTATTATTTACTGGTATTAATAATCTAATCTACTGCTTTATGACACTCTATTATATTAAATTTTTATATAGTATTATAACACTGCTTCTGGGCTGTCTGGTCTAATCCATTAACCTGTTTTATAATTCTTTTGTCAGTACCATGCACCTGGTAAAACTAGACTATTTCCTATTACTTAACCTTTTAAATGTTTTACCTAATCTCTTCTGCTTATTTGTCCAGATGACATCTACTTAGAACAGTGTTTCCCAACCTTAGTTGCCTGGAACCACAGGGAAACTCTTAACCTTCAGTATACCATAAAAAAATAGCCATCCCAATTTACTCTCTGAGTCCAAAATACCCTTTTTATTTACTTTTAATATTTTAAGCCATTTTATAACTAATTTACAGAAACAAGAATAAACGAATAGTAAAAAACAATAACTTTAAGAACAATCTTTATAAAAACTGAAACACAGCAAATTTCTTATTCTACATTCCTGTTACTGAAGGTATGTAGATACAAAAGTATAGAATCCTTTAAATGCAACTAACTGCTCATAAGTTGTCATGCATGAATTTATAATATTTCCATTTCTGTTTTTAGGAATATTGTTTACTAATTAATTCTGAGTTTGAGAAAACTCATCTAGAAAATCATCAACTGAAGGCTCATTGCCTGAGATTTCACTTATAATGTTTCACCATCATTATTAGTTTAAGTGTTGCTGTTTCTTTGCACTCACCCTGTGACTTGTCTAATAGTTCTGAAATGTCAAGCTTTGCTCATTTTTTTCTTTGTCATTAGATGAAAAATGAAAAAAATCTAAATTCTCAAATATGCTAAATGAAAGCTTAAAATAAAAAGACTAAGGATATCTCCAAACTGCTTTCGTATCTTTTTGAAAGATGATGCAATACTTTGGTTAATGTAATAATAAAACTGAAAAATGGTGCAATAGTGGTGATTTATTTTATCACTGCATCATCCTTCCAGGCAATTACATCACTTCTATTTTCTTCTTTTTGGTTAAATAATTCCTAAGAAAATAAAATAGTAAAATGCTTCAAGATATAGGAAAAACAAGATCACTCACTAAAATCCTATAATATATCTTAGATTTACACATGTCCAATGAACCCATATGGTAATAACAAGCTATGTTTTTTAATACATAAATTTCCTTTTTGTTTTGAAAATCTCTAAGAAATAATAACAAAATATCAATCACTACAAATAATTAGAACTGCTTAAAATATCAATAGAAACTCAAAATACAAAACTGAGACCAATAGGTTGTGATGATAGATATTAAAGGTTAAGAAATACTGATATCTAGATCCCTCCCTCCAGGATGTTCTGATTTTACTGGTCTGGCCTGGGTACTGGGACACTTTAAAGTTCCTCAGGTAATTCCACTGTGCAGCTAAGGTTTAGAACCATTTCCAATTACAATAAATAAGTGAAAAAAATAGAGACCAAATCCACTGAAATTTTGGTGAATTCATATTACACTTGTAGTGTTCCTAGCAGGTTGATACTATCTCTTCCCAAGGTTTCAAATCTTGTTTAATGGCCCAGTAATTTTGTACATTTCTTCTCAGAAGATTGTTACATTACTTAAATTCAAGTATCTCCTATCTTTTGTTCATATTTTGAATCTAGTCTCTTTTCCACATTATATTTTCTAATTCATTACTACTACTGATAAGAAAACTACTAATATATCTGTTAGTTTCATCCCACATCCAGCCACTTCAGAGAACTCTACACATGCAACAGTTTTCCAACTGATTTCCTTCAGAGAACTCTACACATGCAACAGTTTTCCAACTGATTTCCTGTCTTCTTTTCCAACAAATGGTGTCTGGCAGCCTTAATTCATAGTTGAAAATGTAAGAACCACAGGAAAAGCATACCAAAAACAAAACAAAGAAACACTCTTAACTTTTATAAAGACAGCTTTATATACCAATTTTTAAAAATTAAACCATCCAAGTTTCAAGTTATCTCCTTCACAACTGTAGACAAGAACTACATTTGCATCGTCCAAGTTCCACACTAGTCTTTTGGTAACATCTTGTTTCTAAAGTTAATATGTTCTTCAATGGAGTGTCTACCACCTGTTAAAAATGTAATACTAGAAGAGGCAAAAACTCTTTTTTAAAAAGAGTCAGAATGCTATTTACAATTGAGAAGAGAGCCCAACTGTCACAGAATACTATGGCCCAGTTCTTCTTACTGAAAACCAATACTTCTATCTCATCCCTGCAGGTGAGTTTAAAACAAAAAAATCACCTAATTAATTTCTTACACGTACCCAAGACATCTGATATCAGTGAGCTTCAGTATTCAACTCTGCATTATAATGGAAAAAACAATAAACTATGAACCAAAAGACCTGGATTCTATCTAATCTCAGCTCTGGCACTAAATAAGAGATTTCATACAAGCTACCTAACTGCTCTACACACACACACCCACACACCCACCAGCTACCACCTTGAATAAAATAATCTGCAAGGCCCTTTCTTGTCTTTAAAATAAGAAATTTCATACAAGCTACCTAACTGCTCTACACACACACACACACACACACACAACAGTTACCACCTTGAATAAAATAATCTGCAAAGCCCTTTCTTGTCTTTAAAATAATGAACTCTGATAGTAGATGGGCCATAGTTCTGGTTTACTAAGACTAAAAATTAATTTTTAATCAAACTTTTGACTATGTCTTAATATCAATTGATTTTTTAAAATCTGTGTTACTGCTGAATTAAGACTAGAAACTGTAAAAGGAAAAGGAGAGACAAACAGGAAAGTGGGGAAAGAAGAGATTTTTTTTTTAAAGCAGCAAGAAACTATCAGAGGTACATCCTCCCTGGGCAAATGTGTAGGTATTAGAACAAACTACCCCTCTCTCCTAATGAACCTAAGTCAAATGAACAATTATTCTAAGCACCTACCATATGCAAAGGACAGAGCAGTTTTTACTTTCAAAAGTTCTATAATTTAGTAAGCATAATAATAATCAGGAAATTCTAGGAAATTCTAAAGACTTTCAATAAAATACTAGAAGAATAACACAAAGAAGAAATACTTGAACATTTAGCAAATTAAATGTGGAATTTTAGAAAATTTAAATATTCTATCAATAAGAATAGACAGTTTTTCCCTCCCCTTTCCACTAGCATTTCTGCCACTGTGGCAAACCAATTATACAATATGTACTGCAGAAATCAGTAGTGATCAAGGAAACATTCATTTCTTAGATAAGAAAAAAGAAAGGAACAATCTTTTATATTAATTTTAAACTCATAAAGGTGGATTGATAAGAACTGAAACTTCTAAACTTTGAATCACATTTACAGAGAGCCAGAGTAATTTGTTTTATATCTCTTGTAGGCACTAAATTTGCCTATTACTTTAAAGTAGACCCAAATGCACTATACTACAGGCTTAACCAAGAAAGGAAAAAGAAAAAGCATTTACTCAACACCTACACATGCTAGGCACGTCCACATTTTTCTATTTCATTTAATAATCTCAATTTTGTTAAAATGGATAATCATATCCATTTTACAAAAGACTAAATTGAGTCATGGACTAGTTAAGGAATTTTCCCAGTCGCACAGCCAGTTTTGTAAAAAATGCATGTTCTTTCCATTATACTTTGCTACCTTCAGAAATAAATATTCCAGAAATATTTCACTCATGTGGACCTTATTAGGTATTTGGAGAAAGCCACTGATGACACAAAAATCTTAAAACACATGGTAATAAGTAGAACGTATGCTGAAAATAATTCTTCAAACACTAAAAGGAAGTGAAAAGTAAAGTAATGACTAATTTAGGGTGTTAGTAAACGCAGTTTCACATAGGTTAGGCTTGATAGAGAAACTCACCATGGTATACTAAGAATGACTAAGCCACAGTTGAAGTTTTTTTTTGTTTTTTGTTTTTTTCCCTGTACATGGGCCTTTCACTGTTGTGGCCTCTCCCGTTGCGGAGCACAGGCTCCGGACGCACAGGCTCCGGACGCGCAGGCTCAGCGGCCATGGCTCACGGGCCCAGCCGCTCCGCGGCATGTGGGATCTTCCCCAGACCGGGGCACGAATCCGTGTCCCCTGCATCGGCAGGCGGACTCTCAACCACTGAGCCACCAGGGAAGCCCAAGATTTTTAAAAATTAATTTAGAAAACCAGAACAGTCACATTGGGAGTTTTAAAAAAAGGTCTTTAGAAAGAGAAAGAATACGAACCTCAAGCTTGAAACAAGTCCTCTAGTCTTCAGCATTTAAACCATGCCACACAAGGCAAGATTAATATTCTTTAACTACAGCTATGCTCAGGGAACTCTCTATTAACAACCAAAGGTTCCCTGGCCAACGGAATTAATTCCAAAATCCTTAGCCTGGTATTCAAAGCCCTTCAGTCAAGCCCCAGCCTGCCCAGTCTATCTTTTCAGTTTTACCTCTGTATGTTCTCTTTGTTATAGTCAAACCAGACTACTAGCTATTCCCAGGTTATGCTCTGAGCTTCCTCTCCTCTACCTGAGCTCAGTATGTCCTTCCCCACTTGCTGTTCTGAAATCTTACCAGTCAGTTCAGTAACCTCATAGGCACATATTGTTTACCTTTAAATCATACCATTTTACCTGTACCATTTATGGCACTTATATTCTATTACATTGTTTTTTGTTTGGTTTTGGTTTTGGTTTTTTTTTTGGCTGCGTTGGGTCTTCGTTGCTGCACATGGGCTTTTTCTAGTTGGAGGCTACCCTTCGTTGTGGTGCACAGCCTTCTCATTGCGGTGGCTTCTCTTGCTGTGGAGCACAGGCTCTAGGCGCGTGGGCTTCAGTAGTTGTGGCACGCAGGCTTCAGTAGTTGTGGCTCGTCGGCTCTAGAGTGCAGGCTCAGTAGCTGTGGCACACGGGCTTAGTTGCTCTGCGGCATGTGGGATCTTCCCGGACCACGGCTCGAACCTGTGTCCCCTGCATTGGCAGGCGGATTCTTAACCACTGTGCCACCAGGGAAGCCCTCTATTATGTTCTATAAAAACTTGTATACCTGCTTATTCCCAACAGATTTGGAAGTTCCTGAAAAAAAGAAGATTATTTCCTACAACTTCGTATTCCCAACAGCACCTACAAAATTGCTTGCATATACATGCCATCACTGTGCACTGAGCAGTTAAAAGTAGCAGCAGCTTCTTGACCTTGAGTTTTATGAAAATCAAAGACTTCATTTTTGACATCCATAGTACTAATTTTCACACAAAACAGGAACCACACCCTTCACTAGGCCCACAGATTTTAAATTTACAAGCAAATGTTCTCGTCTATTTAACTATAGTATCTAACTGTGAATTCTAAGTATTGAGCATAGCAGATCCTGTTTTTAAAATCTCAATCTCAAGATAATATATAAAAATGATTTCTTCTCTTACTGAAAAGCACAGCTGTTTAGTTAGCAAATAAAAAATGATGGTGTATGCGTATTTTCAACATCAACAATATTCAGATAAAAAACTTCATCATTTCAAAAAGTATTTGTACAGGGGCAGCTGTACAGTGCTGACAGCTGTTAAATCATTGTATAATATTTGAAAAATAAAGCTGGTACCCATCACATCCCTAACAAATTTTCTTTAGTATTTTTCAAAGCAGTTACAATCTACTCACTACGTTCAAGACTTTATGCTTTGTGTTAAAGGGAAAACAAAAATGAACCAGACACTGGGAATTAAGACATGTTCCCACAAGGTTTTAATAAAAAGTACAATGAAATAAATACTATAATAAAAACGTTAAAGCGGTAAGGAAGAACGCAGCAGCTGAACACTTGAAACAGGTTCTGAAAAATACACTGAAAACAGGTTGTGAACTTCAAGAGGCAAAAACATGATACGTAAAGGCATAAAGCTCTGCAAGTAAAAATGTGTTTTTAAAAAGTTACATGTACAGCTGCA
Source organism: Monodon monoceros (assembly GCF_005190385.1). Classification (NCBI taxonomy): domain Eukaryota; kingdom Metazoa; phylum Chordata; class Mammalia; order Artiodactyla; family Monodontidae; genus Monodon; species Monodon monoceros. The sequence goes on from NW_021703770.1 coordinate 38,356,082, forward strand.
GAAGAGGCTGGAGAAGAGATATTTAGTAGAAAAACGGGAGAAAAAAATAAGACAAGAGATCTTCTTGGTTCCTGAGAGTTATTTTTGAAGCTCTGGGAAGGAGTGGCCTGATTTGATCTGGATTCTTCTAAGATAACTGTGGAAACAGTGAAAGATTTCAGGAGGGAGAGACTGAAAGGACCCAGCTGAAAAATTACTGCAAAAGTAAAAGGGAAAGTTGATGAGAGTCCGAAGTTTGCAACAGGAAAAGAAAGAATCAGTAATGTTCAGGATTGCCATAACTAAACTAGATGTGGAAGAGTAAAATTGAAATTAAATCCCTGGGTTTTTAGTCTAAGCAATATGGAAGCTAGTAAAATCAATAATTTTCAATGAATTTCACGTAGCAAACATTTACTGATTACTTACTCCATACAAAGATAGAAGTACTCAAAACTAACAATCTTTGTGAAGGAGGACAGCCATATACCCAAGTTTATACACACAAGTATATATAATTCATGTATTATACATTAGGGTGTGTTTCTATAGGAAAGGGGATAATGGAAGTAACTGATAAGGAAGGAAACACAAAACAAAACAAGAAAGTGTTTGGTACTCATATAGTATGCTATGAACTGAGGAATATGATTACCTCAATCTGTGCACTCAAAATCTAAAGGAGCAGAGGAGAAACAAACCAAAAACATAAAAATTTTTTTAACTAAAAAAAAAAAAAAGAGTGATGAAACCTTAGACCAAAGAGTGTAGTTGGGAGGTTAATTTTGACCAGGGGGAATATTTAGGAACAACTCTTAAATGTCTAGAAATTCAAGCTGGGCCTTAGAGCAAAAGTAGTAGGTCAAACTATTTAGGGGAGAGGGAGAGAGATAGGAGATGATGGTGTACAAATACAATATATTCCCCAGAGAGGAAATAATTGAGTCCAGGCTGAAGGAGGTAGGACGTGGAGAATGTACAGTGGTAAACTAGAAACCTGGCAAGATAGGGAAGAGCCAAAATGCAGAGGAAGGTAAGCATCACACTCAACAGTTTAGACTTCATTGTAGAGGCAATGGGAAGACCAAGGAAAATAGGAAATAGGAAAATATTAATAAGTCCACAGAAGCAGAACACAGGATGAACTGGAGAGACTACCAAAGAAGCAAAACTGGAGGCAAAAAAAGCAGGAGCATATTACAGTAGTCTCTAAGTGAGAGGTAACAAAAGCCTAAGCCACAAATTTGACAGCAGAAATAAAAAGGGGAAGATGGAAGTAAGAGAGATTACTGAGGTAAGGCAGAAAGGATTTAGGAACCAACTGAATGGGTTTGAAAGTGAGTATAAGACGACTTCAAAGGTTTAAGCATAATCCATTGGGTAGATCAGATGCTAGTTTTGTTTCAGGAGGGGAAGAAATCAGTCTGGGGCATACTTATCTTGAAGTACCTTCAAGGTATACACAAGACAAACATCTGTCAGACAAACAGACACCCCAAGATGAGCAGGGAGCTCCAGGACAGAAAGAGATTTCAGAGTTATCTGTGAAGAGATGATCATTGATGCTGTGGAAGAGAGGAGAGGGCAGAGGACTAAACTTTGGGGAATGCCTAGTTGAGAAAGCAGGAGGAGAGAAAAGAGGAGACAAGAAAGCATAAAGCACCTTTTCAACATGCTTTCACATGTCTCCCAAGTCTCAGAGACTAAACGACCTCATTGTGCCAAAAGGTCACAATAAGCAGTGAAACGTGGGGAAAAAAATCAAGGACTGAAGGTAATGTACAGTAATATTTCAGAAAGCACTGCCCTTTGACCCTGGAATTTTTAATCACAGAAATTTATCCTGAGAAACAAACTCTTGGGGTTGCGGGGAAGGGAGGCTGTACTGTAAAGTTTTCCCTCTGGCATCAAGTCTAATAGTGACAGACAGAACTTAAATTTCTAGCCCTAGAGAGGAATGGCTAAATATAACATTAAAAAAAGCCAAATACCATAAAAGAAAATATTTTACCACATAAAAATTTTAAACTTCAACACTAAGAGGAAAAAAGCCTTAAAGTTAAAGAAAAAGTTGCACAATATGACAAAGGGTCAACATTTTTAATATATAAAGGGCTCCTGTAAATCAATGAGATAAAAGGAAAATATCCCAAAAGAAAAATGGGTAAGATACAAATGGCAATTTCCAAAGGAACAAATGAAAATGACCAGTAAATGGAAAAATGTTGGCTCTCAGTGCTAATCAAAGAAATAAAATTTAAATGATGTATTATTCACCTCTCTAAGATGTGGAAAAAATAAGCACTCATATTCTTGAAAGTATACACTGGAATACCCTTTCTAAATGCCATTTTTGGCAATATAATCACTTTAAAAAGTTTACACAACAATTCTACTTCCAAGAATATATGCAAAAAATAATTAGACCAGTGTACAAAGTTGTTCACATGAAGACGTTCACTGTAGCTTTGTCTATAATGTTGAAAAGTCAGAATCAATCTAAATGTTCAACAACAGGACATTCGTGAAGCAAATTAGGGCATATCCATATAATGGATTTTTAGATAGCTTTTTGGAGAACACAGATTAATATTTAATGTGGAAAATTGTTAAATATGGCAATTTATTAAATAAAAGCTTTTAAACAGCACATGCAATATAAAAAAATTTTTTTTTAAAGTCTGGAAAGACACCCACCAAAAATTTAGTACTGGTTATCTCTAAGTACTAGGGTGAAATATTTTGATATTGCCTAATTATTTTATATTGAACACATATTCTCTCATAGACAAAGAAAAAAGTTATTAAATTAACAAAATGCAAAGAATGTTGAGAAAAATATAATAAGCACAAAGTTACAGGTATAATTAATAAAAATATAATCAAAGAATACAAAAATCTTTTTTATTTTTTTCCCCAACCACTGTTTAAATGAAACAAGTATAAAGAATTAAGGATAGTTCCACTTATGGAAATGGAAAGGAAAAAGGGATTTAAAAAGTTGATGGAAAAAAGAAAACAGAAAATTCACATCATAAAAGCCATAGAATGAAGCAAGGTCATCTGTTAAGAGTCAAGCATTTCAAGACTGGGGTTAGCAACCTAAGAGTGAAAAGGCAACAGAGAAAATGAGTCAACTTTGGGATAAGAAAGGATTAGAAAGGAACTAGTACACAGGCAGCTGGAAAACAAATATTTAACAGTCACCATAGATGTGACTTTTTTCAGGAGTGCTACGCAGGGACAAAAGTAGAAAAAGTAAAAGGTGATATTTACAAGTTGAGAACTGACCAGTTATATACAGCAGAGGTCGAGGAGAGGAGGACTATGTGGTACTAGTGGGTTCACAGTATATGAACTATAAAGTTCAGGACTGGAAATAAATGAGAAAACTAACAGTATAGGAGGGACTGCAGGTGACGATGAGAACAAAAAGCTGGTTCATAGTTATGATGGAAAACAGGCCCTCGAATCACCTCTGGTCACAGATTAAGACCTGAGGTCTAAATGATGATAAGGTTAAATAACACAGGCATCCATGTAGGTTGTTAACGCAGAGTGGAGACAGTTGCCACTGGGCTTAGTGAACTGTAGTTCCAAATGTGGCCTTTCTGTTCTGAAATGAAGGTAACTTATTTTAACTTCTGTGCACGTCACTTTCCTCTAATGCAAATTCATTCTTTCTAACCTGAAGGGAATTTGGCTGGCACTTAACCTCTCCCTGCACTTTATTCAACAACAAAATGAAGAGAATAAGGAGTTGGGAGGTTGAATTAATGGTTCTCAACCCTGACTGCACATTAAAACAAACAAACAAAAAACTGGCAAAGCTACCTATGCTTTGACTCCAAACGCAGTAACTGTGATTGATTTGCTCAAGGGTGGGGTTCAGAAGCTCCTCAAGGAATTCTGATGTGCACCAAAGTTGAGAACTGAAGTATGTATTTCTAAAGGTTGCTTCCCTTTTAAAATTCCATAATTAACTGCCACTCTGCTCATTTGCTAATTAACTTACTGAATATCCTGCACCACGCACTTCCACAAACATCGTAGTAAATCTTCACAACACTGTTAGGCAAATACTTCTGTGTCCATTTCACAAGTGAGTCCAGTGAAGCTTAAAGAAGTGAAGTGACTTGTTCAGGAGTCACAAGCTAGAATGGAGCAGACCTAGAATTCAGGTTTGGTTTGCTTTGGTTCCAATCCCCCCTACATACAACTTGCTTTCTCTAGCACTCACAGCAACTACTTGAATGCCTTCTATATTCTCTCCCAGGACCTCCCAAACTGAGCACAGTTTGTGGTTTACAGAGTTATTGGAGAGAAAGTTATGGGGGCAGGGAATTAACCCCAAATTCTACAGTAATTTCATTACAGAACGCCACCTAGTTTAAGTTCTGCAACTTAAGACAGCACTGTGAGAGTATATCTACAAAGTCTATTTTATTAAGCCAGCATACACCTTGCTATTAAGCATGCAGCTGGTGGTACAAAGCTGGTTCTCAAAGATAAACTTATCAATAGAAAAGCAAGTTGTTGTATGTTTTCCAATAAGCAAGGCATTCTAAAACAAAATTCTAAGACAATTCTAGCAAAACAATAATTGGTAGAGAAATGAGAGTTGCTCTATCAAAGAGCTTAAATGTATAAATATGACCTTCAAAATTTTCAGGCATTACCTCTACTTCCATTCAGTGCAAATACTAAATACAGTTGCACTTTAAAAGTACGATTATTATCCTTTTGTTAACCCACAGCTGCTGCTTTTTTGTTGATTATACTTCAGTCCATTATCTACTTGGAAATTTCATAACATTCAAGTTCTGTATCCCCAGTCCAAAATTAATTGAGTTACCAAGGTAAATCTCCCCTCCCAAAAACAATTAGAGAAGATTTAACTACTTATGCCCATGGAAAGTACAATTTAACAAGAAATTCATGAAGTATATTTACAAGAAACATATGTGTATTCATCCATTCAAACCCTTCCTGAACATCTGCTATATTCTTGGGACGCTGGGGATGAAGAGGCAGGTTAGACCTCATGTAATGCCTACCGTCAAGGAGGTGCCATGACAGATAAATGTTGCATTTACTGAGATGCAATAGGATAGATAAGTGAATTATTCTCGGGGAGAAAGGGGGGGTGGGATAAGGAGAACAGGGCAAAAAAGCTTCAAAGAGTATATGCTCAAGTGAGTATTTTTAAGAGGAAAAATTTCCTTGTAAATCAGGAAATTTCCTAGGAAATACTCTAGGAAATATATATGCTGAGGAACTAAATTAAAATCAGAAAGAGCAGCTAAGACAGAGGAACCAAGGTGGACACAGACTGCACCACAGGAATGAGTTATGTACCCTGCAAAGTTATGCTATTAAAAAAAATGAGAAGGCTTCAGTCATAAGACCTCAGTTAAATACCAGCTTGGCTGCTAGATTTGTGAAGTTAGTTAAATCACCTCATTCTCGGTAACTCTTACATCCAGAAAAATAAATATGTATAATGGCAATTACCTGACAATGAAGCAAAACAAAAAGAAAACCCTAAGAAAATTAGCAATCAAATCTGAGAAGCTATATTTTTACCTACAGTTCAAGAAGAGAAATTCTCCAAGACATGTTGAAGGGTTTATCTTATTTGTGGTTAAGAGTGCTTTCAGTACAATTAACAGAATTTGGAAGCTCAGATGCCTTTATTAAAACTAGTAATTTACATTCATTTACTAGGATGATTCAAGCTGAATCTTTTTTGATGCCTTCCTTGGTCAGTACACCAGGTTTTATTTTTTGAGGCGATTACATGTGCTTTCCAAATAAGTAACTTAATACCATTCACCTCCAACGCTGTGAGGACCCGAAACGATTTAAAATAGAAGCCTTCGTTAATACTGAATTAACCTCAGGACCCCATGAGCTACCAGAGTACAGAAAAATGTAAATGCTCAAAACAAGGTAGGCATGCACCTTTAAGGAACTAAAGTGAAGGAAAAAACTTCGCAATGTCAAGATCACTTCACCTTATTCCTAAGCGAACAACACATGCCTTTAAGTCTCTCAGTGAACGTTCGTGTCTGTCTTTACTGAATTTTTTTCAGTAACGTACTAAAACACAACAAAGAAGGTATTTATCAGCTTACATACTTTGTGAGTCTATGAATTACACAGAAGGGCTTGGTTATCTGTAACCTTAATACCACCCATTATTCCCACCGCACACTCACAAGTTACTGCTACAATGTACTAAGAGCGCACAGGGGTATTCAAGACACATGAACAGCAAGCTCTCGGCCTTCAATAAAAATTTTAAAGGAAAACTAAATTCGTCAAAAGACCATACGACTTTAAAAGACTCCAAGTAAGTAAGGCGTTAGAGCCAGCGCTTCTATCAGAGCAAATTCTGCGGTGCCATTTTTTGCCCGAAATCACATAAAAATGTTGTTCAAGTTACAACATCCCTGATGCCCAGACCCTGCAAACTTTTTGGATAGAAAGATGTTGGCACCCTAAGACGCCGGTGGCCACGACTGGACCCCAGTCCTCACGCCTCACTTCTCGCCCGACCTCGGGGCCCCCTTCGCGCGTCCGCCCGGCCCCCTCCCCGCGGCCCCGTGGACTGGACGAGCACCGGCGCGGCCCTGCGGGCTGCCCTCAAGCCCGGCGGGCGGGCGCGGCTCCCCGAGCGCGAGGGGAGCGGCCCGGGAGCGCCCCGTTTCTCACAGACCCCAACATGGCGTCGGTCGCCGCCGCCCGAGACGACGACACCTCCCCGCGCCGCCGACGGCCCGGGGACCGCGGTGGGAAGCGCCCAGAAAGTTTCGCTTCTCCACTCCCGGCCCGCCAGGGGCCGCCGGACAACCAAACCCGGCTTCACCTACCCGGCCGGGCGCAGAAGGCAGCTGCAGAGAAGGTCCGACTCCTCCTCGTCCCGGGCGCCGGGCGCAGACTCTGCTTGCTCCCCCGCCCGAGCCTCCCAGGGTGTGCAGCCAGCGGCCCCGCGCAGCCGGCGCGATCCGGACTCAGGTGACCCTCCCGCCCCTCCAGACGAAACCCACAACGGCCGCCGGAGCTGGCCTCTCCCCTGCGCGCGCACGGGCGCGCCGCCACCCACACGCCAGGCGCGAGCGCGCGCACGAGCACACCCACACCGCTCGCTCTCCGCCCTTTCTTGCCTGTTCCCTCGCCCCGCCCGGGCGGCCCCGCACGACGTGCTCGAGGGGGCGGGGCCACCGCGGAGGCCACACCCACCTGGGCAGCCGGGGCGTGGGGTTGGTTCTTCCGCGCCGAGTGGGGTAGTGGGTTCTGGAGCTGATTGAGTGCACGTGGGACGTCTTACCTGGGTTGCCTCGCGCGGGCAATCCCTTAGAAAGGATTGTTCATCTCACCAAGAAGGTCTTAGCGAAGCTGGAAGAATGGAAGGAAAGCTGGGCCCCCTCTCCCCCCGCCACCGAACGGGCCTCCGCGGGGAATTCAAGAACTTCCCGCAGCCGGGAAATAAAAGCTTTGGATTTAAAGCGTCGGGGCAGACATTTGTTTGCTACTCCCACTTAGCACGGCGTTCCTTCCCCGTCACATCTTCCACTTGCTTTCCCTAAAAACCCTACCACTTGAAACAGGGAGCTGCGGCTGCAACACATACCCCACGTACTCTGCACAGCCTTTTAAGTGATGTCTTTATTCCCGGACTTAGAACCCCGGTCTTTCCAAAACTTTTCTCTGACGCCGCAAGCCTCATCTACCTACTTCACACACCTGGAAACAGTAATGATAGTATATAAGGTTAAACCTGCCCTTCTTCATTTATACCACAGCTAAGCGCGCTGGTGGGTACGTGGAGAGATATTAAAGATGCCTAAAGTAGACAAGGAATGGTGGGGGGAGGGGACAGCATATTCACTTCAAGCAAAAAGTGTATAGGCGGAAATTAGATTTGGGTAAATTTTCTTTCCTATTGATCTATTATTTCAAGATTTTGAAATAATACTTTTTTTTTTTTTTTACCTTTGATTGTTCCTGAATTAGAGCCGCCAGCACCCACCTAGGGAACATAAGCAGGTCTTGGTTCCAACCAACCTTCTTTTGGTCTGGGATTCTACCCCCACCAGGTCTGCAGCCTCCCATCTTCCCCTGGTCAATATCTCAGAAACAAACAAATGTTTTTTAAAAATTAGTAACTAGAACAAAACTGGCAAGGATGATTTTTTTTAAATAGGAAAACAAAATCACCGTCACAGAAATCTTTACATGTGTTAGCTATAGTTGTCTCTGTAGACAAGTACAAACGTCCCCAGGACTCTCATCTCAATCGTCTCCCAACTTCATTTACCCTCATCCACCTCTCCGTACAGAACAGCAACTGTCAGTGGAAGAAAGGATGGACTTGATCATCTCCAAAATCCCTTTAAAGTGTGAGATTAGGAATTGCTATGCCTGACTGGTTGTCAAAGGTCTAGTCTGGAGCAATAGTCACCAAACATTTTTCATCACCCACCTATCAGTAAAAATGTTTGGCCTCTCCCACCTCCCAGTATACGTATTTAGCTTATCCTAAAAGGCATGGACTTAGAAGCCAAAATGACTACTCAAATTTTTGCTTTGCTGCCAGCTACCTGTGTCCTTGGCCACATCCAAATTTTGCCTTAGTTTCTTCATTTGTAAAATGAGGATAATTAAAGTATCTACCCCACAGTGTCATTATGAAGATTAAATGAGTTAATATTTGTAAAGCATAGTGCCTGGTAGATGGTAAGGGCTATATAAGTGTTAAATACATATATAATTAATTATGTATAAAATAATGTATGTAACATATGTGTGCATATATGTATATACACACATGTCTATTATAATGTTGATGTAAAACAAATAGATTGCCAGTTATTTCTCCAGTAAAAATAATTGCAGTTCACGGTATGCTACCATGGCAAGGCACCTGCAAGTCTCCCCCCCCCCCCCCCCCCCCCCCCCACCCCCCCAGTAAGGAGAGAACTCTTTTAATGAGGGGAAAAGGAACTTCGGAGGGCTAGAGTAAACAAAGAGTCCATTGGAGGAATTGAGAGTTCCAAGTACAGGGGTTTTTCATTGGTAGAGTTGTGACAACCTCTCATTGGCTGAGCTCTTGCCAGGCAAGAAGAGGAAATCTTTCTTCCTTTTGGTCTCTGCTACTGTCATAGGGCTTAAGAGCTCCCTCTTCTGGTCTCCTGACTCTATATTAATTGAGGTTTCTGTTTATTAATTTTTATGATATGCCTAATATGTTAGGTACATTAAAAACATTCACAAAATATCAGAAATAATGATTTAAAACATACATGTGTATGTGTGTGTCTGTATGTTTTCTTTCTGTACTCTGCATATTCTGTACCCTCCTTGGTCTGTGTGTACCCCAACTTAGAGCCTATTGACAAACACAGTATTGACGAATACGGTAGCCATTAGCCACATGTAGTTACATAAATTAAAATTTTAGTTCCTCAGTCATACCAACCACATTTCAAGTTCTTAAAGGTCATATGACTAATGAACAGTTCAGATATAAAATATTTCCATCACTGCAGAAAGTTCTACTGCGTAACACTGACAAAGCTGAAAAAAACAAGGGACTCAGGCAGTAGGATCAACTCCTGACTCAAACCTGTAACTGTGGTACCATGTTCAAATCAAGTGATAAGACCTCTCTCTGAGCCTCACCTCTCTACAAAGTGAAAATTAAAATAGGAACTACCTCATGGATTGCTGAACAGAGGAAATGAGATAAGGTGTGTAAAGTCTTTGGCAGACTGCCTAAAACATAGAGGAACTTGAAAATGTTAGTAAAATTTGAGTTTAACCCAATTCTATCCATATAAGCCTGAAAGACAAAGATCTTGTTATTGTCCTTGACTCTAGTGAGTAAGTTTTTCAAGGATATGTATTTTGGAAAAGACAAGAGTTTGGTTAACTTTTAGTTGAAAACAGAGCATTCAGAGAAAGATGGCAAATACCTGGATTTCAGTTACTGCTTGATTTCTTTGTCCTCCTCACCCACAACCCACGGACAGACCCTGGTCTTCTCCCAGTCGCGCCCATCTCAGCGAAATGGCCCTGCCATCCACAAACCCGATGAGTCATCACTACCTCATCCTCTTTCCCATCTTCTTTATCCAATCCCTTTGCCTCCAAAATATTGTAGGATCTACCTCCAGAACACTTCATCTGATCTCTTCACTTCTTGTGTCCGCTCCACACAGGGGCAATAAAGGCTTGTGTCACTCCCCACTGAGGCTGCCATATACAGTGGTACAGGTTGTAGTAGAACAACCTTATGGAAGAGTGCCTCTCACAGTGAAGCATTGTAAACTTTACATTTATCACAGATATTCTCTGGCAGGTGTCAGTGAAGTGCCTTGTAATAAAAGTATTTTACAACAATTTTCCAACAAGATGGAAATGCCTTGAGGAGTGGATACCTTTTTCTAATTTGCCCAAAGGTGCCATATGGGGTAGTAACATTTCTACTTCACTTAGAACAAAATGGCAGCTCATCACCAGGTCCTTTAAGGCCTAGCAGAACCCAGCTTCTGTCATCCTCTCCACCTTAAGATGATGCCACAGTCCACCAAATTCCAGTGACGGTGACCTTCTGTCATTTTGAAAATATATCATGATCTTTTCCACTGTTGGAGGCCCACTGCCCAGGCTACTTGTCTATCTAGACAGCCCCAAGCCCAGCCCGCCCTGCCCTTCGCATAGCTGTGGCTCCTCGATATGTCAGGCCTCTGTGCCCTGAGAGAGTGCCGTTATTCTCCGTCACAGCCCTGTGTGTTTCCCTCTCAGGACTCAGAGGTCTGTCTGGACACTGTAAACTCCATGAAGGCAGGGAGCTCATTGTCTTGTTCTCCTTTCTATCCCCAGATCCTAACAGGACAGGAGGTTGTCCCAGCTTGTCAGTGGTCAGTCAGCTCAGCATTATTGCCACCCCTTTCTACATTCGCCTCTGCAGATGGGGAGAAAGCCTAGAACTCTATTTTCCAGAGAACTTTTCCCTGAATGGTCCCAGGTTAAATTCTGCCAATGGAAACACATATGTGAGATCTGAAAGGCAGAAAAGGAGAAATCATTTCTCTCCAGTACACCTTCAGGCAGCTCAGACGACAGGGAGCTGTTTTCCTAGACTTCTGAGAAAATATCAGACAAACCTGAAAAAAATGACATTCTATTTTTAAAAGGGTGTGTGTGGGGGGGGCTGAATTCTGAAAAAGGGCAGTGGAAACGTTCCAGATTAAAAGAGGCAAACGAGAGATAACAACTAAATGCAATACAGCCCGCCCTCTAGATCCGCAGATGCAGTATCTGAGGATAGAGGGGGTCTGACAGATGCAGAATCTGAGGATAGAGGGGGTCTGACAGTACTATGCCATTTTATACAAGGGACTTGAGCACCTGCGGATTTTGGTATCCGTGGGCAGAAAGGTGGGGGAGGCGGACGTGGGGGAGGGAGGGCTTTCTGAAACCAATCCCCCCTGCGGATACGGAGGGATGACTGTAACTGACCCTATACTGGGTCCTGTACTAAAAGGGGAAAGTGCTGCAAAGGATATTACTGGGTCAATTGACAGAATTGGAATGTGAACAGAAAATTAGATGAAAGTGTTGTATCAAAGTTAAATTTATTGTTCTGGTTATATAAGAGAATATCCCCATTTCTAGAATATACACACTGAAGTACTTAGGGGTAAAGGACCATGATGTATATAATTTATCCTCAAATGATTCAGAAACATTTTTAATATATAACATATAATGTAAATATTAAATATGAAAGAGAGAAACCACCTCTATAAATGATAAAGCAAACGGGGTGAAACGTTAGTAGGCGAATTTGTATAAAGAGTATATGAATATATAGGTACTATTTCTATTCTTGCAAAATGTAAGTGTGAAGTTATTTCCCCCCTCAAAAAAAGTTAAAAAATATATATATAATGAAGCATTAAATAAACTATAGTGAATAATGCAAGACAAACTAGGATAGTTGTCTTAAGTATCCAGTCTCAAAATAGGCCCAGCCTGATAGCTACAATTAAAAAACAATACATTTGCTGTTTTTTTCTAATTCTTCTGTGAACAAAAAGTGAATTTACTCTTCTTGCAGAAGACAAATGCTCCCTGGCTATGGGAAAATAACCTTTCATACACAGGGTGTCATTCTAAACATTTAAATATGGGACATTTGTGGCTTTGCTGGCCACTGTGTCCTACGAACTAAATTGGGACAATATATTTCCTGCAGATACTGGATGAAATGGGAATAGATATTATATTCCTTATAAAAATTCATCATGTAAAGAGAATAATCCAAATTATAACCACATCCCCAAATTGCAGCAATGCACACTTTTCACTTTGAAGAAGGAAGTCCCCAGTACCCATGGAAATACAATGCTATGTTGTTTTAACAGAGAGCCTTATAGTCAGCTTCTAGATCATTTAGAAAAGTTTCCAGTGCTTGCTTGGGCAGCACATATACTAAAATTAGAAAGATACAGAGAAGATTAGTATGGCCCCTGCACAAGGATGACATGCAAATTCATGAAGTATTCCATATTTTAAAAAAAAGAAAGAAAAGATGGTGTACTAGGAGGATGCAGAATTCATGTCTCCTCACAACTAGGGCACCTACCAGGCACCGGTGGGGGACCACAGACACCTAAGGAGACGGGAGGAACCCCCAGCAACTGGGATGTGGGGCGTGGGGGGGAGTGAAGGGGGAGGAGAAGTGGAGGCGGGACTGGACTGGTGCCTCTGAGGCGCGGCTGGGGGAGGGGAAGGGATCCCACGCCAGAAGGGGGAAATTGGGGAACCATTGGGAGGGCAGAGGATCAAAAGGGAGTGTGGCGAGGTTTCCCCCGCCCACTTGGACCACCAGGAACCTGCTGAGATCCTCTGCCCACTGAGGAGGTCCAGCTGTGCGGGTCCTGAGGGAGTGGGAGGGAGGGAAGGGGGAGCAAAAGTAAAGGTCGGACCTCCTGGACTGGCACCCCTGAGGGGTGGCTGGGGGAGGGGAGGAGTTCCTATAGCCAGCGGGACCCACCCATGGTTTGGGGTCCAGCGGCGACCGGGGAGACCCTAGGGGAGTCAGTGGGGGGGGGGTGCGGCGTGAAGGAACCGAAGGGAACGGGCCAGTGCCTTCCCTGTCCACTTAGACACCCGGGAGCCTGTTGGGCTCCCAGGACTAATCCTCTGCCCTCAGAGCCTCCCTCCTGCCCTGCAGAGCCCAAGCCCCGCCCCTACACCCCCACCCAGGGCCCCACCTCTACACTCTGAGACCCCCTCCAATGAGCTGAGCCTAAACCGAACCCAAACACCCTCACTCAGGGCCCTACCTCCTAACTCGGGAACTCCACACTCCAGAGGCCCTCCTTTCCACGTGCTGCCGCTCCCCTTCCATGCAGGTCCTAAGCAGAGGCCCCGCCCCACGCTTGAACGTTGGCCCCCCACCCGTGCCTCAGTCGTGGTCGTCGTCGCCCCCCCCTCCCCCCGTGTCTAAACTCTGCCCCCATACCCAAGGCCTTTTTTTTTTTCCTTTTCTTTTTTTCCTCTTTTAGATTGGGATTCTGTTTTATCTTGTTGATTCATTGTTGTTGATTCTTTTGTATTTTTATTTTTCCTAATAAATCTTTTATTTTTCTAACTTTATTTTATACTTTGTTAGTGATCTCTCCTTTTGGCTTGTTACCCCGCCCTTTATTTTTCTCTTTTCTGTTGTGGTTTTATTTTACCTTGTTGCAGTTGTTTCAATTATAGTTTTATTTTTACTAATATATTTTTAATCTTTCTAATTTTATTTTATTTTTTATTCTTTGATATTGTACTGCTCTTTTTTCTTTCTTTCTTCCTTTTTTTTTTTTTTTTTTTTAACTGCACCATGAAGCTTGTGGTATCTTGGTTCCCAAGCTCCTGTGGTGGGAGCTCCTGAGTCCAAACCTCTGGACTAACAGAGAACCTCAGACCCCAGGGAATATCAATATGAGTGAGGCCTCCTGGAGGTCCTGATATCAGCACCAAGACCCAGCTCTATCCAACTGCCTGCAAACTCCAGTGCTGGATGTCTCAGGCCAAACAACCAGTAAGATAAGAATACACCACCACCCATCAAAAAAAAAAGGAAACGACCAAAAAAAATTTTACAGACGAAGGAGCAAGGTAAAAACCAACAAGACCAAATAAATGAAGACAAAATAGGCAGTCTACCTGAAAAAGAATTCAGAGTAATGATAATAAAGATGATCCGAAATCTTGGAAATATAATGGAGAAAATAGAAGAAACACTTAACAAGGATCTACAAGAACTAAAGAGCAAACAAACAGTGATGAACAACACAATTAATGGAATTAAAAATACTCTACAAGGAATCAATAACAGAATAACTGAGGCAGAAGAACGGGTAAGTGAGCTGGAAGATAAAATGGTGGAAATAACTGTCAGGGAGCAGAATAAAGAAAAAAGAATGAAAAGAATTGAGGACAGCCTCAGAGACCTCTGGGACAACATTAAATGCACCAACATTCGAATTATAGGGGTCCCAGAAGAAGAAGAGAAAAAGAAAGGGTCTGAGAAAATATTTGAAGAGATTATAATAAAACTTCCCTAACATGGGAAAGGAAATAATCAAGTCCAGGAAGCACAGAGAGTACAATACAGGATAAACCCAAAGAGAAACACACCGAGACACATATTAATCAAACTATCAAAAATTAAATACAAACAAAAACTATTAAAAGCAGCAAGGGAAAAGCAACAAATAACATATAAGGGACTCCCCATAAGGTTAACAGCTGATTTTTCAACAAAACTCTGCAAGCCAGAAGGGAGTGGCAGGACATATTTAAAGTGATGAAAGGGAAAAACCTACAACCAAGATTACTCTACCCAGCAAGGATCTCATTCAGATTCGATGGAAGAAATTAAAACCTTTACAGATAAGCAAAAGTTAAGAGAATTCAGCACCACCAAACCAGCTTTACAACAAATGCTAAAGGAACTTCTCTAGGCAGGAAACACAAGAGGAGGAAAACACCTACAATAACAAACCCAAAACAATTAAGAAAATGGTAACAGGAACATAAATATTGATAACTACCTTAAATGTAAATGGATTAAATGCTCCAAGCAAAAGACATAGACGGGCTGAATGGATATGAAAACAAGACCTGTACATATGCTGTATACAAGAGACCCACTTCAGACCTAGGGACACATAGAGACTGAAAGTGAAGGGATGGAAAAAGATATCCCATGCAAATGGAAATCGAAAGAAAGCTGGAGTAGCAATTCTCATATCAGACAAAATAGACTTTAAAATAAAGACTATTACAAGAGACAAAGAAGGACACTACATAATGATCAAGGGATCAAGCCAAGAAGAAGATATAACAATTGTAAATATTTATGCACCCAACATAGGAGCACCTCAATACATAAGGCAAATGCTAACAGCCACAAAAGGGGAAATCGACAGGAACACAATCATAGTAGGGGACTTTAACACCCCACTTTCACCAATGGACAGACCATCCAAAATGAAAATAAATAAGGAAACACAAGCTTTAAATGACACATTAAACAGATGGACTTAATTGATATTTATAGGACATTCCATCCAAAAACAGCAGAATACACTTTCTTCTCAAGTGCTCATGTAACATTCTCCAGGATAGATCATATCCTGGGTCACAAGTCAAGCCATGGTAAATTTAAGAAAATTGAAATCGTATCAAGTATCTTTTCTGACCACAACGCTATGAGACTAGATATCAATTACAGGGAAAAAAATCTGTGAAAAATACAAACACAAGGAGGCTAAACAATACACTACTAAATAACCAAGAGATCACTGGAGAAATCAAAGAGGAAATCAAAAAATACCTAGAAACAAATGACAATGCAAACACAATGACCCAAAACCTATGGGATTCAGCAAAAGCAGTTCTAAGAGGGAAGTTTATAGCAATATAATCCTACCTCAAGAAACAAGAAACATCTCAAATAAAGAACCTAACCTTACACCTAAAACAACTAGAGAAAGAAGCACAAAAAAACCCCAAAGTTAGCAGAAGGAAAGAAATCGTAAAGATCAGATAAGAAATAAATGAAAAAGAAATTAAGGAAACAATAGCAAAGATCAATAAAACTAAAAACTGGTTCTTTGAGAAGATAAACAAAATTGATAAAACATTAGCCAGACTCATCAAGAAAAAAAGGGAGAAGACTCAAATCAATAGAATTAGAAATAAAAAAGAAGTAACAACTGACACTGCAGAAATACAAAGGATCATGAGAGATTACTGCAAGCAACTATATGCCAATAAAATGGATAACCTGGAAGAAATGGACAAATTGTTAAAAAAGCACAACCTTCCAAGACTGAACCAGGAAGAAATAGAAAATATAAACAGACAAATCACAAGCACTGAAATTGAAACTGTGATTAAAAATCTTCCAGCAAACAAAAGCCAAGGACCAGATGGCTTCACAGGCAAATACTATCAAACATTTAGAGAAAAGCTTACACCTATCCTTCTCAAACTCTTCCAAAATATAGCAGAGGGAGGAACACTCCCAAACACATTCTATGAGGCCACCATCACCCTGACACCCAAACTAGAAAAGGATGTCACAAAAAAAGAAAACTACAGGCCAATATTACTGATGAACATAGATGCAAAAATCCTCAACAAAATACTAGCCATCAGAATCTGACAGAACGTTAAAAGGATCATACACCATGTTCAAGTGGTGTTTAACCCAGGAATGCAAGGATTCTACAATATACGCAAATCAATCAATGTGATATACCATATTAACAAAGTGAAGGATAAAAACCATATGATAGACTCAATAGATGCAGAAAAAGCTTTTGAAAAAATTCAACACCCTTAACATAGTAAATTCAACCTACCTTAACGTAGTAAAGGCCATATATACAAACCCACAGACAACATCATTCTCAATGGTGAAAAACTGAAACCATTTCCTCTAAGATCAGGAAAAAGACAAGGTTGCCCACTCTCACCACTATAATTCAACATAGTTTTGGAAGTTTTAGCAACAGCAATCAGAGAAGAAAAAGAAATAGAAGGAAAAAATAATAAATAAATCCAAATCAGAAAAGAAGAAGTAAAACTGTCACTGTTTGCAGATGACATGATACTATACATAGAGAACCCTAAAGATGCTACCAGAAAACTACTAGAGCTAATCAATGAATTTGGTAGAGTAATAGGATACAAAATTATGCACAGATCTCTCTTGCATTCCTATACACTAATGATGAAAAATATGAAAGAGAAATTAAGGAAACACTCCCATGTACCATTGCAACAAAAAGAATAAAATACCTAGGAATAAACCTACCTAAGGAGACAAAAGACCTGTTTGCAGAAAACTATAAGACACTGATGAAAGAAATTAA
Source organism: Monodon monoceros (assembly GCF_005190385.1). Lineage (NCBI taxonomy): Eukaryota > Metazoa > Chordata > Mammalia > Artiodactyla > Monodontidae > Monodon > Monodon monoceros. Next base: position 38,373,511 of record NW_021703770.1, read on the forward strand.
AGATGATACAAACAGATGGAGAGATATACTATGTTCTTGGATAGGAAGAATCAACATTGTGAAAATGACTCTACTACCCAAAGCAATCTACAGATTCAATGTAATCCCTAACAAACTACCACTGGCATTTTTCACAGAAGTAGAACAAAAAATTGCACAATTTGTACGGAAACACAAAAGACCCTGAATAGCCAAAACAATCTTCAGAAAGAAAAACGGAGTTGGAGGAATCAGCCTCCTGGACGTCAGACTATAATACAAAGCTACAGTAATCAAGATAGTACGGTACTGGCACAAAAACAGAAATATAGATCAATGGAAAATGATAGAAAACCCAGAGATAAACCCCAAGCACCTATGGTCACTTTATCTTTGATAAAGGAGGCAAGAATATAAAATGGAGAAAAGACAGCCTCTTCAATAAGTGGTGCTGAGAAAACTGGACAGCTACATGTAAAAGAGTGAAATTAGAACACTCCTTAACACCACACACAAAAATAAACTCAAAATGGATTAAAGACCTAAATGTAAGGCCAGACACTATAAAACTCTTAGAGGAAAACATAGGCAGAACACTCTATGACATAAATCACAGCAAGATCCTTTTTGATCCACCTCCTAGTGAAATGGAAATAAAAACAAAAATAAACAAATGGGACCTAATGAAACTGAAAAGCTTTTTCACAGCAAAGGAAACCATAAGCAAGACGAAAAGACAAACCTCAGAATGGGAGAAAATATTTGCAAACAAAGCAACAGACAAAGGATTAATCTCCAAAATATACAAGCAGCTCATGCAGCTCAATATCAAAAAAACTACTCAGTCCAAAAATGGGCAGAAGACCTAAATAGACATTTCTCCAAAGAAGATATGCAGATTGCCAACAAACACATGAAAATATGCTCAGCATCACTAATCATTAGAGAAATGCAAATCAAAACTACAATGAGGTATCATCTCACACCGGTCAGAATGGTCATCATCCAAAAATCTACAAACAATAATTGCTGGAGAGGATGTGGAGAATAGGGAACTCTCTTGCACTGTTGGTGGGAATGTAAATTGATACAGCCACTATACAGAACAGTATGGAGGTTCCTTAAAGAACTAAAAATAGAACTACCATACGACCCAGCAATCCCACTACTGGGGATATACCCTGAGAAAACCATAATTCAAAAAGAGTCACGTACCGGGCTTCCCTGGTGGTGCAGTGGTTGAGAGTCCACCTGCCAATGCAGGGGACACGGGTTCGTGCCCCGGTCTGGGAAGATCCCACATGCCGCGGAGCGGCTGGGCCCATGAGCCATGGCCGCTGGGCCTGCGCGTCCAGAGCCTGTGCTCCGCAACAGGAGAGGCAACAACAGTGAGAGGCCCGTGTACCACAAAAAAAAAAAAAGAGTCATGTACCACAATGTTCAATGCAGCACTATTTACAATAGCCAGGACATGGAAGCAACCTAAGTGTCCATCGACAGATGAATGGATAAAGAAGATGTGGCCGATATATACAATGGAATATTACTCAGCCATAAAAGGAAATTAAATTGAGTTATTTGTAGTGAGGTGGATGGACCTAGAGTCTGTCATACAGAGTGAAGTAAGTCAGAAAGAGAAAAACAAATTCCGTATGCTAACACATATATATGGAATCGAAAAAAAAGGGGGGGGTTCTAACAAACCTAGGAGCAGGACAGGAATAAAGATACAGACATAGCGAATGGACTTGAGGACACAGGGAGGGGGAAGGGTAAGCTGGGACGAAGTGAGAGAGTAACATTGACATATATACACTACCAAATGTAAAATAGATAGCTAGTGGGAAGCAGCTGCATGGCACAGGGAGATCAGCTCAGTGCTTTGCAACCACCTAAAGGGGTGGGATTGAGAGGGTGGGAGGGAGACGCAAGAGGGAAGGGATATGGGCATATATGTATATGTATACCAGATTCACTTTGTTATACAGCAGAAACTAACACAACACTGTAAAGCAATTATGCTCCAATAAAGATGTTAAAAAAAAAAAGAGCAATAATACCAATAGCTGGTGAGGATGGAGAGAAACTGGATCTCTCATACATTACTGGTGTGAATGTAAAATGGTATAGTCACTCTGGAAAAGTATTTGTCAGTTACTTACAAAACAAAATATGTGCCTATCATACAGCCCAGCAACTATACTCCAGGGCATTTATCCCAGAAAATTGAAAATTTATGTTCACAGAAAAATCTGTTCATAAATGTCCACAGCAACCTTAGTTGTAAAAGCAAGAGAGAAAAAAAAAGAGACAACCCACATGTCCTTCAAGGGGTGAAACTCTGGAATATTCATACAATGGAATAGTTCTCAGCAATAAAAACGAGTAAACTATTGGTGAGGCAAAAAACTGGATCTCAAATGCTTTATGCTTAGTGAAAAATGTAAACCACAAAAGGTTACATACTGGATGATTCTATACAACATTCTTGAAGTGACAAAGCTACAGATTTGGAAAGAGATTGGTGATTGCCAGGGGACAGGGAAAGGGTGGAAGGGTTTTATATATATAAGGGTAGTAGGAGGGAGTTCCTTTGTAGTGTTGAAAGAGTTCTATGCCTTGATTGTTGTGGTGGTTACATGAATCTATAGAAGGGATAAAATTGCATAGAACTACACACACACACACACACACACACACACACGAATGCATGTAAAAATTGGTGAAGATTGAGTAAGACCTCTTGTAACCTATAAGCTACTTAACGGTGTTAGACAATGTCAGTTTCTTGGTTTTGATATTGTACTGCAGTTAGTTATATGACATGTCACCATTGGAGGAAGCTGAGTGAAGGATACATGGAACTCTGTACTATTTTTGCAACTTCTTCTGAGTCTATAATTATTTCACAATAAAAAGTTTTTTAAAAAGTTAAAAATTAAAAGAAAGAAAGGTTTCCCAATTAAATGACATAGAAGTATCCCTTAAAAATAGTGCAAGACAGTAAAATGATCAGTGGTTGCCAGGTGTTGGCAGGAGGGAGGGCTGAACACAGAGGATTTTTAGCACAGTGAAACTATTCTGTGTGATAGATGATGGTGGGATACATGTCATTATACATTTGGCAAAATATATACTGTACAACACCATGAATGAACCCTGATGTAAACTATAGACTTTAGGTAATATTGACATGCCAATGTAGGTTCATCAATTGTAACAATCTGTGGAAGATGTTGATAGTAGGTGATGTTGTGCATATTGGGGGGAAGGAGGTATATGGGAACTCTGTACTTTCCCCTCAGTTTTGCTGTGAACCTAAAACTGCTCTAAAAAATAAAATCTATCCAAATAGAAAAAAAAAAGTTACTGCATATATTCCTTGGAGAGATTGGAATTTAAGCTTGGGGATTTATTTGAGAAGCTTTTTGGCAGGCATTTAAATGTATTTCTTGAAAGATTTATTGTAAATTGCATTTCTCAGACTACTGCTCTTTTAACCATCTGTCAAGTTATCTTATCTTACAATCAAAGAATGACATTTAAATCTGAACAGAGAAGTTTATCCATATTTTTAAAAATTAAGTTTTCTTGGCAGAAATTTGATCTTGATCTTGGAAACTTTATCATATAAACCTAGTACACTTCAAGAATCCTGTGACTTTTCCCAACAATGGATAAAAATTGATCAGGGATTTGCCTCAATTCAAACTAAGTTTACATATTTCTAACAGGGACATCATTTATTTATCATATTGAAAACTAAGGAAATAGTTTTATGCTCATCTATATCTTATTAGAAACATAAGGCTTAACACCCTGTACTAAAATAGATTCCAGGTATATGAGTGAATTACAATGTAAAATTTTTAAACTTTTGTATAAAAAAGCCATGTAAAATATGTATCTATCTTTGGTAGGTTATGCATGATTATTTTCTTTGCTGTAATTTACCAATCTTCTATAATAAGTACATATTTTTTAATTTTTGTAAAAAACATTCAAGGCATAGTCATGGGTAAGTTTTTCAGTGAAGCGTGAATCATATTCAAATACTCATACACAAAAAGACACAATGGCTGCTTTCTTTGGTAGAAAATTCCTAAATGATTTGCATATTACCTTCTCTGCCAGTGGTAGGAAATTATACAACAAATGCCTTATTTCTCAACATTAACTGCTGTAAATGACAAAACATTAACCTCAACAAGCAGTTATTGAGTAAGCTTACCATCTATAAAACTAGCTCAAAATAGGTATACAACCTGCAAAGTTAGAACATTGTATTAAGGTTTTCAAAGTTGGTGCCAGATTAAATGAAATTGAACAGAAACTTTAAATCCACATATTACCAGGGAATTTTTTTTTAATTTATTTATTTAATTAATTTATTTTTGCCTGCATTGGGTCTTCGTTGCTGTGCACAGGCTTTCTGTAGCTGCAGCAAGCAAAGGCTACTCTTCGTTGCAGTGTGAGGGCTTCTCATTGAGCTAACTTCTCTTGTTGCGGAGCATGAGCTCTAGGCCTGCGGGCTTGCTCAGTAGTTGTGGCTCGCGGGCTCTAGAGCGCAGGCTCAGTAGTTATGGCACATGGACTTACTTGCTCTGAGGCATGTGGGATCTTCCCAGAACAGGGATCGAACTCGTGACCCCTGCATTGGCAGGTAGATTCTTAACCACTGCACCACAAGGGAAGTCCCAAAGGAATTTATTTTTTAAAGCAATATATTTTTCTAGAATACTGGTATAAATAAGTTGTCCATACTTTTATGTAAAGAGAAGAAATTTAAGCATGATTTCATTTAAAATTCATTTTCAGGGCTTCCCTGGTGGCGCAATGGTTGAGAGTCCGCCTACCGATGCGGGGGACACGGGTTCGTGCCCCGGTCTGGGAAGATCCCACATGCCGCGGAGCGGCTAGGCCCGTGAGCCACAGCCGCTGAGCCTGCGCGTCCGGAGCCTGTGCTCTGCAACGGGAGAAGCCACAACAGTGAGAGGCCCGCGTACCGCAAAAAAAAATTCATTTTCAAATAAAAATAAAAACTTTTACAGTTTGGAGCCAGATAGACCTGAGTTCAAAATCTGATTCTGCAAATTATTAGCTGTATAACCTTGTGTAAATAGTTTAGCTGTTCTGCACCTCAATTTTCTTATTAGTAAAATTTGTAAAATGGGAAAAATAATCCCTGCTCCCTAGAATTATGAAGATTAGGGGTAACATAAGTAAAGCACATAGCAAATAGCACGTGCTCAGTAAACAGTGGATGTGGTGGTAATAGTTGTAGTGGTAAATGTTGTTGCTATTGAAATTTTTAATAAAATACAAATTTTACCACTTATGTAAAAAGGCAGGCAATAGTATATTAAACTTTGACATGCCTGACTCACAGATCCCTGGCCAGTTCTTGCAAAGAGACTTCCTCCATATTTGTGCCTCTCTGTACGCTTGAAATTGAGAACAAACAAGGAATGTTCATAAGCATGTTCACAATGAGTGGTCATTCAGCTGCAACCACCAAACTGCACTCCTCACCTGATCTCCCTCTGACTCTGTATGGAGCCACCCCCAACACTCATCTCCAGCCCCTACTTCTGCTCACACCTACCCACAGGTTTCTTTACTCCTTAGGCCAAGCTCAGCCACCAGGCCTAGTGGGCACTGGGACAGGCAGGCCAGGTGGAACAGGGCACCTGGTTCTAGAAGAGAGGCAAGGTGGCTGGGCCAAGAGAAAAGGTCCAAACTTCTTGCTCCGCTGCAACTGGGCCTCAGCACATACCATCATTGCTTACTGCGTTATGACTCATGCATAAGGAAGTCAAAATTTGGAAGTGAAACAGAGTGGCAGGGTGGCCAAAGCAGCCAAGAAACAAGAAACAGAGGTAAGAGATATAGGCTCACAGCCAGGGACCATAGGACTTGGCGCAGAGGACTGTTTCTAAGCTGGAGTCAAAACTCCTAAGGGTTGGAAAGGATGTTTTGATCTGGAAAATACTGAATATCTTTTCTTTTCGGCTGCTTGGGGTCTTAGTTGTGGCACTCAGGATCTTTGTTGCAGCGTGCAGGATCTTTCGTTACAGTGCGCAGCCTCTTCTTGCACAGCGCAGGCTTCTCTCTAGTTGTGGTGATCAGGCTATAGAGCGCTCAGGCTCAGTAGTAGTTGCGGCACATGGGCTTAGCTGCCCCATGGCATGTGGGATCTTAGTTCCCCAACCAGGGATGGAACCCGTATCCCCTGCGTGGGAAGGCAGATTCTTAACCACTGGACCACCAGGGAAGTCCCAGAAAAGCTTTATTTTTAAAAAGAGAATTGGACATTAAATGCCCCTGAAGAGCTTTCCGTGGATGTTGGATAACAATTACTGATAACAGCCCTTTAAAAGATGTCAAGTTCAGACTCCTTAACAGAGCCCCTCGCTATCACTCCTCAGCCTCCCTTTCTGGAAAGCTTACAGTTTTCCTCCCAACACATTCAGTAGAGGATACTGGTTTTTTTCCCTCCTTGCATCCATGTACCCTTCTTTTGGTAAAACAACATCCCAGTTTTGTTTTGCATAACCATTTCTACCCCACTCTCAACAAAATGTTTTCGATGGGATTAACCTTCCCTCAGCTCCAAGGAGGAGCTGGTTTTTACCAAGCAGGCTATCCCATACTCCTAAATACAGTAATTGGTCCCATCAGAATAAAGCCCAGCAACATCAGAAAATCTACAAACAACAAATGCTGGAGAGGGTGTGGAGAAAAGGGAACCCTCCTGCACTGTTGGTGGGAATGTAAATTGATGCAGCCAATATGGAGAACAGTATGGAGGTTCCTTAAAAAACTACAAATAGAATTACCATATGACCTAGCAATCCCACTACTGGGCATATACCCAGAGAAAATCATAATTCAAACAGACACATGTATCCCAATGTTCAATGCAGCTCTATTTACAATAGGCAGGTTATGGAAGCAACCTAAGTGCCCATTGACAGACGAATGGATAAAGAAGATGCGGTACATATATACAATGGAATATTACTCAGCCATAAAAAGGAATGAAATTGGGTCATTTGTAAATGGATCTAGAGACCCATACAGAGTGAAGTAAGTCAGAAAGAGAAAAACAGATATCATGTACTAATGCATATGTGTGGAATCTAGAAAAATGGTACAGATGAACCAGCTTGCAAGGCAGAAATAGAGACACAGTTGTAGAGAACAAACATATGGACACCAAGGCGGGAGAGTGAGGGCGGGGAGTGGTGATGGTGGGATGAATTGGGAGATTGGAATTGACATATATACACTGATATGCATAAAATAGATAACTAATAAGAAATTGCTGTATTAAAAAAAATAAGTAAAATTCAAAAAATAAAAATTAAAAATATTTTTTTTAAAGAATGAAGCCCAGGAATTTTATTTGACAATTGAAAAAAGAGATGTTCTTTCTCCTGTGGACATGAACAAGGAATCATAAAACGTCAGGACTTTTGGTATCCATCTTGGGACCATAAAGGAAGTCTGCCATAGGATGCAGCTCACATAGTGTAAGCCAGAACAGAGAGAGGGAAAGAAATGAGATCTTGACGCCAACAAGCCTTACCTACAGCCTGAACCAACTCTGGCTTTTTAGGTGGGTTGAGTTCCCTTCATTGTTTAAGTCAGTGGAAGCTGGGTTTTCTGTTGCTTTCAACCAAAAGACTCCTAATTAATAGTACCAACACTATGACCCAGCCACCTTGAGTCACTAAAATACATGTATTTTTACTTCAAATTATGGTTAAACTGAGCTCAAAATGTATTAAGCATAATCACCATAAAAAGCACAATCTGGCTAGCTGACGAACAAAATCACCATCTAGAAAACATTTATAAAACTGAGAACATTCCAGATTTCCAGCTGTGGAGAAGTGCCGTTCCTTAAGTGTTGACTGGCTGGCATCTGCAAGTTTAGGGCACTTGGCTCGACAAATGACCATGGGCAGCTCTCTGAGCTCCCAGCTTTTCTCAAAAATATCTGCTGAGCAATCAGGTTGGGCGCCGCTGAGAAGAAACCTTGGGGTCTTGTGAAGACTTCATCCGAGGCCTGATGACTCCTCCGTATGGAGAGCATGCGAATAGAAAAACTCCATTGGAGTCAAAGGTGTGCTTCTAACTTCCTGCCGTGGTCATTTGAATGGGTAGGTCTGAGTACATGCAACACAGCTCCAAACAATGTGGCTGAGTCAAGTGGAGAGGCTTCAAGGTAACATAAAAAGGGGAAATGGAGGAACACTTTTTAATTCGGGGAGCCATATTCTCCCTTCCCTTCATATTTATAATTCTGTTCTCTCACTACATTTGAGCCTCCAAGGGACTTCCCTAGTGGTCCAGCAGTTAAGACTCCGTGCTCCCAATGCAGGGGGCCCAGGTTCGATCGCTAGTCAGGGAACCAGATCCCGCATGCAGCAACTAAGAACCTGCATGCAGCAACTAAAAGATCCCGCGAGCCGCAACTAAAGATCAGGCATGCCACAGCTAAGACCCAGTGCAGCCAAATAAATATTTTTTTTAAGAGAGAGGGAGAGAGAGAGAAACCTCCAAGATAGAATGAAGTAACAAAATAAAAGTTGCCAAGGGAGACCTTCCAGAGATAATGGAGTGAAGGAAACACATGGTTTGTGGTTTTCTCCATCATACAAATCCATCTTTTCTTGGGTCATATTTTTTTCCTCTCTCCTTCTTGGTGTTGACAAGGAGAACTTTTTAGATTTCTGTGGTAATGATGGATGAAGCAGATCCATTAAACGTAAAAATGAGTTTTTGAAGACAGCAATTTGGCAAGATGGGTACACAACTTGATAAGGTCCATCAAATGCAAGACTGTCTTTTTTTAAAATTTATTTATTTTTGGCTGCTTTGGGTCTCTGTTGCTGAGCACAGGCTTTCTCTAGTTGCGGCGAGCGGGGGCTACTCTTTGTTGCAGTGCGCGGGCTTCTCACTGTGGTGGCTTCTCTTGTGGAGCACAGGCTATAGGCACACAGGCTTCAGTAGTTGTGGCGCTCAGGCTTAGTTGCTCCACACCATGTGGGATCTTCCCAGATCAGGGCTCGAACCTGTGTCCCCTGCATTGGCAGGCGGATTCTTAACCACTGTGCCACCAGGGAAGTCCAAGACTGTCTTGATATACACTTTTGCTTATTACAAATCTCAGAAGAGCATTTGCATTAACTTACTTGTAATTTCAGATCTAAGTTGAAGCCCTAGTGTCAAGGTTAGTTTTATAAATCTCCATAAAATATCAAAGAAAACCATATCTGCCTTTTTTTGTTGTTGCTGGTTTGATCTCACAGAAGAATGTAGGAGAAGGTAAGAACATAATCCTCACCTGTATACACTGAACGAAAGAATGCAATTACAGAACAGTGGTAGAAAATATACACAGAAAGTCGGCAAGATGACTCATAAGTACCAGCAATGAAATAGCTCGGCATTTGTATATGGTGTGAGAGATCTTCCAACAGCTAACTAATGTAATAGAATAATGAATCACTCGGGACTAGATTTATTTAAAAGTTCCTGTAAAGTACACCTACATATGTAGTACCAGAAATGCCGCTGACTTTCAGCAAACATCAGTATGAGGGGGCGGGAGGGGCGGGGAGAGGCAAGGAGGTCCCCTGCTGGTAAATTCCACTGCCCCAGCTGCCCTTGCTTTAATTAAGTCCCCCTCACTTTCCCTTCCACCTGTCTGTCTGGGGAGCAGTGGGTGTTCAGAGGTTAAGGCCCAGGGGCCCTGCCTCTGGCTGAGGCTGAGGGAGACCTCCCTGGCTCTCTTTTCTTCTCCTCTGCAGGCGTCAGGCTGCCAAGGACCCTTCCCTCTTTGAAGCCAACACACACCCATTTCATCTCTGACTTCATTTTCTCCTCCAAGGCTGGAGATCCAGGTTTGCTTGTTTCACCCAGCCTCTGCTTCTCTCTCACAGAAGCACACGTGTCCTTTGCATGCCACGGCTTCACAGAGGATGAACCAAAGAAGCAGGCAGTGAAAGAACAGTAAGTGTGGGGATGCCTCAGGGCTCAAAAACTCTTAGCAGCATCTCACCTTTGGGGTCCTGACTCCCCTGGGCGTCCCTTGGCCTCTGCACGCTCTGAGTTCTCTGCACTGGATAGTTTCACAAGGACAGAGCTCACCTCTCCCTGGGATGGGGGTGGGGATGGGGGGATGGGTGAGCACCCCACACTCCTGCCCGCTCTCCCTCAGGGTTGATGGGCTCTTGGGCTTGCAGTTCCAATCAGGACCGAATGACAGAATCAACTAGTATCGCCTCTGACGCCATTTTTCTGAAATAAATATTTGACATTTCCGAGGGCCCCAGACCCAAGAACAGTGTATTCGCTGCTCCATAGAGAAATGACCTGCTTCTAGGCCTTTCTTCACACAGCCCACAACAGAGCAGAGTCAGACCGCCTGCATTTCAGCCCTTACTCTGTCACTTGCCTGCTACCTAAATGACCTCGGGCACGACACTGAACCCCTTTAAGCCTCAGTTTTCCTCACCCATTGAATTGTGGTGAGGTCTCAAAGAGATAGTAGCGCGGTTCTTGGTACACAGTAAAAATTAACACCAGGACTCTTGGCAACATCTGGTAGCCACAGTCCTGCACCTAAAGGCATGGCAGGGGCCTCCTGGACTTCGCTCCATCACTGCAGCCGGCAACCATTCCGATCGGTCAGCACCTGTGCCATCCTGGTTGCCAAACATTTTAAGTCTTAATGCTGGTTGTACTATGTGTACTGAAAGCAAAGTCACACAGAGGAGTGTGTGCTAATGGGTCTTTAAAGTGTAGGAGAGGTGAGAAAAGGAATCACAAGCAGAAGCACGGGGTGTATGGGAGGGAGCAGAGGTGGCTTTTGTCTGCACTGTGATAGGCAAACAGGATCTTAATGGCTCACAGCCTAGTAGAGAAGCACAGGGAAGACCACTGTATTATTTCCTGTGCTACCATAATGAATGACCACAAACTGGGCTTAAAAACAAAACAAATTTATTCTCTTACAATTTAGGAGGTCAGAAGTCCAAACTGCCTCTGAAAGTGTGGCAGGGCCATGCTCCCTCTGAAGACTCTAGGAGAGAATCCTCCCTTGCCCTTTCCAGCTTCTGGTGGCTCAGGTGTTCACTGGCTTGTGGCAGTGTCACTCCAATCTCTGCCTTCCTCTTTATGTGGCCTTGCCCTGTGAGTCTCTGTGCCTCAGATCTCCCTCTGCCTTTCTCTTATAAGGACATCTGTCATTGGAGTTAAGTCCAGGATGATCTCATCTTGAGAGCCTTCATGTCATTACATCTGCAAAGATCTTTTTTTCAATATAAAATCACTTTCACAAGCTCTGGGGGTTAAGACTTGAACATATCTTTTGGGGATCCACTATTCTATACTATCACCCCACTACAATTACACACAAAAGCAGAGGCCTTTGCACACAGATGGCACTTAATAAATACTGTGGCTGATACATATCTTTATTGCGCTTGATGAGTTTCAGAAGACTGTAATTCTATGATATGGAAGAGTGTGATGTGGGAGCCTTGGTGCTTACCTAGAAATGTTCCTCAGCAGTGTTCTGCTGCTCTGGCTTTAGCAGAGAATCTGTTTCATCATATTTTCTAGCTTCTAGAGGCCATCTGCAATTCCTTGGTCCCATGTCACTCCCGCCACTTCCTTCTCTGACTCTGGCCCTCCTGCCTCCCTTTTTTTTTAATTAATTAATTAATTTTATTATTTATTTATTTATTTTTGGCTGCATTAGGTCTTCGTTGCTGCACGTGGGCTTTCTCTAGTTGCGGCGAAGGGGGGCTGCTCTTCGTTGCAGTACATGGGCTTCTCATTGCGGTGGCTTCTCTTGTTGCGGAGCACGGGCTCTAGGCACGCGGGCTTCAGTAGCTGTAGCACGCAGGCTCAGTAGTTGCAGCACGTGGGCTCTAGAGCATGTGGACTTCAATAGTTGCAGCATACAGGCTTCAGTAGTTACAGAGCACAGGCTCAGTAGTTGTGGCCCCCAGGCTTAGTTGCTCCACAGTATGTGGGATCTTCCCGGACCATAGCTCGAACCCATGTCCCCTGCATTGGCAGGCGGATTCTTAACCACTGCACCACCAAGGAAGCCCCTGCCTCCCTTTTATAAGGACCCTTATGATTAGATTGGGCCCACCCAGATAATTCAGTATAAGCTTCTCATCTCAAGATCCTTAATCACATCTGTAAAGTGTTTTGCCATGTAAGATAACATAATCAGGTTCCAGGGATTAGAATGTGGATATCTTTGGGGGCCATTATTCTACTGACCATATCTGGGAACTCAGGTTTCATTCTAAAAGCAGTAGAACTCAATGGGTTTCAAGCAGGGAAGTGAAACCAGCAGAATCAGCATGTGATAAAAGCAGAAGAATCATGCTGGATAGCAGAGACAAAAAGACTAGGTATGGCCAGAGGATTTTAAAGTAAGCTAGAAGCACCCCATACAATATTTTTAAACCTATGGAATATCTGGTCATGTGTAGGATAACTGGTTTTGGTCTTTTTCAATTAATCCTTTGAAATTTTTATGAAGCCCTGAGTCCCAGGAGGTCTTTGGTTATTGTTTACTATAGGTGGACAGCTGGACAAGGTGGACCCGCATGACTATTTGGGCCAAGATTCTATGCCCACCACGAGTAAGCCAGGTGTGTGTGTGTGGCTGGGGTAATGCTGTTTTGGTAGGCACAGTTCCTTGTCAAAACATTGCCCAGTAGAGAAAGATACTGGAACCAATTCAAAGATAAGGAAGTGGTCAAACAGCAATAGGAAAGAATGCCATAAAACTGAGAAATCCAAGAATGTGGATTATGTTGATTCCTGGACATGCTTTATTACCACTAAGTAAAAAGGGTGAACAGAATTGTTCATACTGACTACATGTGTGTTTAAGGGAAATGTAAATTAATAAAGATTTTCATAGAGTTTTAACTTTTCTCTGAAGTTGGTGCAGTTTACTCAAACATGTCTGGGCTTCTGGCAACAGCTTCCTGTCTCTGATCTTGCACGGAGTTGCTCAAAATTGCCCAGAATGCCTTCCAGAGACTCCTTTTGGCTCGCTTCTTTCTGCTTCTCTCTTCACTGGGTTTCTGATCCCATTCCTCCCTACTTCAACTCTCTTTACCTACCTCAACGCTACCTTGTTTAGATGGCCTGTTAGAATAAAATTCCTGTGTTCACTGGCTGCCCCTGCTGGCCCAGGAGTCCTGGCTCCCCCTTCACAGCTATGGGTGAGAACGTCAAGGCTTTCTGCCCAGGCCACTTAAGGTCAGACAAGTCAGGCCGGTCCAGCAGGTTTCATCTCCAACTAGGGGATCAGAGAGATGGGATAAAAATTCCTTTCCAGAAACACATTGCCTGGAAAAGTTACAAGTTATTTACCAACGAGTATAAGAAAAACTGCATTGTCATAAATTTTTCATAGCAACACAAATCTTAGAGCTGACACTGAATATTGGGATCCAGAAAGGGTATTATCCAATGACACCTTGATGGGGAAAAGCGAACAAACATGGAAAGGCCCAAAATGTCCTTCAGGAGACTGGAAGACAGCATGGTTCTGATGTGTAATTATCCATTACATCAAACCATACAGCCCGGGATTGAGAAGCAGGGGAGAATAGCATAAAGATTTCAAAACACGGATTCTGGACCCAGATTTTCTGAGCTCAAACTCCAACTTTGTCACTGTTGCTTTTGGACAAGTGATTTAACCACTTTTTATCTTAGTTTCTATGCCTGCTCAGTCAGGATAATAATAGTACCTTACTTTATTGGGTTGTTTTGAAGATCAAATGAGAAAATATATAAAAAGCACTTAGAACAGTGCCTGGAATGTAGCAAGCCCTAAATGTGTGTTAGCTACTATTATTTTTACTGAAATCTGTCCAATGCTGTACATCACTGATTTTGGAAACTGCTTAGATAACCTATCTGGCTTCTTAAATAAGTGGCACCCATGAACCAAAACTCACAGAGCAATGAAATTTTACCTGTTGATATAAACTCTCCAAAGGCATCTTGATGGTAGCTGGATTGGAGGCTGAAGCATGTTCTGTCTGGTGCATGGTTTATTGGTGAAGCAAGATGCTAATAAGATCACAGGGCAGAATAGTGAAGTCTTTGCTCCTCCAACCATCTCTCAAGCATAAGCCACTGGCCCAAAGTACATCTAGTCACCATTACTGGCCATTATTGGACTGTGGGCACCATTATGGGAGAAATTACCACAGCTCTATAGGCAACATATGATAGGTCATTAGGATCCCCCAGCTGAATAAAAATGCATTTTACCACCATCCAGGGGATTGGATAAAGATAATTCGAAGAAGATAGAGCGAGGGACTTCCCTGGTGATGCAGTGGTTAAGAATCCACCTGCCAATGCAGGGGACCCGGGTTCAATCCCTGGTCTGGGAAGGTCCCACATGTTGTGGAGCAACTGAGCCCGAGCGTCACGACTACTGAAGCCCATGCGCCTAGAGCCCGTGCTCTGCAACAAGAGAAACCACCGCAATGAGAAGCCCGCGCACCGCAACAAAGAGTAGCCCCTGCTCGCCATGACTAGAGAAAGCCCACACACAGCAATGAAGACCCAACACAGCCAAAAATAAATAAATATATTTATTTTTTTTTAAATGAAGCAGATAGAGAGGAAAACAATCCATATAAGAATATACTGATACACAATTTTGAATTGCTTGGAAGTGTGACAAAATATTACATAAAAAGAGGCAGAGATAGACCCACATGCATAATCTTGGATAAGTAACTTACTTTACCAATCACAGTTTCAGCTTCCTTATTAACAAAGGGATGGGGGTGCAGACGGTGACCTAGATTAGTCTTACTGGAAGACCAAATCCTTTCTTATGTGAAACATCCAGAATCTCACATGGCACATTATTAGAAACACTATCTTAGAGGATCTGTAATGAGGAGTATCCCATTTACTATGCCCCCAGGGCTTCAGCAACAGCTCACCTGGCTCAGACAAAGGTCTCCTCCTCCCCAGGTCCCCATAACAATACCTCCCCTTAGCACTTCCCTGTGCCCTTGGGTCTAGGTGTCATGTCCATTGATGTTATTCCAGTTTTCAGACTCCAAACACATATGTGAATATGAATATTTATGCATATTGAAGATAGAGAGAAAAGAGAGCCCATAAGAGTTTCATATTGGTCTGAAACTCAAGACTCCATTTAATTCTTCTGGGTCCTCTATCTTGATAGAACCTGGTTGATGGTCTCTGGTGTCATTTAATGTCATTTAATGTCATTTAATGTCCTCTCTGGGTTAATCTCATGGCATTCCCCGCTCCCCCCCCCCCCGACCACCACCACACTCACCACTCAGGATAATTGCCTCAGTGCTGCTGAATTTGTTTTTCCATGGAAAACAGTATAGTGATTCCCCTACAGTAGCTGCACCATTTTATGTTCCCACCCACAGTGCACAAGGACTCACATGTCTCCATACCCACACCAACATTTGTTCTTTTCTTTTTTATATATATAATAGCCATCCTAACAGATGCAAAATGCCAGCAGATGTTTTTAAGATCATTTGGGTAGGAGGGCTTGCCAACACAACTTAACCAGACACCTGCCACCCAGACTATTTAATAGCACAATTAGGGGACATCTTGCCACTTCTATTTAACATAGTACTGGAAGACCTAGCCACAGTGATCAGACAAGAAAAAGAAAAAAATGTCATCTAAAATGGAAGGGAAGAAGTAAAACGGTCACTATTTGCAGATACAGAAACATATATATGTGTGTATATATATATATTTGAAATATATATTAGAATTAATAAGTGTATTCAGTAAAGTTGCAGGATACAAGATTAATACACAGAAATTTGTTGCTTTCCTATACACTAACAATGAACTTAAAAAAGAGAAAGCAGGAGGGACTTCCACAGCAGTCCAGTGTTTAAGACTCCACACTTCCACTGCAGGGGGTGCAGGTTCAATCCCTGGTTGGAGAACTAAGATCCCATATGCCTTGTGGTGTGTTCAAAAAAAAAGAGAGAGAAGGCAGGAAAACAATTTAATTTATAATTGCATTAAAAAGAATAACATACCCAGAAATAAACTTAACCGAGGAGGTGAAAGATCTATACTCTGAAAACTGTAAAACACTGATGAAGGAAATTGAAATTGATACCAAGAAATGGAGAGATATCCTGTGTTTTAGGTTAGAAGAGTTAATATTATTAAAATGCCCATACTGGGCTTCCCTGGTGGCACAGTGGTTGAGAGTCTGCCTGCCGATGCGGGGGACACGGGTTCGTGCCCCGGTCCGGGAAGATCCCACATGCCGCGGAGCGGCTGGGTCCGTGAGCCATGGCCGCTGAGCCTGCACGTCCAGAGCCTGTGCTCCGCAACGGGAGAGGCCATGACAGTGAGAGGCCCGCGTACCACAAAAAAAAAAAAAAAAAAAAAAAAAAATGCCCATACTACTCAAAGCAATCTACAGATTCAATGCAGTCCCTATCAAAATACCAATGACATTTTTCACAGAACTAGAAAGAAAATTTGTATGGAAACACAAAAATCCCTGATTAGTCAAAACAATCTTGAGAAAGAACAGAGCTGGAGGTATCATGCTCCCTGATTTCAAACTATACTACAAAACTACTGTAATCAAAACAGTATGATACTGGCATAAAAACAAACATCTAGATCAATGGAACAGAATAGAGAGCCCAGAAACAAACCTAAGCATATATGGTCAATTAATCCATGACAAAGGAGGCAAGAATATACACTGGGGAATGGACAGTGTCTTCAGTAAATGGTGTAGGGAAAACTAGACAGCTACATGCAAAAGAATCAAAATGAACTACTTTCTTACACCATATACAAAAATAAAATCAAAATGGATTAAAGACTTAAAGGTGAGATCTGAAACCATAAAGCTCCTAGAAGAAAACATTGGCAGTACACTCTTTGTCACCAGTTGTAGCAATATTATCTTTGGATCTGTCTCCTTAGGCAAGGAAAACAAAACCAAAAAATAAACAAATGGGACTATATCAAATACAAAGCTTTTGTACAACAAAGAAAAATGTCAACAAAATGAAAAGTCCATCTACTGAATGAGAGAACATATTTGCAAGCAATATAGCTGATAAGGAGTTAATATCCAAAATATATAAAGAACTCATACAACTCAACATTAAAAAAATCAAACAACCTGATTAAAAAATGGACAGAGGACCTGAATAGACACTTGTCCAAAGAAGATATACTGATAACCAACAGATACATGAAAAGGCACTCAGCATAACTAATCATCAGAGAAATGCAAATCCAAACCACAATGACGTAACACCTCACACCTGTCAGAATGGCTATCATCAAAAAGTCAAGAAAAACAAGTGTTGGCAAGGATGTGGAGAAAAGGGAACCCTAGTGCACTGTTGGTGGAAATGTAAATTGGTGCAGCTGCTATGGAAAACAGAATGGAGCTTCCTCAAAAAATTAAAGATCAGGCTATCATATGATCCAGCGATTCCACTTCTGAGTATTTACCCAAAGAAAACCTAAACACTAATTGGAAAGGATATATGTACTGTATGCACCCCTATGTTTATTGCAGCATTAGTAGCCAACATGGAAGCAACCGGAAGTGCCCATCAATAGATAATGGATAGAGAAAATGGCATATATGTGTATATGTGTGTATGCATATATATAAAATGGAAATTACTCAGCCATAAAAAAGAATGAAATCTTGCCATCTGCAAAAACATGGATGGACTTAGAGGGCATTATGCTAAGTGAAATAAGACAGAGAAAGACAAATACCATATAATTTCACTTATACATGGAAAGTAAAAAACAAAACAAATGAACAAATATAACAAAAAAAGAAACAAATTCATAGATATAGAGAATAAACAGGTGGTTTCCAGAGGGCAGGTGGGTGGGGGGATGAGTGAAAAAAGTGAAGGACATCAAGAAGTACAAAATTCTAGTTACAAAACAAATGAGTCATGGGGATGAAATGTCCAGTATGGGGCATATAGTCAATAATATTGCAATAACTTTGTATGGTGACAGATGGTAACTGACTTGTAGGATCACTTAGTAATGTACAGAAAGATTTTTTTGTTTTTTTCTTAATTTTTATTGTTGTATAATTGTTTTACAATATTGTGTTAGCTTCTACTTTACAGCAAAGTGAATCAGCTGTACGTATACATATATCCCCTCTTTTTTGGATTTCCTTCCCATTTAGGTCACCACAGAGCACTGAGTAGAGTTCCCTGTGCTATATAGCAGGTTCTCATTAGTTATCTATTTTATACACAGTATCAGTAATATGTAGAAATACTGAATCACTATGTTTACATCTGAAATAACATAGTGTTGTAGGTCAATTATACTCCAATTTTAAAAAAGGAGAGAAAGAAACACAGCTGTCAGTGTGATATGAAAAGGAACTGATGGCAACTGAACACATGGTGGGGTAACTTACAGGAGGGGAAGCCTAAGACTAGGAAACTAGAAAACATGAATCTTTTGTAATGGATATATATATATATATATATATATATATATATAGCCATTTGCTCCAGATAAGTGAGGCATCATCTTTATTATACTGGACTGTAAGCATGACTGCTCTTTGCTCTATAGGGAGACACTATATCTTCCAAGGCTGTTCACTATATAAACTTCCTTAGATGAAGCTAAGAAAGATAATCCAGATTAAAGGGAAGTCAGTCTCTCTGCTTGCAAGCCATGAAGAAACAAGAAAGATACATGCAGAATTATCTCCCAATAGCAGTTACTAGCAAATCCCCCTTCCTCATCTTTTCGTATAAATACTACGAGTATCATAGGGTTTAATTGTGTGTGCTTTGATTTGAAGTTTATGAATGTGAATGTGGACATTCTAAAATCCTTTCTGCATGGTGATTATAATGGACCACTGCAGCAATGCTTAAATGCAAAGGTAAGATGCCTATGGTCATTTTATTCTTTTAAGAGTTGTAGAAATAGACCAGCCTTTGCCTGGGCCCTTGTAGGCTGTACTTGGTAAGTGTTTACCGGCCCCACCTAAAAGAGTACAGATAGGTGTCCACCTGGTTTAACCAGGCTACCCAGAATGACAGGTCAGGCACCAATCATAGGAATCTAGCATAGGGAGTTACAAATTTAAATGCCTACATTGGCCAGGCTGGTAGGTAAATGAGTGAGGTGATCAGTTGTAATAACTAGAGTAGTAGTGACAAGAGCAACAGGAGAGACCATGATCCATCTGAAGTTGGTGGCCACTTCTCAGCTTCAATTGATTATTTTCACGTAAGAATGAGGGTCCCAAGTTGCTTGACTTTTTTTCCCAAAGAAATTGGAAATGGGACTTTTATGTGATATCATTTGCTCCTTTAGATGTTGACAACTAATGCAAGTTTAAAGTATTACAAGTGCCCAGGAGAAAACCCAAAGGAACAGTGGGTTGGAATTGAGAGAGCAGAGTCGTAAAGGAAGGAGCCCGCTCTGATAGACCCCTTATCTCCTCTTCTAAGGGGGCAGCTAAAACCTTGGTTGACCATAGTCTTAATAGGGAAACCCAACTGATTAGGAGAACATAAAGTTAGGAAAAGTAGATGGAGATCTGCTAGAATCACTCTCCTGCCCTCTCGTCCCACCCTCCCTTGTCCCACCCTCACACCCCCAGGGGAGGAAGAATGACTTACTTTATTGGGAATTTAGAAAAAGGGAATTGTGCATGTCTGGATCAGTTCACTCCTCTCCCTCTCTTTGAGACTTGTCTGCCTACAAAGAACACAAGATTTGGTCTCTTCCCTGATGTCTATGGCGTAAGTTTTACAGTAGCCAATTTGCATGGCAGGGAGTGGTGGGGCGTGGGGGCAGGTCCCTGTGGCTATTTAGCACTACCAGAGACAACATCATTCCCTGAGTGCCACTCAACATCAACTTCTCTCAGTAATAAAGCTGACGTGTTATTCTCCACCCTATTGACACTTCAGTCTATTTCTCAATTGTTTCCAAATTTGGGCAGGAATTAAGGTGTGGCATTTATTTATCCCTTCCAGCTCAAATGGGCATTATTATTATTTCCACTTTACAGGTGAGAAAACGGAGGCATTGGTTGATTAAGATCTATCTAGTTCCACATTCTCTGCTCCTAAAAACCACCAGTGCTATTTTTGCCTGCCTATGAGCCATTCCTCCTTCTTCTAGTATCAACATTTTGATCTGGGTTTCCCTGGTGCCGCAGTGGTTAATAGTCCGCCTGGCAGTGCAGGGGACACAGGTTCGAGCCCTGGTCCAGGAAGGTCCCACATGCCACGAAGCAACTAGGCCCGTGCTCCACAGCTACTGAGCCTGCGCCCTAGAACCTGCGAGCCACAACTACTGAGCCGGCATGCCACAACTACTGAAGCCCGTGCGCCTAGAGCCCATGCTCCGCAACAAGAGAAGCCACTGTGATGAGAAGCCCACGCACCATAATGAAGAGTAGCCCCTGCTTGCCTCAACTAGAGAAAGCCCATGCAGCAATGAAGACCCAACACAGTCAAAAATAAAATAAAGTAAAATAAATTTATATATAAAAAAATTTTGGATCTTACATGGAATTTTCACTGTACATTTGATAGGGGTAAGGTTGACTCACCCCTTCTTCTGGGAGTAGGATATTTCAGAGCTGGTCAGTCAGAGCAACAGAACCATCTGAATACTGTGATTGGCTCAGGAATGAACAGATGATACAAGCTTGACAAACTAGAATCAATTAAACTTAACCTGGTACAATGTTGGGGAAGAGACATACTCTCTTCCCAGTGCGGTCATCAGAAGAAAGGGATAAAAGCCTGGAACTTCTGACAGCCATCTTGCCACCAGAAGGAGAATGTGTATAGAGCCTAAAGAGAGGAACAGAATGTAAAAGTGGTGTGCCAGTTAACAACAGATTGCCTCTTGGCTCCAAATTCACCCTTTATTGTCTATTCTAAAAAAATGTAGTGGATCCTTCCATATTTTTCTTTACCAGCTGTCATGATATTACACTTTGTCAATAGAGAGCACTGGAGAAACATGGCAGAGGAAAGGGTTCTGCTTCCCGGTTCCATGTGTTCACTGGGAATGGGGGCCACTTCTCCGGTGTCTGCCACTTGCAGCATCAATGGCTTTCCTAGTATCTGCTCCTTCAGCGCCAGCAGCACCCAGTGGCCAGCAGCTTACCTTGGCACCTACTTCAGATACACTTCCTCATGAACAGCTTTCCTCAGCACTATGGGGATGAATTTCCAGTAAGTTGCAGGGGGAAGATTTCCAGCAAGTTCCACTGAAACAGCATGACAGTAACTTATTTGCCTATCAGTGAGATACAGCTGTGCCCTCTCCAACAAGGTCTGGATCTCAGGTGGGGAGATGGGAATGCCTAGATCTTTCTTGGGTGCTCTATATCAGCCCCAGGAGTATTGCTCCATATACCCACACTTCCTGCATTCTTCAGGACTGTTTACTTCTTGCCGGCCATTCCCATGTTACTCCAATCTCCTGTTACAGGTAATAATTCTTTTTTTTTCACTTTTTTATAATTGTTATTGAAATATAGTTGGTTTACAATGTTGTGTTGGTTTCAGGTGGACAGCAAAGTGAATAATTCTTTAGGTTAAACTTTTCCTGTTCAAATGATTGTGTGGTTTCTCCCTCCTGATGGGACTCTGAATGGCACAGATGGCGAGGGAGACCAGGCCTTGATGGCTTTGGCTGGGCCAGAAGCTGCCTCTTCCTCTGGACTTTTCAGTTATGTAAGCCAATACATTTTTTTCTTAATGGAGCCATTTTGAACTGGGATTTCTGCCTCTGACAAATTAAAGAACCTCAATGACATAAGCCACAAAAGGGTAAGGAACAATTAAAGGAACAAGAAATGTTTACCCATGAAAATGTCATCTTCCTAGGAGGCAGTATGAGAACTATTTACGTTTTCATCGTGTGAAAGAATTTGAATGTTATGATCAATTTGAATTGTATGACCATAAGATAATTTGTCATCTGATGACCAAATTAGAACCAATGGGTAGCAGTTACAGAGAGACAAAAATCTCAGCTCGTCATGACGGCATAAGGAAAAACTCTCCAGCAATTCAGTGTTCAAAGATGAAATGAACTGCCTTGTCCTTTGGGAGGGCCCTGTCCCTGGAGGGGCTGGGAACAAGAGGCGACAGTCACTGGCAGGTATGCTGTGGAAGAGATTTTTGCATTGGGTGGGATATGCAAATAAATGACCTGTAAAGTCCCTCCCAAATCTAAACTTCTACTACTAGATTGTGAAAGTTCCTTAGCCCAAATCCTATTAGCCCGTCCCAGTTAAAAGAAGACCAGACAAGGGCAACATTGTGCATTATGTGAATCCCCTGGGCTTGGAACTTCGGGTACTGCCAGATGTTATCATACGATGCAAAGAAAATGGAGTAAGTCATCAGATAGGGGTGTTTAAATAGACTTCTTTGCCCTGCTAGGAACACGATGTATCGCATGAAAAACAGGAAAGCAATTACCGTAAATAAAATGGTTCTAAAAATAAGCATATCAAACACTTGGTTTTAATTTGGCCTGAGCATATCTACCTGACTCAGAATTAGATTGCTTAAACGAGAAGGTAAATGAAAAGTGCTCCAACATCCGGCCTCACCCGAAGGTATGGAACATTAAACTTGGAGGCAGCCAACAATGATTCTATTCCGGCTTTTTATAGTGTCCTTGGGGCAAGGGGGAGGGGAAGGGGAAGAAGAAAAAGAACTTGATTTTGCTGAGCTTTGGCTTGCCCCAGTACAAAAATCAACAAAACAATAGCCACACCTACATCACAGAGTATGTGAAAGTTAAACAGGAAATGCCTGCAAAAATAGAAAACAATGTATTTGTCTATGAACATAATAGATATTTTGAGTCGGAATCTTTTAATGCAAGGGTTTCTGGGCATAAATTACACTGAAAGCTGCATTATTTAGCCAATATTTCCCAACACCCTCTGAATTAATATAACTTCTAAAGATATCTGCTCCAAAACTAGTTAGTTCTAGCATGTAGGACAAATTGGTTTAACATATACCAAAAGAAAAAGAAAAAGTGAAACTAAAACATATAGAAAATCAGTAACACAGTATACTCAAAGGCATAATATATTCAGAAAGTCAGAGACAACTTTGCATCTGACTGTATATGGAGTAGTCCTCTAGACCAAACATTTCAACAAATCAGATCACTTCCTTTTCACTATCGATCTAGACCAAACATTTCAACAAATCAGATCACTTCCTTTTCACCATCGATAATTGTTTCCCCTTCTCTTTAAGAGAAAAAAGAAAAAAAAATCCAACCACAGCTCCATCACAGTTTTTGTGGAGCAAAACTTGCTTTCAAGTTTACTTACTTACTTTGTCCTTATATTTACTATTGTCTCTTCTAGTTATTTTTTTCATGCAGGCCGTATCCTGAGCAGGAAATCATTTTAAAACCTAATTCTTATGGATATCCTCATTTCAGGACATTTTGTGACTGCTTATTTATTCCTCACCCAGAGTGAGGGAAGGCAGGAACTGGTTAGGAACCAAGAAAGGTAGGGACTGCCCCTGGATAGAGCCTTTACCATTTGGCTTCCCTGATCAGTTAAAATCAACTTCTAGATCAGATGGACCCATCCATGTTCAATTCGCTCCAAAGGCTCATGTATGGTTTAGGGATTGTTATCTGCAGCCCAGACCAACTCGAAAGAGCCTCAGCACACTCTGTGTCAGAGGAAAAGGGTTTGGGAAAGCACATTTGCAGAGGTTCTCCTGAAGCCTGGAGCAATGAAGAAGGCACCAGAGAAAGCATCAGAGGCCAAACTTCCACTAATAGTTTATTAATAGGCATTTGCAGAGGCTCTATTACAGGAAATGCTTTAGAGGCGAGACAATAGAAGTGGGGTGGGGACTTCCCTGGCAGTCCAGTGGTTGGGACTTCGCCTTCCAAAGCAGAGGGTACAGGTTCGATCCCTGGTCTGGGAGCTAAGATCCCACATGCCTCACGGCCAAAAAAAAAACCCCAAAACAAAAAGCAGAAGCAATATTGTAACAAATTCAATAAAAGACTTAAAAAGAAACAATGGTTCCACGTCAAAAAAATCTTAAAAAAGAAGTGTGGTGGCTAGGAATGAGGAGAACTCCAGGGGTGGTGTGTGTCTCCAGCAAGCCCCAGCGATAAGGCTTGGGCTCTGTAACCTGGAGTGAAGAGATGGAAGGGGTAGAACATTCAAGAGGCTGGTCTTTCGAGAGGAGCTCTCCTCTCTGTTTAGCACAGGGAAGGAACTAGGAACTCTTCATAGTCAACACCTTGCATGAACCATGGAAGTTTTGCCAGGCAGTGGAAGGGAAGGCGTGCAGAGAATGCGGAAGCAGCCACCATGAGCATGGACATTTTTTTTGGCTTCCGAACCCCAGGAGAACTGGTGGTGGCTGGTGGTGGCCCATAAGAACACACCTTGAGAGGGAAGCCAGCTTTCAGGGAAGATGAATCTCTCTGGATTAGGGTGTCACCCCACACTGGCAATATGGTGTCATTGACATATGAATTGAGGCCTCAATCGTACGGAAGACTTGAGGCCGCCACATCGGGGATGGCTCTAGCTGAAATTTACCATTAGCACTGGCCTGTTTTAATATGCTTAGAACATGACTGACTAACCATGAGTATATTTTCTAAGGCGTAAAGGACAAGACTCCTAGTGCATGGTCCTAAGGAAGGGCTTGCTGGGAAATGAGGCCCTGGGAGGACATAGGTTTTTAGGATTCAGGGATTCTACCCCACCTTCACCACGACTATACGTTTGGCCCTTTCCTTCTGGAGGGGCGCTCCAGTCCCAGGGAAGGGCATGACCTGGTCCAGGTAACAAGTAGCTCAGTGCCTGCCACGCAAAGATCACAATACCACACAGAACTCATGTGAGGTGAGCCAAGGGGTAAAGGGGGGATGGGCGAAGCCAAAACCAGGCCTCTCCCTTGCTGCCAGAGCCTCCAAAGGAAGATTGTCCTGTTTTTCTGTTCTCAAGTCACAAGTGAAAATTTTCCTCGAGGTAGGTATTTTTAGGTTAAAAGCCACCACCACCAGGTTTTCCTGCATTTAGTCTCAATTTGGTCCAAACAAAAAATGGTGAAAGTGAAGCCAGAAGTCTTATAATTCTCTTAGAAAAGATAGTATTATTCATACCTATAGGTTCTTTTGTGTTTTATAATCTTCTGTTTTACTATGTAAACAATCATACTAGGAAAATATGTAGAATGTTGGCACACATTTATCACGTGAGGATAGTCTCAGAAAATGGACGAAATTATAGATTAGTTAAGTATTTTTCTTTTAATTCTATTCTAACAAGTGTAGCTTCTCTGCCAAAACAGAAAAATAAGAAACCATGTGACAGTATTTATCTTATTTGTCAATTAGGTTTCAACCGCTGTTAATTTTATGGAGTTATTATTTAAAACATTCTACAGAATGTTGCTTACTCATAAAACTGTATGTGTAAGTATGCTTATGGACACTTTTAACAGAAAAAGAGAAAAAAAGGAAGAAACACCAATATAGAATATATTGCAAAATCATGCTGGCAAGTCTAGTGGTAAGAGGAACCTAATATTAATTAAAGAAAGCAGAGCACAAAACTCTATAGTGTACAGTATAATTTTAATTTTAAATAAATATTATGTGTTCAATTAAAAATCATAGAGATGAAAAGTGGAATGGTGGTTGCCGGGGGTGGGGGGAGGGAAGAATGAGATGTTAGTGATTAATAGGTACAGAGTTCCAGTTTCACAAGAAGAAAAGAGTTTTAGAGATGGATGGTGGTGATGTCTGCAGAGCAATGTGAATCTACATAATGCCACTGAACTGTACACTTAAAATGGGTAAAATGATAAATTTTATGTTATGTATATTTTACTGTAATTTTAAAAATTATATATTCAAGTTAAAAGGCTAGATGAGGGCTTCCCCGGTGGCGCAGTGGTTGAGAGTCCGCCTGCCGATGCAGGCGACACGGTTCGTGCCCTGGTCCGGGAAGATCCCACATGCCGCGGAGCGGCTAGGCCCGTGAGCCATGGCCGCTGAGCCTGCGCGTCTGGAGCCTGTGCTCTGCAACGGGAGAGGCCACAACAGTGAGAGGCCCGCGTACCGCAAAAAAAAAAAAAAAAAGTCTAGATGAAAATACAATAAAATACCAGAAGTCATTATTTCAGAGTGGTGGGATTACAGATGGTTTCTTTTCTATATGATTTTCCAAATTTTCCACAATAAATATTTTTTAATCAAAAAAAAATTTTCAGCACCTCTTTTCAAACTCCAGTTTTCTTAGATTTCTCAAATCATCAGTCTACTTTTCAACTTCTTCAAGATTTCCCCAAGCACAGACACTAGGCTTTCTTCCTCTTGGGACACAGTCTGTCGAATTTCCCATTCAGAATTCATAGAATTAGGAAAACCTATATCTCAAATAGTCCAAGAGATTTCAGTTTCATCCTCATAGTTGTAATGTCGCTATTTAATTCAGAAAGTGTGGTCACAATACCCATACAGTTTTTCAGCTTCCCCATGGCTGTTGCCACCTAATTTTCTCTGCACTTTCTCCCAACTCCTCCCCCTGTGGTGTAAGAATCTGGGGTATCGGAGAGTAGATAAGATTTCATACCTTTCACCATGACCGCAGTCAGTTCGTTGGGTCATTGTTCAGTACTCTATACATCATCTCTCTTCAATTCTGAGAACTCAAGATGTAGTAATAGACTTTCCTTTTTTTTTTTTTTTTTTTAATCTATTAAGAAAATTCACTTTGGGGAAGCAGAAGAGACTCCAAATCAGAATATCACCACTAAGGCATAAGCTGCTCTCACCTGAAACTCTTTACAAACAAGGAGTTGTAGGAAATAAAGGACCTCCTCTCATCATTTTCATGAATGAATTTTAGAAGGTAGTTCACCAACCTCTAAAAGCTTGACTTTTATCTCAGGCGTCAACAATATAGGCAGAAGATGGATTCTCCAACCTTATTTTAACAACTGCATCTTCTACTGTTGAACATTTCCATTGTTTCCAATTTTTTCCTTTTGCCGATTGTCATTACCCAAAAGGGAAGTACTTTCAGTTTTCCAAATTGAGAAGTCATAATTTAATCTTTGTTATTCATGTTTAGTTTCATTTCATGTGCAGTCAAGAACTGTGGCCTAAACAACTCTCTGTTTGGAAATTTGAGACCTAGTGCATTATATATTTTGGTAATTTCCCATGGATGCTTGAAAAGAAGATTCTCTCTGAGTCCATAATGTGCTTTTTAAAGGAGCAACATATCCAGCCAGAGGTAAAAATGGAAAAATGAGTTTGTTCTTGGATCCAGGGGCTCTAGGACCTGCAAAGCTTAGGTGATTCCTTGCCTTCCTGTCAGGCATCATTAGGTGGGATTCTACCAGCACAGCTACTGATGGGTGGCTGGGCATCCCAGCTCAGCCACTAGAGACTGCTCCATCTCCAACTGTGCAATATCTCTGCTTCTGAGACGGTGCAGGGCCCTGTGGGGCTCCTGGGCACAAAGCCTTTCTGTGTCCCCCATTTCTTTGATTATAGGAAACAGCCTTCATTCAGCCTCCATGACCTTCCCTGAGTTCCAATGGGCAGCTGTTCAAGCAGCTGTTAATTAGGGAAGGGAGAGGATGCGAGACCAGGGAGAAATAAACAGTCAAGAGCAGCCTTGGGGCAAGGCTCTGTTTCCCCAACAACAGATGCACACAACAATATCTTGAGCTATTTTGCAGATACCGAAACCCCCTCCAGGTGGGAGAAGTTAATGATTAACGACGGTATGCTGCCCACAAGCATGTAGACCCCAGACCAGCTGGACCTGAAGGTTGATGATGCCGACTCCTACTTACCTCACCACCAACCCATCAGAAGAATGCAAGACTGTTACTGCCTTGATCCTTATCGCATACCCCTGACCACGAGCCCCGACTTATAAGACTTCTCCCTATTCCCCGGGGGGGGGGGGCCCAGTTCTTGAGGTGCTAGCCTACTGCGTTCCCCCTTTGCCTGGAAAAGTAATAAAGCTATCCTTTTCTACTTCGCCCAAAACTCTGTCTCCGAGATTTGATTTGGCACCTGTGAACAGGGAAGCTGAGCTTTCAGCATCACTTCCACTTTGGCAACTGCAATGACATTAGTAATAGCAGAACTAGCTCCTTCCTGCAGTTTTCCTCATATGAAATTCTCAAACTTAGACTTGCCTGTTTTGGGTCCATGGAGTCTCAGATAATGAGCCTGAGATGGCAATTTTGGAAAAAGTCAATGTGGACTAGGGGCTGAGAGAAGATGATAAAGGCGAAGAAATCACCATACGCTCCAATTTGGATTAGATAGTTCCAACACTTTTTTTTTTTTTGCAGTACACGGGCCTCTCATTGTTGTGGCCTCTCCGGTTGCGGAGCACAGGCCCCGGACGCACAGGCTCAGCAGCCATGGCTCACGGACCCAGCTGCTCCGCGGTATGTGGGATCTTCCCGGACTGGGGCACGAACCCGTGTCCCCAGGCGGACTCTCAACCACTGCGCCACCAGGGAAGCCCCAGTTCCAACACTTTTGCAAGATATTTATAAATAGTTTTTATTAAGATGTGTGTGTCTTAAAATTTACAGGTTGAATCTAGTCTCCACTGTTTGCTAGCTGTGTAGTTTTGAAGTGCAGTTTCCGTATCCATAAAACGGGAAGAATTATGCTGGCCTCTTAGGGTGATAGGGAGGCTTAATGAGCAACATATGCTTAATAATATTAATTCTCTGTTTTATCAGCTCTTGTTCCTTCGTCTGCTAACTAAGGACTCCTTTTCATCCCTATTCATTGTGATCGCTTGAATTGTTCATAAACGTGTAGGTGGTTTCAGCTCTGCACATGTGGGGCCGGTGACCAGCCCCAGGCGTTGAGGTGGTGTTGCAGGTGGGTGAGAAACAGAACTCCTCAGCCTGACCTCCTGCTAGGTCCAGTAATTTCTTCTAAGTCCTGGCTGTGGTGCCCCTCCCCCAGCATTCTTCCCCTCTGACCCTCTCCCACTCCAAGTTTCTGTGCCCACTGCCCACGGCTCCCACATGTGCACGCTCTTCTAAATAAGGAGCACTTGCATCCTGATTTGACCTGTAATGGGCAATTAAATTATGTGTAAATTGGGTCAAGTATCAAACACCTCGTAAAAGTGAGCGCTCAAACCTGCTACATTTATAAAAAAGATTTGTAAGCTGAACTTAAAAACTTAAATTGAAGCTAGGTTTTAAAATATGTTACTATAATAAACAGAATATCCATTTTAAATTTAAAGACTCCATCAGCTTTTTGCAGACACACAAGAAGCCCTGACATTGACTAATCTGGGTGGAGGAGGGCACAGATCACACAGAACTTGGAAGGAGCAGTCGCCCTCCCCCAGGGATTTACCAGCCTTGGGCTAGAGCCTGGGACAGTCTTGGTGGACTGACTTTCCTATGCCCTGCCTGCTCTGGCGCTCCACCCTGGGGATCAAAAGTCAATTGCAGTTAGATTGTCACTTTGCTAAGAGAATAAGGCCATGGGAGTGGCTGTGGGTTACTGACCCTGATCCCTTTCCCCATTAGGATGACCCATGTCCCACGTGACCTTGATATCCTTCTTCCTCTGGCAGCACAAAGGTGACAGTCTTCTCATGGATCTCTGCCCTAAGTCTCTGGGTTTGCCCAAATCACCTGACTCTCCTCATTCACCCACTGAGGCATACTTTGTAAATTAAACATAGATGCCTGCATGCAAGATGGAGAGAACCCTCTACAATCACGGGTCAAACTCAGACATGTGAAGTCACATATTTTTCTTTTTTCTCCCCCCCCCCACCCCCGACTCTAATTAGATGGTGGTTGTCACCTGTCAGGTGCAAACACACTTAAGAGAGGAGTCGTAGAAAGATGTGGAAAAAGTAGGGACAGAGTGGTCAGAAAGAAGTGGAAGGGAAAGGGGAGAAAAAACATATTTCTTTAAGGTCTAAAGAAGGACTTGATGGGGCTTCCCTGGTGGCGCAGTGGTTGAGAGTCCGCCTGCCGATGCAGGGGACACGGGTTCGTGCCCCGGTCCGGGAAGATCCCACGTGTTGTGGACCGGCTGGGCCCGTGAGCCATGGCTGCTGAGCCTGCGCGTCCAGAGCCTGTGCTCCGCAACGGGAGGGGCCACAACAGTGAGAGGCCCGCGTACCGCAAAAGAAAAAAAAAAAAAAAAAAAAAAGAAGGACTTGATGAAGGGAAAACCAAAGAGAATAGCTTAGGCTAATTAAGAGAGGGAAGAACCTAGCTAAGATTTACTGAACACTTACTATGTGTTAAGAATTGTTTTAAGAACTTTGCATCTTATCTCATTGAAGCCTCCCAACAACTGCAAAAGATAGGTTATTTGGGGGTTTTGTGTTGAGGAAATGGAGGCATAGATGAAGTCAGTTGTTCAAGGTCCCGGTGGGGTCAGGATGCAAGCCCACCAAGGCTGACTAGAACCTGAGCGACATCTGTCCTCCATACTCGCCCCTCCCCACTCTTCCCAGTTGGCTGTTCCAGGGATAAGGAAAGCTACCCAGTGAGAAGCACAGGGTGGGCACCATGGTTGTGAACTTATTTAGAAGAAACTCAGTAAACTCAACATGTTTTCTATAATTCAGATTCTTTAAGGGCAAATGTTCCCATGAAATTGCAGGTTAGCAGAGAAAATGGATTTATTCTGGATACTATTTCTGCATGTAAGAATGGATACAGGAGACTTTGTTATTTACTGAAAAGGCTTCCTGAGGTATTCAATAACCCTAACAAAGGATGCTGACCAGTTTGGGGTCTGGCCTGGAGATGATTAGTATGGAATCAAATTATGTCAAAGGGGAACTTGGGGTTGACCACGTGCCAGACAATTCCATGTAGAGACAGTGGAAGGGACTTCTCTAGTGGCACAGTGGTTGGGAATCTGCCTGCCAATGCAGGGGACACGGGTTTGATCCCTGGTCTGGGAAGATCCCACATGCTATGGAGCAACTAAGCCCGTGAGCCACAACTACTGAGCCTGCATGCCACAACTACTGAAGCCCGCATGCCTAGAGCCCGTGCTCGGCAACAAAAGAAGCCAGTGTAATGAGAAGTTCGTGCACCACAACGAAGAGTAGCCCCCGCTCGCTGCGACTAGAGAAAGCCCACGCGCATCAACGAAGACTCAACACAGCCAAAAATAAATAAATAAGTAAATAAATAAACAAATTTATGAAAAAAAAGATAGAGACAGTGGGAGACACACCAGTGTGATTCAAAACTCTTGAGTGCAATATGAAGGTGGGAACACTGGCCCAGGTGTAAATAAGAAAGGTGTAAATGTGAAAGGTGATGCCACCATCTGTTTACAGATAAAATGCAGTTAGGCAAACTGCCCAAGAGCATTACATAATAGGAAGGAGGTGGGCAGAGTCGGGCTTGCTTTAAGGGCATACAAAAGAAAGTGGAAGAGGAACCAAGGAGTTATTTTCATTTGTCTGAAGAATGCAGGGAAGAGGTTTTTTTGGGGGGCGGGAGGGGTAAGTAAGATAAAGGGAGGTTTTCTGGAAGAGCTTCCAGGGGAAAATAAAGAAGATATATTTCAGCTTGTGGTGGGTATTTGGAGATGGGACAGATGACTTTCGTAATATTAAGCAATGAACCGGAGTGGCAGTAAGAAATAGTAAGTGGGAGAAAATAGCTCTTGAGAGGAAATGAGAGGACCATGACTGAAGTTTGTCTCAAGCCTGCAGAAAAGGAGAAGGGGAGGAGAGGAGGAATCAATAGGAAGAGGTGAGGGAGGAGAAGAGTCAGAGCTTCCCTGTAGGAATCTCAAGTCGCCAAGAAAAGAGGTGTTAGACCAAGAGCTGGAGACACCAGTAGAACCTGAAATAAAGGCAGGACAGGATTAGCCAAATACAGGAGGAGAAGAGAAATCCAGAGCATGAACTAAAAAGAACAAAGTAACTACAATCACACAGATATTAACATTGTAACGCTTAAGTAGCAAGAGTACCACGTGTAGGAAAGGAAAATTCTAGAGAGGGAGCTTCAAGAGGGGAGAACTCCGATGCCATACAAAGAAGGCACAGAGAGGCAGCTGAGGGGTTCTCCCCACGATGGGAGTCCTCACAGCACTAAAGCTCTGAGGTTTAAGAGAATGGCTGGAGATAAAAATTGTGGAGGGAAAGATTCTATTATGAAATGTAAAAAGTAAGAACACTGATAACTCCCCCCTTCCTTTTTCTCCTAAATACTGTTTATACTGTATTGACATTTCTTCTATATAAAGTGATACCGGAAGGGAATTTCAAAGGAATCATTAGGAAAGTGATTCGGCTGAAAATAACCTAAAGCTGACTTCTGAAGCCAAGCCTTAGGTCATTATGTGAGAATACAGGGCCCATATCAAAGGGAAGTTGGCAGAGAGGAGCTGCCCCTGCAGGCCCATCCTGGTGGGGTTACAAAGTGTGGGAGACTGCCCGTGGAGCAGGTGTGTTTCAGGGGTGGGAATAAGCGAAGTTGGGGTAGAAAGGATCAGAGGCCAGCCAGAGGAAGCACAGTGGAAGAATATTCACTCTTGTACAACTTGGGGGTGGTAACGACTTTGATCCCACCAGTTCCAGTTTCCAGAGGGAATCTGGAAAGAACCTAGAGTGGGCAAGGGCAGCCTCACGTTAGGACCCCATGTGATGGACATGCCTGTCTCTCTCCTGCCAGGGCACTGGAGGTCCAAGACGGGCGAGTGTGCAGCAGAGGTGGGAGAAGCAGTCGTATCTGCAAGGCTGTCAACCCAGGTGGGCGGCCTGGACTCTAGCATCCTTGCAGCAATGAGGGCTGCAGGTGGCACCGCAGATGGCAGGGCCCCAAGGGCAGGCACCTGAGCGGAGACCCCTTGCTGGTGGATGGCAGCTGGCCCGAGGCACCAGGCCCACGCAGCACCTGCAGGGTTAGCTGCTCAGCACTGCCAGGGAGAGTTGATGAGCGCTGATCATCGTCTACCCTCTGCTTCCAAAGCCACTCCCAACAATGCAGGTGAAGGCTGAGGTTTCCAGTTAACCGCGGGGAGGGGCATCTTAAGAAACAGTGAGTTTTGTTGTAATCGTGGGTGTGCCACTCCCCAGCCCTGAATCGAATGTGAAAGAAAGACTGGAGGTTGTGAAATGCAACTCAGAAGTCGCTGCCTGCAGTTCTGTGTTAAGAGTGGAAATGAAAGGTCTCAAAAGCCGGGTGAGGGGCCAGCGTCATGGAGCACTTAGCAACTGCGTGTTAGAAATGCAAAGTAAAATAAAAGGACAAGGGAAGGAATTGGGGATCTCTTTTCAAGGAGGCACAGGATGGTGAGAAATATTCTTTAAATGTTTAAAAATAAAAGTGCTAAGGGGCTTCCCTGGTGGCGCAGTGGTTGAGAGTCCGCTTGCCGATGCAGGGGACGTGGGTTCGTGCCCCGGTCTGGGGAGATCCCACATGCCGCGGAGCGGCTGGGCCCGTGAGCCATGGCCGCTGAGGCTGCGCGTCCGGAGCCTGTGCTCCGCAACGGGAGGGGCCACAACAGTGAGAGGCCCGCGTACCACAAAAAAAAAAAAAAAAAAAGATGAAAAGTTTTATTTGGCTCCTGGTAACTCCTCTAACCTTCTGCTGGCACACCCAGTGGATGGCACACCCCTCTCTCAGGTAATGACAGCCACCACCCCACAGCCACAGACTTCACTTGAGGACTTCAGAATGTATTGCCTTGCTGATTGCATGATGCAGGGAGGGCACTACAGAGGAGCTGAGTACTGAGTACAGAGGGAAGCATTTTTGTTAGCCTTGCATTCCCACCAAAGGATTCTGAGGAGGGTCTAAGGGAAGGGACCACTTCTGGATTGGTTGCCATTTCTCAGGCAGGATTAGGAGAAGCAGGGATTAACTAAGGATTGAGTGCTATTTGTGGCTAAGCAATGGGCTATCCACGGCAATAAGTGAAAATAGGAAACTGGGTCTGGGGGTGTCATTGGTACAAGTCAATCACTCCAAGAGAGGGTTATTATGGCATTTTGCATCCTTGAGAACGAAAGATGTTTTCTGCTAATTGCAGTTTGCTTTATCCGTCTCTGTCCTCCCAGCCTGGTTAAAGGCAGGGCTGCTTTTTGCTTTCTCAGTTTGAGCTGATTTTTATTCTTTCATTATTGGTTAGGTTTTTCTCTTTCAATCCTGTCTTGGCCAAGGGTAAACAATGTCAGCCCTTAGGACATTAATCTGTGAAATCCAGATCTTCCTCATTATCTGGGTCGACCTAAAGGCAGTTCAGAGAACCTCCTGTATGGCCAGATAAAAGAAAGCTTCTCATTCCTTCTGTTGTCCAGTAAACTGTGGATCATCTCATAGGACAATGGCTGTGCGTTAGCCTTTGGATTCTGGAGGCCACACATTTGAATACTGCAACACAGACAACACTAGCAGAATACATTATGATCAGGGCATATAATCTATTTCTTAACCAAGAGCCAGATTGACTCAGAATTGTATCAAGAACAGGTACCATCCCCATTCTGCAGAGCCTGTAGAACCAAACACAGGGGTATTAGCTAAAGTGAGCTGAGTATGAACTCATGTTTAGCTTAATACAGATACAGAAGGTTACATGTAGAAATATTTACATAAATATTATACATACATGGCTAATTATACACATTTTTCTTTGCTCTGTCAGCTGGGGAGGCCTAGAAGCAACACTCCACTAACCATGAGTACACCTATTGCCCAGATTTGGGTTTCTAATACCATTCTTCAATAAAAGAAATCAGGGCTCTTTGGAGAAATAGCTGATTCTAGGACTGGGGCAGAAAATACAAGATAAACCTGGAACAGCCTGCAGTGCCAGAAAGTAAATAGGTGTTCCAAAAGGAAATAAGGAAGGAGAGAGGGAGGAAGAGAGAGAGAAAGAAAACACACATGCACACACAATGAAGGGACACAGGTCAACTGAAAACTTCGGGCATTGGGAAAGTTCCAGCTTTCCCGATGGCCAAAGCCGGAAAAATTTGATCAAGAAAATAAGGTACTGTTGGATTATAACTCAAAGTATAAAATAAATATCCATGAGTCTATGCTGATATAAATAAATGATTGAATAAATGAAAAACTGGGAGAGAAAAGACAAATGTCCCATGCAGAAGGATTTCAAAGCATTTATGTAGATACTTTCCCTCAAGAAGTGGAACATAACGCTCCCTCCTGAAATGTGAACTGCACATGGTGACTTCCTTTCAAAGAACACAGCGAAAAGACAGGGGCAGAAAGTAATTTTACAGTGGAGAAACCTGACAAAACTACCTCAGCCAGGTAATCAAGATTTACATCAGCAGTGGTAAGTCTTATTGATGGTACCCTGGATAAGATGTGATAAGAATGGTGCTTTACTCCTTTGATCTTCCTCCAGAAAACCCATAACCCTAATCCATGAGAAAAACACCAGACAAATATCACTTGAGGGACATTCTACAAAGTACTGATAAAGTCAACAAAATACAGCCCTCCTCCAAACTGTGAAGGTCACCAAAGACAAGGGAAGTCAGAAATTGTCACAGCCAAGAGGAGCCTAAGGAGACGTGATAACTAAATGTATTTAATACGGTATCTGGATGGGATCCCGGAACAGAAAAAAAGACATCAGGTAAAAACTAAGGAAATCTGAATCAACTATGGACTTTAGTTAATAATAATGTAATTAGAAGTTTATTTTTAAAACGGGGTATGTGTTTCTACCCCTCCCCTCCAAAAAAAATAAAAAAGGCTAAACACCCCTGTATACTTCATTACCACAGGGACTTTTGGGGACAGTTTTCTCTTGATTGATTTCAATTTCATTTCTTTTAGGGCATATATTTAAACTGTCAAAGCTTTGCATTGTCATTTGTTAAAAATTAAGTACTGCTTTTGCCACAAATGGGCCCCTTCACCTCCGTCAGCTAATTACTTTAATCATGATATATTCCATTCTCTTGAGAAAAGGCCCATTGGAGGGTTTTGGTTTGGGGGTGTGTGTGTGTGTGCCCGTGTGTTTGCCTAAGTGCTGGTTAAGTAGCATTCGTCTGACTTTCCCTTCAGGTCCCTTGTTAGTTATGTGACTTTGAGCAAATTACCTAACTTTCCCTTATATGCATGATGGGAATCTAGTCCTTCACTCAGTGAATATGTACTGAGAACCCACTGTGTACCAGGCACTGTGCTAAGTCATGGGAAGACAGACAAGTGCAAAATGGTCTCTGTCCCCCATGGAGTTTATGGTCCACGATAATTAATATTACTAATAATTAATCAAGTTATAAGCAAAAGCAAAATGATCACAATTTCAATACACACTACCAAGGTACAAGGGAGAGGATGTGCTGCCCTGGGGGAAGTGAGGCTCTGGAGAGATCCAAGGGACGAGGCGGGATGGAAAGCCCTGCCAGGCAGAGCTCAGGGAGCCTGGTGAGCAAATGCCCTGGCCTCCGCCTCCCCTTCACCGCTCCGGTCATCTAGCCAGTTCGTCCAGTGCGCTGAGTCTGGGAAGAAGGACACAGAAAGGGACAAGTGTCTCAAACTTAACTAGCCACACTTGAAGTCCTCTCCCTACCACTGAGGAAAAGAAGCAAAGACTCCAAACAGGCTTCTCAGCAGCAGAGCCAGCCTTAGAGGTGGGCACTGGTCCCAGCAGGAGCCCTCACAGCCCTGCCCTGGGCTCCAGCAGCCCCAGGGTGCCTGCGGCTGCACTTCCACCTCTCAATCTCTCTGCGGCTGCTTCTGCCCTGTTGACTGCTTGTTCTGATCTCTGCTGTGCCACGTGGCTTTGCTTTATGAGTGGCCTCTGCTGGCTGCTGGCTGCTGTTTGCTGCCACCTTTCTGAGGCTCTCAGCTGCTTCTGCCCTGTTGGCTCCCCCACCTGTTGAGGGAGATGCACTTGGCTCAGCTGGTCACTGTCCATAAGCGCCCTCCCATGGGTGCACGTCTGCACCCATGGCCTGGCTGGAGCTGCTGCATTTAGGTCGGTGGGAGCAGGAAAAGTGAGACAGGCGTCAAGACCTCTTGCGTCTGAGGGCCTGCCTCTGGCCACCCTTGCTCCTTTGGCGAGGCACGCACTTCTCAAGAGCTTCACAACCCAAAGTAACTCCCCTTCACCTCCCACAATCGGGGCCATGGCACTCACAAGGCTGTATTATATTTGCTTCTTTTCTCATTTGTCTCCCTCCCTGGAGCGTGTTAGTTTGATAGGGTGGCCATAACAAAGTACCACAGACTGGGTGACTTAAACAACACACATTTATTTTCCCACAGTTTTGGAGGCTAGAAGTCCAAGATCAAAGCATGGGTAGGAAGCCTCTCCTCTGAGGCCTCTCTCCTTGGCTTATACGTGGCTGTCATCCTCACGTATCCTCACGTGATCTTCTCTCTGTGCAGTGTCTGTGTCCTAACCTCCCCTTCTTATAAGGATACCAGTCATGTCGGATTAAGGCCCACGCATAGGAGCTCACTGGAGGCTCTGTCTCCAAATACAGACCCATCCTGAGGTACTCGGGGTTAGGACTTCAGCATGTGAATTTGTGGCGGATGTGACTCAGCCCAAAATATCTCTCAAGGACAAAACCTTATGCTGTAAGTCATGTTATACCCAGCCCTCAGGACTACCTGACCCACAGTGTGCACTCAATTTTTCTAAAGGCAGGAAAAGAGACTAAGATGAAGAGAAAGAGCACATGTGGGAGGGATGGTTCAGAGTTGGCAGCTTAACCCAAGGCGTGGAAAAAAGTGAGACGGCCAGTGTGAAACAATACAGAGAACGGCGTGACCAAGACAAATGTTCATTTTGTTGAGCTGTGGGAAATGAAACTGAAGGTTAGGCCCAATACTTGAAGTCCTGAGTGCCCAGATGAGGCACTTGGAGTTTACACTGCGAGCAACAGAGCTGCCCTGAGAGGTCATGAGCGGAGGAAGAACTTTGAATGTTAGTGGAAAATCTGGCATTGGAGAGCTTCTGCCTAGAGACATGCAATTTTTATTAAGAATTCCAGAAAATTGTGAATAGTGCAAGGAAAAAACAAAACCAAACCCTGCCTCTTTCTGGTCAAAGGTTGACTTTTCTAATAATAAAGCATTAGGTAACAGGACCATTAAGACCTCATTTAAAAATTG
The DNA here is from genome assembly GCF_005190385.1 of Monodon monoceros. Taxonomy (NCBI): domain Eukaryota; kingdom Metazoa; phylum Chordata; class Mammalia; order Artiodactyla; family Monodontidae; genus Monodon; species Monodon monoceros. The sequence goes on from NW_021703770.1 coordinate 38,411,772, forward strand.
ATCTTTTTTATGATATAACCAGGTCAATTTCTAGAGGGGTGGGTCACCACCCTTGTTTAGAGCTTTCAAAGGGTTCATTCCACTGGCCCTCTGGGAGATCCCAGCAAGTGGCTCTGTCTTCTTTTATTGGTTTGATTTTATATGGTTACCTCGCCCTGCTCACAAGACCACTGATCTGTGTTTGACAAAGATTCTCTCGTGGTAATTAACCAAAAAAACCCTGGAGCTAGTAAGGCAGAAAGATTTCTAGGCTTAAGTAACTGGTGAGATAGGGGTGCAGCTGGCCTCAGGCATGCCTGCAACCAGGAACTTTGGTCCTTCCAACCTCTCTTGTGCTGGCTTCATTCTCTCAGGCTGCCTGGCTGTACAGGACTCACAGCCTCAATGGTTACATCATTAACTTCCTTCCCTTCCTCACCAGAGGAAAATTTAAGAGTCTATCAACCAACCCCAACCTCTGGTCTAATTTGAATCCCAGTTCAAATAAACTGTTTTAAAAAATGAAAATTTGCACCTGACTTGGTATTTGATAATGTATGAAATCGTTGTTAATTTTTAAGGCAGGGTGATAGTATTGCGCTTATTTTTTTGAAAGAGTCCTTATCTTTTGAAATTCATACTGAAATGTTTATTGTGAAAGCTACGATGTTGGGCATTTGCTCCTAAATAATAATGCAGGGAGAAGTGGGTGAGGGTTGGGTGAAACAAGATTAAAGAGGACCCTTCTTCACCAGAACCAACTGGAAAATTCCAGAGAAACACTGATTAGGTCATGTACCCACTCCTGCCCAAAAAGATGCTTATGGTTGACCTGGGGAGGAGAAAATCCCTCCTCAAGAAAGGGGGGTGCTAACCTAGACTGATAAAATAATAAATGTCTGTTTTGGGGCCTCAAAGAAATTATTTTTATTTTCAAGCATTTTGAGGTTACATGTTTGGTCCTGGTGACCTGATAGGTTAAATTTTCCAAGACAGTCTCAACTTCATTTAATGTAATTTTTTTCTCAATAAAGTGTATAACTAAATATGATTTGTGTACACCTTTGTACAATTTCATATGAATGAGTGAGTGACTAAATCTGAAAGTCATTTGTCAAACCTTGTGCCCTTGGTTTCAGAAAACTGGGTGGGTTGCTCTACTGTTGAGCACACTGGCAAAATTAGCAAGAATCTCATGATCGTTCTTCTTTTTTTTTTTTTTTTTTTTTGCGGTACGCGGGCCTCTCACTGTTGTGGCCTCTCCCGTTGCGGAGCACAGGCTCCGGACGCGCAGGCTCAGCGGCCATGGCTCACGGGCCCAGCCGCTCCGCGGCACGTGGGATCCTCCCGGACCGGGGCACGAACCCGTGTCCCCTGCATCGGCAGGCGGACTCTCAACCACTGTGCCACCAGGGAAGCCCATGATCTTTCTTCTTTACTTCTGTCATTTGATCTCTTCATCTGTCTGTTGACCCACTTGAATGGGATCCTCATGACCTTAGATTCTGTTGATCGTCCAGGTCTAGGTGTTGTTGACCTACAAACAATCGGTGAAAGATATGTTTGCTAAGCAATTGAGAAATAATGTTTTCCACATTAGACTCTATTTGGTGTGTGAGGCTTTTTTTGCTGGCTGACTGGTAATCATCATTCCAAACTTCTTTGAACGAGACTCTCTTGAGATTGTGAGGGCAGGAATTTGGGCTTTGCAGAGTCCAAATCATGATATCCCCTCTTAGGCTGCAACTAAATACAAAGCTCTTGATCTAATGGCATCTCTAATGGTTGGTGGCAGGGAGGAATGGCTGGAAGGAGGACAGTAAGGGCAGGAAATGGGCAAGGAAGTTAATGCACACAGGGGAAAACCACACCTGGCATTAGACAATAGGTGTGAGAGTGGAAAGGAAGAGACAAGCCTGAGAAACACTGTGAAAGAAGAATCCGTAGAACTTGGTGACTAAGTGGACTTCCAGAGAGAAGAGGAAGGGAGAGTCAGAGACTGCTAAACGGCTTTAATCTGTGGTAGAGGCAAAGGAAATGCTCAGCCTTTAATAGAAATGGAGAAGCTGGTGAGCACGGGACTGTACAGTTTTAGACATGCTGAAATCGGACGAGACAGAAAACCATCTCAGGTGGTTGGAAACCCAGCATCACTTGTAGTTAACATTCAGGAGGGGAAGTGCAGAGAGCTGGAAACCCCAGCGCCAGGTCAAAGACCAACCCAGTTAGGGGTCAGAGGGCACCAGAGGGGCCACACAAGTCAGTGACAGAAAGGATTCCCAGGTGATCTTCACATACTTGTACGTGGCCCTGGAAATGTTGAGATTAATCACTGGGAATAGGTCTATTTTTTCTCTCCTTTTCTCTTTCTTTTATTTTTTTAACTGCTTATTATGGAACACTTTTAAAATAAACAAAAGTAAGAATAATATAATGAACTGCCATGTCTCTATCACCCAGCCTCCATAATGATCAGATTGTGGTTAATCTTTTTCATCCCAACCCTCACCCACTTCTCCCTGCATTATTATTTTGAAGCAAGTTCCAGACATCATAGCTTTCACAATAAATATTTCAGTATGAATTTCAAAAGATAAGGACTCTTTAAAAAAAAAAAACAAAAAACATAAGCACAATACCATTATCATGCCTTAAAAATTAGCAATGATTTCTTATATTACCAAATACCAAGTCAGGTTAAAATTTTCATTTTTTAAAAAACAGTTTATTTCAATTGGGATTCAAATTACTCTACAGATTGGGATTGGTTGATAGGCTCTTAAGTCTCTTTTACTCTATGGATTCTCTCTCTCCCCCCATCCTCATTCCTCACCCCATCCCCACTCCTTACCCCCCTTCCAATTTATTTGTGAAGAAGTGAATTTGTTTGCCCATAGAATTTCCCACAGTCTGGACTTTGCTGGTTGCATTCCCTTGGCGTATGTTGGCATGCTCCTCTGGCTCGCTATGTCTATATGTTGGAAGCCTTGATCAGATTCAGACCCACTTTAATTTCAAATGTTATGCAAAAAGATGCCCAGTGAAGGTGTTGGAGGGAGCCACGGCAGCGGATAGGATCAGCGGGAAACAGTGTAAAGCAGAAGGGTTCTGAGAACGCCTGAGGCCCCTTAGGGAGGGTGACATTTAAGGGGCAGGCAGAGGAGGACACTTCTGGTAAGGAGGGGCAGAGGCGCAGCCGGGCCAAGGCTGAGGTAGGACCTTGAGGCTCAGACCGGGTGGCAGAGCGTGCAGGTGTCTTCACCCCAGACCCGGGCAGTGGCAGAGCTGCTGACCCCTCTTTACCTGCAGTAGAAAGTAACCTTTCTTCGGCAGGGCCTTCTGGTGGCCCCAGAGAGAAAACGGGCAGGAACACTGCCGGATGCATGGGCAACACGAGCCTCGGGGACAGGGCTAAGAAGCAAACACGCACAGCTCCTGGCTTTGATCCGGCACCCGGGGGGAGGGGGGGGAGGGGAGGAAGCTCGCTGCCGGATGCCCCGCCATATGACGAGGCCAGGCGGTGTCCTCCTGGCCCTCAGTGTGGCCATCTCTTGCAACAGTCCCTGCATCTGACTTTGCAATTACACCCTTGCCCACCGGCCGGCCTGGCGGCTCCCTGCAGAGGGCTCCTGCTTCTCCAGCTGCTTCTCCTTCAGGTGCTAGAGAGATCCTAGCGACTGGCCTGCCTTCCCTCACTACTCAGGGACCCTGCTCTTTTTCAAGGTGTCCACTACGCAGTATCCTCACTGCCGCGTACCACTTTCTTGCTGCCTATGGCAGTATTTATAGTCACCTTTGTGCTAGGCTTTCAATGATAAAACTTTTGGACTCTTACAAAATCAGTGGGTTGCACCACCACACAGACACCTGGCCTCGGGTCAGTGGATCAGACCAACTTGGCCACCTGTGCCCCAGCAATGCCCATTTGGCTGGGCCAGCCTTGCTGGAGAGCCAGGAGCAACATGTCCTTCTCTGCTTTGGAAAGTCCTGGAAAGAGGCTGGGCCTGCCACAAAGGTCTCTCTTCAGAGGAAAATGCTACACAGGGCTACTGAGCCCTAGTAGGAAGCCTGTGAGCTGACCAGCACTGTCAGTCAGTTTCCCTTCTCTAACTACCCAGGCAACCCCAAATCTCAGCATCAGTCGCTGCTTTGCTTGGCATCTAAGGCCTCTGTGACGAGGTTAACTCGATACCAACAGATGCCGGATAGCACTCGTTAACCCCCAATGTAGATTAGTATAAAGATTTGATTGCCTTAACCATGAATATCTAGACTTTCAGGAAATGGAACAAAGGATGGGGGCAGATAGGGTTCTGGCATGGGGAGCAGCCCTGCACAGATCTGGGTGTGTCTGCAGATGGGGGTACCCTAACATGAAGGCCCTGGCTCTTCGTAAACGGCCAGGATGGGGGGAGGCAGGAGATGTGGAAGGAGAGGAAACTGTCATTTTACTGAACATCGAGACAGGCATTATGCTGGTGCTGAGATACATGCAAAGACTAACTTCTGGGAAGGAGAGCGTTAAAAACTATGGAGGTGGAAACGGGCACTTTTTGTTACTCCTCTCCCGATAAAATAAAGCCAATCTGTGCAGAGTGAAAGAGGTCTTGAAAGAAAGTGGATGCCAGCAGCAGGAGACCCCTCTGCCTGGCACTGAACCCCCTGCCAACACAGCTCATTTCCTCAGCAAAAGCCCCTTAATAGGATCTCAGCCTCAAACAAGGCACAGGGCGTAGGGCTGGCACTGTTGACGCAGCTGCTTCGGAGGTGCCCTGGGGCGCTGCTGGAGCTGAGCCGTGGCTCAGGAATGACTTCAGCCCCATGCTCTCGAGATTCCCGCAGGCCCCTCAGTCCCCACCTCTTAAAGAAGGAAGGACGTGTCTCACATCCAAACTCATCTCTGCAGGAACTACTTACCGGCAAACGGAGCCAAGCTAGGTATTTCCAGCACATGAACCATTCTCCCTGTGCCCACTGGACAGGATGCAGGTTCCCTGAAGCCCTCACAAAGAAGCTGCAAAGGTCACTGGGTCAGGCCTGGTAAATGGCCAATGTCTTAAACCCTCTGTAGGCCCAGGAGCCCCCAGGACAGGCCTGAATGCTATGCTAGCCTGCAAGCCTGGCTGGCTAGGGGCCCTGTGCTGATGACGTCAGCCTTAGGCTTTCAGATAAACAGCCATATGGTACTAACAGATGCAAAGCTAGTTGGTTTGACTGGGCAAGGAGGGTATGTTTAACTTCTAAGTGATCTGAATTATCATCAATGTTGTTTCCCTGTTATAGAAGTTACTTTTTACTGCTTGTTGCTTTTCTGAAGTTATTTTCTCCCTCTGACTTAGACAAATAGCATAGGGAAGGTGATTGGAGGGGAAAAAAAGGGGGGGGGGAATCCTGGAAGATATGCTTCAAAACCACAAACCTGAGGAAAAGGGGAAGTGAGGGAGAGAGGGTTTTTCTGTTTTTAATTGCGGTTGAACTGCACAGCATAGCGCTATAGAAGTGAATTACGACGCCAGAAATTCTCTGCCCAGCTTCTGGGTGTTGATACATTTTAATTCTTATGTGTGACATGAACAGTTTTAGTGTATATTAATTACCTGCCATCTGGCCTATTTCTTTTAAACATACCTCTGAATTAATGGAGTTTTATGTGCCTTTTGTTTTGTTTATATAAATCTTTTTTTTTTTCTCAAAATTCAAAGTGGAAAGAAACCCAGCATTCACTTTTAGAAGCTCATTCTCTAAAGTTGAAGAGATAAAAATGTGTTTCTTCTCTTAAGTTTATTTGTTTGATAACCTCAATTTATTAAAGCATCCAAAACGTAAAAGTCCAAGATTCAAACTTTAATGGCAGTGAGATCCCAACAGATGAAGTCCAGTGACCTGGTTTTCTCTTAAAGTGACAGAAGTTTGTATATAAATAGATTAAAATAGCAAACGCTCATGTAGCACTTATTAAGTACTAGGCACTGTTCTAGGCACTTCATAGGTATTGACTCATTTCATCATCATAAAGGTTCTACAGACTAGGCACTATCATTACTCCATATTAAGGGTGAAAAAATTGAGGCACAGAGAGGTTAGATAACTTGCTAAGGGTCACACTCTAGGAAGCAGAGGAGCCAGCACATAAATTCAAGCTGCCTGGTGTCAGAGCCACATTCTTGTCCCATATGCTATGACTTGCAAAACTAAAAAGAGCTTCCCTTAGGACACAGTGGTCCCTCAGGGGAGCTGCCTTGAACTCGAGCTGAGTCCTTGTCTGGATATGAGGTTTATGAGTTGACGGGCTCCTGGAGGCAAGAATAATGAAGGTGCAGAGATGCTGAGTAACTTGCCCCAGCCTGTGTGGGTGGTACGTGGCTGCACAGGTTTCAGAGTCATTGTGTAACATCAAGAACATATTAAACTGCTTTTAGATATTTGTAAAATCCTTAGAAAAAATTAATATGTAACAATCAGCAATATTTTAAAATCAACAGATTTTTTTAAATCACCAACTATGTTAAAGCACATCTTTAAAGTAAACCTCATACATCAAAATAAGGGGGTAGCATTAGTTTTATGGAAGTAACACAGTTTTTACCCTCAGTAATTTTAGAATTAATAGATAATTGAGATAATGTACATGAAAGTTTACAAGTTTGATTAACATTGTTGAAAAATGTCATATGGCTCCATAACTAACTGATTTGTTGTTGTTGTTTGTTGCTTTCTGTGTCTTCCACTAGAATATAAACTCCATGAGAATAAAGACCTTGTTTACCTTGTTCCCTGCTATAGAACAATGCCTGGTACATAGCAGGTGCTCAATAAATGAATATTGAATGTATGAATGAATGAGTGTATTTACCAGCCTTGTTGAGGCTGTGAGCTTGGATAAACTCTGTGAGTCTGTGGACAATGAAAAGAAAGGAAGAATCTCGAGGAATTCTGCCATTCAGAGGATGGGAGTAAAAACTGGAGTCAGAAAGTAATCAGTGGGATGGAGAGCAAAGCAAGAAAGTGAAGGATCATGAAAGTCAAGAGTAGGGAGAAGTTTGGGAAGTGGTGAATAGCATTAGGAAACACTGCAGAAAAAATTTAAAGGGTGATAAAGGGAAGGCACTGTTGCATTTGGTCTTTGGGGCTGAAAAAAAGGCAGCTGCAGAAGAGAAATTGGAGTGGAACCCCATTTGCACAGGAATTAAGGAATAATTAGGACACTAGGCAGGAAGCTTGGCAGTGAATAGAAGGAAAGAGAGTTGACAGCACTGGGCATTTGCTTGCAGAATGCAAGGACATTGTTAATTCAGTAGAAAAGTGTCATGTTGCCACTTTGTCACTGTCTCAAGTGGGGGCTCCCTCTCACTTGTCCTTTGTCCTAAAAGAACAAAAGGGGCCTTGAATTTCACGAGTGCCCCAATGATGCTTCTAAGAGCTCAGGCTTTGGAATCAGACTGTCCAGGTTCAGATCCTAGTTCTTCCTATTACCAGTTGAAGAAGAAGAAATGACTTAAGTCCCTAAGTTTTCTCATTGGTAAAGTAGAGATTCAGTCACTGAATATTATTAAGTTCCTACCATGTGCCAGACACAATTCTAGTGAGGGAGTTAACACACCAGCGATAAATAGATCTCGGTACTATTCCAAAAACATGACGCTAACTAATATTTTAAAATTATATCTTGACTTCTGTTTCCGGGAAGATGGAGTAGATATACTTTTCCCTGTTGCTAAGTAAAACTTAAAACCCTGGACATTGTATATAAGACATGAGAAGACTCTGAAAGGTGGAGAGAAAAAGACAGACAGGCTAGGGACTTTGGGATCTGAGGCACAACCTGGTGATGAGTTCCCTGGGTTTTCTTTTAGCCTCGTGGTTCTCAGATCTGGAGCTGAAGAAGCTGGCATCCCCTAGAAATGCCAAAAGGAGCAAACAAACAAAAAGTCCCCAACAAAAGTCAAAAGACCAGGAAAGGGGCAACTTAACAAGAGTAAAAACTTTTAAACTGTAACCACTTACCCCAGCCAAAAGCCACAGAAAAAATGGTGGCTCCACTCCCACCCACACCAGCAAAGGGGGAGTGGAAGCCTAGACTTCCTGCCCAGCAGGGTATATCAAAGGACCCCAACTGCAACCCCTCCGCCACACACACACATTGAAATGGTATAAGAGAAGCCCATAGGGAGCCAGACTTTCATCCTCACCTGACAGTAATGGGTTGTGCCCCTATGATGTCAGTAGAGACCACATGGGGCATCTGAATTCCACCCACAGCAGCAGTAACAAGGCAACCCTCTCCATCCCTGCTGGGGTGGTGTCAAAGGCAGCCGAGTGGAGAGTCAGGACTTTCACTGCTGCCCAGAGATAATGAGGCCACCTTTCTATGGTGTCAGTAGTGGCCACATGGGGAACAATAACAAGGCAGTCCTACCTCTCCCAGCCAGGGTAATATATATTGGTGGATGCCTCATGGGATCCAAACCTCCCACCCCTGCCCAGCAGTAACTAGGAGCCCCTTTCCTCTCCAGTGTCAACAGAGATCAAGTTGTGAATCTGGACTTCTACCCCAACCTGGAAGCAACAAGGCAGTGCCCCTCCCTTCCTCTGCCAGGAATCAGAAGAGCCAGTTAAAACAGAAAGTTTAAGTAAGATCCAGAGTCTCATAACATAATATCCAAAATGTCCAGTTTTCAACTGAAAATTACTCATCACACCAAGAATCATGAAAATTTAATCTTGAAAGAGAAAAGATCATCAATAGGTGTCAACACTAAAATGACAGAGATATTACAATTATCTGACAAAGATTCTAGAGCAGCCATCTCAACAATGCTTTAACAAGCAATTATGAACATGCTTAAAACATGAAAAAATAGAAAGTCTGAGCAAAGAAATGTAACGTCTCAGCACAGAAATAGAAAATGTAAAGAAGAACAAAGTGGAAATTTAAGAACTGAAAAATACAGCTAAAGTTAAAAAGTCAGTGAATGGGCTCAACAACAGAATGGAGGGGTCAGAGGGGGAAAAAATCTGTGAACTGGAATATAGAGCAATAGTAACTGCCCAGTTTGAACAATACAGAGAAAATAGATTGGGAAAAAAAAAAAATGAACAGAGGCTCAGGGACCTATGGGCCCATAACAAAACTCTAACAGTGATGTCGTCCAAATCCCAATAGGAGAGAAGAAAGAGAGCAAGGCTGAAAAATCACTTGAAGAAATAATGGCTGAAAACTTTCCAAATTTGGCAAAATTCATAAACCTACAGTTTCAAGATGTAAGTAAATCACGAACAGGATAAACCCGAAGAAACCCCATACCAAGCTAAACTTCTCAAAACTAAACACAGTATTTCTTCTTATATTTATTTCAATGTAATTTTATGCCATTGAATATAATAATAAAATTTCAACAACAACAAAAACCCCTAAAGACAAAAAATCTTGAAAGCTAAGAGAAACAATACCTTACTTAAAGAAGAAAAACAACTTGAATAATAGTAGATTTCTCATCTGAAACCATGGAAGCCAGAAGGAAATGGCATAACATTTTTTTTTTTTTTTTTTTGGTACGTGGGCCTCTCACTGTTGTGGCCTCTCCCGTTGCGGAGCACAGGCTCCGGACGCGCAGGCCCAGCGGCCATGGCTCACGGGCCCAGCCGCTCCGCGGCATGTGGGATCTTTCGTGTCCCCTGCATTGGCAGGCGGACTCTCAACCACTGCGCCACCAGGGAAGCCCGGCATAACATTTATGAAGTGCTGAAATAAAAGAGCTGTCAACCCAGAATTCTATATCTAGTGAAACTATCCTTCAAGAATGAAGGGGAAATCAAGACCTCAGCTGAACAAAAACTAAGAAAGTTCATCAGCAGCAGACTTATCTTAAGAAAATGGCTAAAGGAAGTTCTCTAAACAGAAAGGAAATGGAAAAGGAAGAAATCTTGGAATATAAAAAAGGAAGATAGCACAAAAAGAGTAAAAAATATGAGTAAATACATTTCCTCCTCCTCCTAGGTTTTCTGAATTACTTTTGAACATTGAAACAAAAATTATAACACTGATGTTCTTCTATGTAGAGGAAATATTTAAGACAATTAGGAGCAGGGGAAGGCAAAGAAATGTAAAGGGAGATAAGGTTTCTACACTTGACTTGAACTGATAACATATTGACACCATTAGGTTGTAATAAATTATGCATATGTAAAGTAATACCTGGAGCAACTACTAAAAAAGCTACAAAGAGATACACTCAAAAACACTATAGCCATAGGAAAATGTACAGATTAACGTAATTATGAAATTAAAATTAAAACAGTATAGATAAATAAAACATAATTCAAGAAAAAGCTCAAGTAATGCATAAAAAAGCAAAGAAAATAAAACAGAAAAATAAGAAATAGAACAAACAGAAAATAAAATGGCAGATTTAAATTCTAACATCAATAATTACATTAAACATAAATGATCCAAATATACCAACTGAGGGACTTCCCTGGTGGCACAGTGATTATGACTCCATGCTCCCAATGCAGGGGGCCTGGGTTCAATCTCTGGTCAGGGAACTAGATCCCACATGCATGCCACAACTAAGAGTTTGCATGCCACAACTAAGGAGCCATTGAGCCACAACTAAGGAGCCCTCGAGCCACAACTAAGGAGCCCTCCTGCCACAACTAAGACCCAGCACAACCAAATAAATAAACATTTAAAAAAATAAATTAAAAAATAAATATACCGGGGGGGACCTTGAAGATGGCGGAAGAGTAAGACGCGGAGATCGCCTTCCTCCCCACGGATACACCAGAAATACATCTACACGTGGAACAACTCCTACAGAACACCTACTGAAGGCTGGCAGAAGACCTCAGACCTCCCAAAAGGCAAGAAACTCCCCACGTACCTGGGTAGGGCAAAAGAAAAAAAGAAAAAACAGAGACAAAAGAATAAGGACGGAACCTGCACCAGCGGGAGGGAGCTGTGAAGGAGGAAAAGTTTCCACACACTAGGAAGCCCCGCCGCGGGCGGAGACTGCGGGAGGCGGAGGGGGGGAGCTTCGGGACCGCGGAGTAGTGCACAGCGACGGGTGCGGAGGGCAAAGCGGGGAGATTCCCGCACAGAGGATCGGTGCCGACCGGCACTCACCAGCCCGAGAGGCTTGTCTGCTCACCCGCCGAGGCGGGCGGGGCTGCGAGCTGAGGCTCGGGTTTCGGTTTTGGACGGAGCGCAGGGAGAGGACTGGGGTTGGCGGCTTGAACATAGCCTGAAGGGGTTAGTGCACCACGACTAGCCGGGAGGGAGTTCGGGGAAAAGCCTGCACCTGCCGAAGAGGCAAGAGACTTTTTCTTCCCTCTTTGTTTCCTGGTGCGCGAGGAGAGGGGTTTAAGAGCGCTGCTTAAAGGAACTCCAGAGACGGGCGCGAGCCGCGGCTAAAAGCGCGAACCCCAGAGACGGGCGCGAGCCGCGGCTAAAAGCGCGGACCCCAGAGACGGGCGGGAGACGCTAAGGCTGCTGCTGCCGCCACCAAGGGGCCTGTGTGCGAGCACAGGTCACTCTCCACACCCCTCTTCCGCGGAGCCTGTGCAGCCCGCCACTGCCAGGTTCCCGGGAAGCAAGGACAACTTCCCCGGGAGAACGCACGGCGGGCCTCAGGCTGGTGCAACGTCACGCCGGCCTCTGCCGCAACGTCACGCCGCCTCTGACGCCGCAGGCCCGCCCCGCACGCCGTGCCCCCCCCCTCCCCCCCCCCCCCGCCTGAGTGAGCCAGAGCCCCCGAATCAGCGGCTCCTTTAACCCTGTCCTGTCTGAGCAAAAAACAGACGCCCTCCAGCGACCTACACGCAGAGGCAGGGCCAAATCCAAAGCTGAGCTCCTGTGAGCTGTGAGAACAAAGAAGAGAAAGGGAAATCTCTCCCAGCAGCCTCAGAAGCAGCGGATTAAAGCTCCACAATCAACTTGATATACCCTGCATCTGTGGAATACCTGAATAGACAAGGAATGATCCCAAATTGAAGAGGTGGAATTTAGGAGCGAGATCTATGATTTTTTTCCCTTTTCCTCTTTTTGTGAATGTGTACGTGTATGCTTCTGTGTGAGATCTTGTCTGTATACTCTTGCTTCCACCATTTGTCCTAGGGTTCTATCCGTCCATGGTTTTTAAAAAAAATTTTTTTTCTCAATAATTAATTTTAATTGTAATAACTTTATTATACTTTACCTTCGTTCTTTCTTTCTTTCTTTCCTTCCTTCCTTCCCTCCTTTAGACAACGAATCACCCCAAATTGAGGAGGTGGTCTCTGAGAGCAAGATTTATGATTTTTCCCCCTTTACCTCTTTTTGTGAAGGTGTATATGTATGCTTCTGTGTAAGATTTTCTCTGTATAGCTTTGCTTCCAACATTTGTCCTAAGGTTCTATCCGGCCCTTTTTTTTTTTTTTTTTCCCTAAATATTTTTTAATTCAATAACTATATTATACTTTATTTTATTTTTACTGTATCTTCTTTCTTTCTGTCTTTTTTCCTTCTTTCCCTCCTTCCTTCCTTCCTTCCTCCCTCCCTCCCTCCCTCCTTTCTTTCCTTCTTTGCTTCTTTCTTCCTTCCCTCCTTTCCTCCTTTCCTTCTTTCTTTCCTCATACTTCTACTAATTCTCTCTACTTTTTCTCCCTTTTATTCTGAGCCGTGTGGATGAAAGGCTCTTGGTGCTCCAGCCAGGAGTCAGGGCTCTGCCTCTGAGGTAGGAGAGCCAACTTCAGGACACTGGTCAACAAGAGACCTCCCAGCTCCACATAATATTAAACGGCGGAAATCTCCCAGTGACCTCCATCTTAACACCAGCACCCAGCTTCACTCAACGACCAGCAAGCCACAGTGCTAGACAACCTATGCCAAACAACTAGCAAAACAGGAACACAACCCCACCCATTAGCAGAGAGGCTGCCTAAAATCATAATAAGGCCACAGACACCACAAAACACACCACCAGACGTGAACCTGCCCACTAAAGAGACAAGATCCAGCCTCACCCACCACAACACAGGCACTAGTCCCCTCCACCAGGAAGCCTACACAACCCACTGAAACAAGCTTAGCCACTGGAGACAGACATCAAAAACAACGGGAACTACGAACCTGCAGCCTGCAAAAAGGAGACCCCAAACACAGCAAGATAAGCAAAATGAGAAGACAGAAAAACACACAGCAGATGAAGGAGCAAGATAAAAATGCACCAGACCTAACAAATGAAGAGGAAATAGGCAGTCTACCTGAAAAAGAATTCAGAATAATGATAGTAAGGATGATCCGAAATCTTGGAAGTAGAATGGACAAAATGCAAGAAACAGTTAACAAGGACCTAGAAGAAATAAAGATGAAACAAGCAATGATGAACAACGCAATAAATGAAATTAAAAGTACTCTAGATGGGATCAATAACAGAATAACTGAGGCAGAAGAACGGATAAGTGACCTGGAAGATAAAATAGTGGAAATAACTACTGCAGAGCAGAATAAAGAAAAAAGAATGAAAAGAACTGAGGACAGTCTCAGAGACCTCTGGGACAACATTAAACGCACCAACATTCGAATTATAGGGGTTCCAGAAGAAGAAGAGAAAAAGAAAGGGACTGAGAAAATATTTGAAGAGATTATAGTTGAAAACTTCCCTAATATGGGAAAGGAAATAGTTAATCAAGTCCAGGAAGCACAGAGAGTCCCATACAGGATAAATACAAGGAGAAATACTCCAAGACACATATTAATCAAACTGTCAAAAATTAAATACAAAAAAAGCATATTAAAAGCAGCAAGGGAAAAACAACAAATAACACACAAGGGAATCCCCATAAGGTTAACAGCTGATCTCTCAGCAGAAACCCTACAAGCCAGAAGGGAGTGGCAGGACATACTGAAAGTGATGAAGGAGAAAAACCTGCAACCAAGACTACTCTACCCAGCAAGGATCTCATTCAGATTTGATGGAGAAATTAAAACCTTTACAGACAAGCAAAAGCTGAGAGAGTTCAGCACCACCAAACCAGCTTTACAACAAATGCTAAAGGAACTTCTCTAGACAAGGAACACAAGAGAAGGAAAAGACCTATAATAACGAACCCAAAACAATATAGAAAATGGGAATAGGAACATACATATCGATAATTACCTTAAATGTAAATGGACTAAATGCTCCCACCAAAAGACACAGATTGGCTGAATGGATACAAAAACAAGACCCTTATATATGCTGTCTACAAGAGACCCACTTCAGACCTAGGGACACATACAGACTGAAAGTGAGGGGATGGAAAAAGATATTCCATGCAAATGGAAACCAAAAGAAAGCTGGAGTAGCAATTCTCATATCAGACAAAATAGACTTTAAAATAAGGACTATTACAAGAGACAAAGAAGGACACTACATAATGATCAAGGGATCGATCCAAGAAGAAGATATAACAATCGTAAATATTTATGCACCCAACATAGGAGCACCTCAATACATAAGGCAAATACTAACAGCCATAAAAGGGGAGATCGACAGTAACACATTCATAGTAGGGGACTTTAACACCCCACTTTCACCCATGGACAGATCATCCAAAATGAAAATAAATAAGGAAACACAAGCTTTAAATGATACATTAAACAAGATGGACTTAATTGATATTTATAGGACACTCCATCCAAAAACAACAGAATACACATTTTTCTCAAGTGCTCATGGAACATTCTCCAGGATAGATCATATCTTGGGTCACAAATCAAGCCTTGGTAAATTTAAGAAAACTGAAATTGTATCAAGTATCTTTTCTGACCACAACGCCATGAGACTAGATATCAATTACAGGAAAAGATCTGTAAAAAATACAAACACATGGAGGCTAAACAATACACTACTTAATAATGAAGTGATCACTGAAGAAATCAAAGAGGAAATAAAAAAATACCTAGAAACAAATGACAATGGAGACACAACGACCCAAAACCTATGGGATGCAGCAAAAGCAGTTCTAAGGGGGAAGTTTATAGCAATATAAGCCCACCTTAAGAAGCAGGAAACATCTCGAATAAACAACCTAACCTTGCACCTCAAGCAATTAGAGAAAGAAGAACAAAAAAAACCCAAAGCTAGCAGAAGGAAAGAAATCATAAAAATCAGATCAGAAATAAATGAAAAGGAAATGAAGGAAACGATAGCAAAGATCAATAAAACTAAAAGCTGGTTCTTTGAGAAGATAAACAAAATAGATAAACCACTAGCCAGACTCCTCAAGAAAAAAAGGGAGAAGACTCAAATCAATAGAATTAGAAATGAAAAAGGAGAAGTAACAACTGACACTGTAGAAATAAAAAAAATCATGAGAGATTACTACAAGCAACTCTATGCTAATAAAATGGACAATCTGGAAGAAATGGACAAATTCTTAGAAATGCACAACCTGCCAAGACTGAATCAGGAAGAAATAGAAAACATGAACAGACCAATCACAAGCACTGAAATTGAAACTGTGATTAAAAATCTTCCAACAAACAAAAGTCCAGGACCAGATGGCTTCACAGGTGAATTCTATCAAACGTTTAGAGAAGAGCTAACACCTATCCTTCTCAAACTCTTCCAAAATATAGCAGAGGGAGGAACACTCCCAAATTCCTTCTATGAGGCCACCATCACCTTGATACCAAAACCAGACAAGGATGTCACAAAGAAAGAAAACTACAGGCCAATATCACTGATGAACATAGATGCAAAAATCCTCAACAAAATACTAGCAAACAGAATCCAACAGCACATTAAAAGGATCATACACCATGATCAAGTGGGGTTTATTCCAGGAATGCAAGGATTCCTCAATATACGCAAATCTATCAATGTGATAAACCATATTAACAAATTGAAGGAGAAAAACCATATGATCATCTCAATAGATGCAGAGAAAGCTTTCGACAAAATTCAACACCCATTTATGATAAAAACCCTGCAGAAAGTAGGCATAGAGGGAACTTTCCTCAACATAATAAAGGCCATATATGACAAGCCCACAGCAAACATCATCCTCAATGGTGAAAAACTGAAAGCATTTCCACTAAGATCAGGAACAAGACAAGGTTGCCCACTCTCACCACTCTTATTCAACATAGTTTTGGAAGTTTTAGCCACAGCAATCAGAGAAGAAAAGGAAATAAAAGGAATCCAAATAGGAAAAGAAGAAGTAAAGCTCTCACTGTTTGCAGATGACATGATAGTATACATAGAGAATCCTAAAGGTGCTACCAGAAAACTACTAGAGCTAATCAATGAATTTGGTAAAGTAGCAGGATACAAAGTTAATGCACAGAAATCTCTGGCATTCCTATATACTAATGATGAAAAATCTGAAAGTGAAATCAAGAAAACACTCCCATTTACCATTGCAACAAAAAGAATAAAATATCTAGGAATAAACTTACCTAAGGAGACGAAAGACCTGTATGCAGAAAATTATAAGACACTGTTGAAAGAAATTAAAGATGATACAAATAGATGGAGAGATATACCATGTTCTTGGATGGGAAGAATCAACATTGTGAAAAGGACTCTACTACCCAAAGCAATCTACAGATTCAATGCAATCCCTATCAAACTACCAATGGCATTTTTCACAGAACTAGAACAAAAAATTTCGCAATTTGTATGGAAACACAAAAGACCCCGAATAGCCAAAGCAATCTTGAGAACGAAAAAAGGAGCTGGAGGAATCAGGCTCCCTGACTTCAGACTATACTACAAAGCTACAGAAATCAAGACAGTATGGTACTGGCACAAAAACAGAAAGATAGATCAATGGAACAGGATAGAAAGCCCAGAGATTAACCCACGCACATATGGACACCTTATCTTTGATAAAGGTGGCAGGAATGTACAGTGGAGAAAGGACAGCCTCTTCAATAAATGTTGCTGGGAAAACTGGACAGGTACATGTAAAAGTATGAGATTAGATCACTCCCTAACACCATACACAAAAATAAGCTCAAAATGGATTAAAGACCTAAATGTAAGGCCAGAAACTATCAAACTCTTAGAGGAAAACATAGGCAGAACACTCTATGACATAAATCACAGCAAGATCCTTTCTGACCCACCTCCTAGAGTAATGGAAATAAAAACAAAAATAAACAAATGGGACCTAATGAAACTTCAAAGCTTTTGCACAGCAAAGGAAACCATAATCAAGACCAAAAGACAACCCTCAGAATGGGAGAAAATATTTGCAAATGAAGCAAATGACAAAGGGTTAATCTCCAAAATTTACAAGCAGCTCATGCAGCTCAATAACAAAAGAACAAACAACCCAATCCAAAAATGGGCAGAAGACCTAAATAGACATTTCTCCAAAGAAGATATACAGAATGCCAACAAACACATGAAAGAATGCTCAACATCATTAATCATTAGAGAAATGCAAATCAAAACTACAATGAGATATCATCTCACACCAGTCAGAATGGCCACCATAAAAAAATCTACAAACAATAAATGCTGGAGAGGGTGTGGAGAAAAGGGAACCCTTGTACACTGTTAATGGGAATGTAAGTTGATACAGCCACTATGGAAAACAGTATGGAGATTCCTTAAAAAACTAAAAATAGAGCTATCATATGACCCAGCAATCCCACTACTGGGCAAATACTCTGAGAAAACCATAATTCAAAAAGAGTCATGTACCAAAATGTTCATTGCAGCTCTATTTACAATAGCCCGGAGATGGAAACAACCTAAGCGCCCATCATCGGATGAATGGATAAAGAAGATGTGGCACATATATACAATGGAATATTACTCAGCCTTAAAAAGAAATGAAATTGAGCTATTTGTAATGAGATGGATAGACCTAGAGTCTGTCATACAGAGTGAAGTAAGTCAGAAAGAAAAAGACAAATACCGTATGCTAACACATATATATGGAATTTAAGGGGAAAAAAATGTCATGAAGAACCTAGGGGTAAGACAGGAATAAAGACGCAGACCTACTGGAGAACGGACTTGAGGATATGGGGAGGGGGAAGGGTGAGCTTTGACAGGGCGAGAGAGAGTCATGGACATATACACACTAACAAACGTAGTAAGGTAGATAGCTAGGGGGAAGCAGCCGCAAGGCACAGGGATATTAGCTCGGTGCTTTGTGACAGCCTGGAGGGGTGGGATAGGGAGAGTGGGAGGGAGGGAGACGCAAGAGGGAAGACATATGGGAACATATATATATGTATAACTAATTCACTTTGTTATAAAGCAAAAACTAACACACCATTGTAAACAAATTATACCCCAATAAAGATGTTTAAAAATAAATAAATAAATAAATATACCAACTAAAAGACAGAAATTGGCAAAATGGATTAGAAAATATGACCCAATCGAATGTTGTCTACAAGAAACTCACTTAAATATGACTATATATGTAGGTTGAAAGTAAAAGGATAGAAAAAGACATATCATCCAAATATTAATCAAAAGAAAGCCAGAGTGGCTATAATAATATCAATAAAGAACACTTTAGAGCAAAGAAATTTACCAGAGATTCAGAGGGACATGACATAATGACAGAAGGATTAATCCACCAAGGAGACATATCAATATTAAATATGATGGAAGCACCAAACGATAAGAGCTACAAACTACATGAAGCAAAAGATAGAATTAAAAGAAGAAATAGACAAATACACAATTATAGTTGGAGAATTCAACATCCCTCTCTCGACTATTGATAGAACTAGACATAGAGTCAGCAAGAATATAGATCATCAAGCAACAGAATTTAACTGACATTTATAAAACACTTCACCCAACAAGAGCAGAATACATATTCTTTTCAAGTGCTCATAGAACATATGCAAAGATAGGATTATATCCAAATTTCACATTTAAAAAAATCCACTAATCAGATCTATTGATACTTTAAATATCTAGATATAAATACTGGGGTTTTTTGGAGTTATTTTATCAAAAGCAAAAATTTCAAATGAAATTTATTTCACGTTCATTGGGAATGATATTGACTGCATCTGCCATCACCGATAACTTCTTTCTTTCTTGCCCAGAGGGGGCACAGCAAATTAAGGCAAGGGAGGCACACAATTTAAATAAACAAAAGTTATGAAAATCAGGATTTACAGAGAAGATACTTTCCTATTCCCAGATGTTTTCGCAAAAGCTTGGCCAAAATATTGTTTTATTGGAAGCTCCCCAATTTTAGCCCAAATTCTCTCTCCTAACTGAATAGTACTGTTTACATTCCACTTCTATAGGCAGTTTCCTACATTAAGGCACGTGTACAGTGGCTCTGATGAAAGTTTGTCACTTACCTTCTCTGGGCACACAAACATAAACTCATAAGCACACATTTGATCACTATTGTCACACAGCAGCAAGATGAAATTTGAACCTGTTATTCAGCAAAGGATATATGCACATACATTTCATTTCTTCAAGCTCTCAGCCCCTCAACTGACCAGACTGCTCTGGTTATGAGTGACAGAAATTCAAATCAAAGTTGCTTAAGCGAAAGGGAGGAACTTCCTGGAAGGCCCATAAAACCCAACTGTTGGCAGGACAAGGGGTGTCAGTGGAAATCAGATACAACGGAACCATGAATTAGATGTTTTTAGGACTTTCTCTTCCACTCTCTTTCCTTTATTTCTACTTCTTTCTAAATAGGAATTTCATTTTCAGATTTCCACGTGGCTGAAAACATGGCCACCAGTGGTTCTTGAGACTCACATCTCTTGCCATCTGTGTGTCTGTTTCCCCAGCTCCAGCTCAAATAATTTCGGGAAATGAGAGAGATGCTGGTTCATAAGACAGCAGGTGGTAGATATATGCTATAGTCTCACGGTTCCATCCGCCACAAACACCTCTTCAAACCCTCATCCCCATGGTGAATACCTAGTTTACTTTAAAGGTTCCATTTAAGCATTATTTCCTCTAAGAAATTCTTTTCTAGTGTCTTCTTACAATATAGCTTAACACTGTTCTTTGGATCCCTACATACCTTCTATGTATTTACCTCTATCATGGATCCAGTGATGCTTTATTTTGCTTATTTGTTTACAGGTCTCTTTCTACTGGACCCTGGCATCATAGACATCTTTGCTTCCCACCCTAACAGGGCAGCTAGTTTGCTGAATGACTGCTGACGATTTTTTTTTTTAAACAAAACCCATTGCACAACTCATTCCAGGTGTAGACAATGAGTAGTTGGAACCATCAATGTGCTCACTAATGTGCATGAAGTAGTGACTACAGTAGCAGAAGAAATCGCTGATGTTCACCCAGGAAGAATGAAAAGGCCTGCCCCAGGCTAGGGTCACACTTAGCATTTAATTTGCATTCTCTACTCCCTAGTGTGGTTTCCTTGGTTCAGGAGAGATAAAACTCCAAACAGAAAGTGTCATGTCAACCTCAATAGTGATTTAAATGACTACTAAATATCTAAGCAGTTACATCCCAGAAATGTCATTGAAAAAAATTCCCATCTGGGGAGTCTGCATTAAGATTAAAAAATTTAAAACTCAAGACACACACACAAAGCAAAAAGGACCCTTCCCCTTTCCCCCTTGAACAAAGAGGGAAAAAGATGAAGGAAGAGCCAAGTGATTTTTTTTTTTCTTAAACAGTGGGAGAAAATTTACCACGGATGAGAGATGCCCTTTGCCCCAGATAATAAGTTCTCCACATCTAGGAGCTCTGGGCAACTGCAGGACCAAGCTCAGACCTCCCAGTGGCCTATGGACTGCTCTGTGGATAAGACAGGAGAGTGGCCTTTCAGCAGAGCAGCCATCCCTCAGAGCCACGCCTGCCCCAACTTCCTTTTCCCTCCTGTTTCTCCATCCTGCTCGATGCATTTTCTAGGAACATTCTATGAACCTGGACCAGTGCAGCTGACTGGGGGGGCGGATTAGTTGCAATATTAAATCTTTTCTGGTGGGAGCAAAATAGGTATCTCTGACCTCCAGTTTTTCACCAGGACCTAGCTGGATTGGTCCGTCAGAGCCCATACTCCAAGGCACACAGTGGCTTAATTTTCCCTCTGATGTTCAGGCAACACAGCATAAATTCCTCTATTGCTCATCCATCCTCTCTCACTCTCACTTACAGGCACAGACATGAAAAAAGTCAGAGAGAATAAGAACTAGCTCCCCACAGCAAGTTTACAAGGTGAGCTGAGCAGCTGTGTGGGGCATCAGTGCATACAGGACATCACTAGAATAACTCAGAAATGCGTTTCTATTAACTCAGGTCCCACAAGCAATTCCTCACATAACCAGTAGATGTGAATTGGTCCCACGTCCACAGAAAGTGTGGGGAAAATAGTCCTCACCAGCATCAGCTCCATCCACACTAAATTAATCTTGAAATTTTATTTAAATGAATATGTTTGGATGGGCTAAATTATTAGTCTGCCTCATATTCCTTGGTCAGTACAAGTGCCCACTTCTCTTGTTTATTATGGTTCATATCTGAGCTAACCAATCAGAAAACAAAATGGAAATCTTGTTTTACTTTGTATCCGTCCAAAGCCAAGAGAAAAAAAAATTTAAAAAGAGTGTCAAGATGATTTAGAACTCTATTTCAAGTTTTTGCTCAGAGGCATGGTAACTTGCAGTGTGGTTTACAGGCTTCTAGTTTATTCTCCTCCTCTCTTCTGTTGCCTCTTCACTGTTTGAGGAGGGGAAAAAAAAGGAAACCAAGACGGTGAAAGAGAAAGCTGATGGGGTGGACTAAAGTTTGATTGATGCTCCAGAATATGCCATTTTGGACAAACAGTAATTTAAAAAAAAAAGATTTATGAAGAATGATCAATTGTGACCATTCACTTCTCAAAGAGTCTTTTATTTTTAATAAAAGGGGGTTATGAGAACATTTCTTCAAGAAGTGACCTCCTCTAATGTATTTAAATACACTTGAGTCAAATACAGATGGAAATTGAATATATGCCTAAGATGGCTGATGGTATTGGTTCACGTGGATCTATACCGCACATCTTGCTTCAAATTCATTCCACGTAAGAAATCAAAACACAAAAAATACTAAAAGAAATCATGGGAGAAAAGATTTTCTTATAATCTTCAAGTAGGCAAAGAATATAAAGAATTAAATCAAAGGATAATCAAATGGCTTTTACATATATGAAAAGGTGTTCAAATTCATCCATAATAAGGCAAAGACAAAGTAAACTATTCTGAGAAGTGATGTAAGTACATAAATCCTGTGTTCCATTCTACCCAGGAAATCCTTATAAATATTGACAAAGGCTGTTATGCTGGCTTTTCACAGAACACTACATGGAATGATGGCTTAAATGACTTCAGTTATTAAAGGAAGGTTTGACTTCAGAAGGCTGGAGGCCTTAGCTGTATTTGGATTACAATTGCAAAATAAGAAAGATAACATATTCCCACTAAATTAATGTTCTTAGAATAAAAATTAAGAATATTTTTCCAATATGATCTTTTTCAAATTGTATTATTAAGCTAAAATGCAGACTAAAAAAAACTACACAAAATACACCAATTTTGTATATTATATGTATGCCAAGGAAAATATTGGAAGGACAGAGACTAAAACGTTAATGGTGGTTATTTCTTACCTGGTAAAACTATAGTTGATTTTAAAAAGGTTTTCCTTTATGCTTTTGTGTTTATTTTTCCCCCAAGATTTCTGCAACGAGCACATGTAAGTAACTTGTGTAAAAAGAAAATAAATACATTAATTTTAGAAAATGATCTCTCAGTAAAGAGAGAATTACACACTCTCCCTAACCAAGACTCAAACAGATCTAATTCTAACGACCACATGGAATAGCTTATAAGAAAGGAGTGGAGGAGGTGTCTTTATATTGCCTGAGAACTTTCTCAGGTTATTAGTCCACTTAGAAGATTAACATAGGATAAAACCACTGCAGCAAGAAACAAATGTAAGATATAGTAAAATAGCTTCTCAAATCATTAATGTTGAGTCCTAAAGAATCTTTGTAGCACCCATAAGAGATCTTGTGGTTTTAAAAAGCTCTAAAACTTGCTCTCCGAGAAATTCAATCTGTAGGCCTGTGTTTAAACACACAGGTTATTATTATATAACTAAGCAGCTGGGAAGATTAATCGTGATTAAAAATTAAAAGGAAAACACACAGAACACCAAGGCAGGACTTGTTTAATGAGAGAAGGGTAACTCAAAGGAAAACAGTATTTGTACAGGGTAATAAAAAGTCAACCCACAGACTTATCAAATAAGAATAAAAATATTCTATCTCATATCTGATTCAAAAGGTACGCTTATCAAAGATACGATTACACTAGAAATAACGCAAACAATATTCATAAGCATATACACAAAATGTATTATGGACCATTTGTGATTTATTTCCAAATCTCATGCCATTCTTCAAATCCAAACACCTTAATATGTCTATGATTTACCTTTCCAGCCTTACTTTTCTTTCCTCACACCCTGCTTTCCAACTGTACCTGATAATAGTTGCTTGAACACCATATACACTGTCTACTCACATTTTTTTTTTTTTTTTGGCTGCATTGGGTCTTCGCTGCTGCTCACAGGCTTTCTGTAGTTGCGACAAATGGGGGCTACTCTTCGTTGCGGTGCATGTGCTTCTCATTGCAGTGGCTTCTCTTTGTTGCAGAGCATGGGCTCTAGGGGCACAGGCTTCAGTAGTTGTGGCACGCAGGCTCAGTAGTTGTGGCACACGGGCTTAGTTGCTCCATGGCATGTGGGATCTTCCCGGATGAGGGCTCAAACCCTTGTCCCCTGCATTGGCAGGTGGATTCTTAACCACTGTGCCACCAGGGAAGCCCTGCCCACCACATCTTTGACATGAACTTCCAGTTTGTCCTGTACATATCAGCCCCAACCCATTTCCTCGGATCCCACTATCCCACCTTATACTCTGGTATGTTCATTCAGACCATAAAGGTTTATGGAGTAGCATCAGGATCTATGATAGGTTCTGGGGACACAAAGATGAATAGAACATTGTCTTGCACTCAAAAGAACTTTGGCTGAGTGAGGGATAGATGTGTAAACAATAGTTAAAATACAGCTGGCTTGCAGGGAGAAAGCATGGCTATGCTTAGAGAAACCAGCCTCCGGTTGGTGATCACTTATTAATCCATCATCCACAAATTCTCCTAAACCACTGCTTGCAAACTCGAGTGCTTACAGAGTAAGCAGGTAACACGAATTTATGAATCAGGTTGGGTGTGAGATAGTAGCTCATGCTGAGACCTGTAGCCAAATGGAGAGTACCTGTCCTGTCTAAAGGCATTCAATCTCACACTCTTTTTCAAATGCCATGCCCGAATAACAGAATATGCCTGAAGGCCTGACTTGGTTCAGGCTGCCGGTTTGCGACTTCTGTATACTAAGATTAACAACGTCGTTTAATGTTTACTACATGTAGGTCCCTCTTCTAGGCACTTTGCAAGTATTAACTTACTCCTCACAGCAACTGTGTAGGTGGATATTATGATTTTGCCCATTTTACAAAGGCACAACTTAGGGACAGGAGGGTTCTCATAACTTGCTGAGGTCACACATCTATTAGGGTGGTGAAACTGGGAACTGAACCCAGTCAGGCTCCTTCACAGCCCACACTCTTAAAAGAAGTACTTCATAGCACTATACTGCTCTGTATCTAAACTTTCAAAATTCCTTTATTCAGCTTAAACTACATAATGAATTACATATTTTAAAATGTGCCAAACATTATTCCTTTTTTTTGATCAAACTTTTTTAATTGGTATAAACAGACATGATGTAAAAATTTGACCATCTATCTGTTCACCTCTCCATAAATTTCATTACAGTCCTTGCTTACCACCATCTTTCTCATTTGAAGATCTTAATTCTTTAGAAAGAACTTTGCAGTTATACTCCAAGAAATACATATTCATTATAGGAGAAAGCAGGTAGAGTTAAGTGTTATTTAAGGTATTTTCACAATGACTCCCCATCTCCTCTCCGTTCCCTCCAGTCTACCTCCGACATCCTTCCCAATTCTGGGTGTATGTGGATTATTAGTCCTCCAAACAGTAGGACGTTTTGTTTTCAATAATTGTCAGCATAATGTTTACAACTCTGTGGATCTTTCTGGACAAGGCAATCAATCAGGCCATGTCTTCAGGGAAGTCCTATTTATATGAGCTAAAACAAATCCAAGGACACCTAGGCATTTGGTGAAACAGGCAAAATATAAACTCCCAAGTCTGTGATCTTAAGTCAAAATGTTTCACTAGACCAGGAGATGTAGACACTTTTTATTCACAAACTTTCCTAAGAACTCTGGACGTTACATTACATTCTTTTTACTTAAGTAAGTTGAAGCCAAAACATGAAATCTTAGAGAGGCTATTGGTTTGGCCTCCTGGCCTTTGTTGCGACTGCTTCCTCGGCCAGGACCTCCCCACAACATCTGCACCCCCTTCCCAAACCCTGCTTCCTACCCGACCTTCCTGAAACTCCTCACACGCCCCCTCCTCTGAGAAAACTTTGACCTCCAAAGTGGTTACGTGTCCTTCCTATATATACCCAGTGACCAGCACTTAATATCTATTTCAGTTGTTTACTTATTTCTCTAATTTGTAGTTGGAATTTTTTTTTTTTTTTTTTTTTTTTTGCGGTACGCGGGCCTCTCACTGTTGTGGCCTCTCCCGTTGCGGAGCACAGGCTCCGGACGCGCAGGCTCAGCGGCCATGGCTCACGGGCCCAGCCGCTCCGCGGCATGTCGGATCTACCCGGACCAGGGCACGAACCCGTGTCCCCTGCATCGGCAG